>NC_072379.2:50586212-50889242 GCF_028885625.2 Pongo pygmaeus | reverse complement strand
TTTCCTGTACAGTGAGAGAGCTTAAAATGCAAGTACTGTATATCCTCATTGTGAAACTGACTACTCACTGAAATTTATTTGTAAGTCCTAAAACTTGGGCACTTTCAAAGCTATTCACAGACATGCATAGAATGGCAACAAAATTTGAGTTGCAGACACTCATGCTCCCGGCTAAGGTGGAACAAAGCAACCCTCTGCCTTCCTGTTTCAGCTCTTACGCTATAAGTGAGCATCCTTTTCATGATCTATTTAGTGCCACTTTTTCACATTTTTGTGCTTTCTGTTGGTGGCCTCGCTGTTTGCGATGGCCCTCCTGCATGGTGTCGAAGTGCTGTCTAGTGTTCCTAAATGCAGGAAGGCGAAAATACTTGTGTTGGATGAGGTTCATTAGGGCATGAGTTATAGTGCTGTTGGCTGTGAATTCAATATTAATGAGTCAACAATGCAGTATATCCAGAAAAGGAGGAAACACACCAAACTGTGTGTGAGTCCTCTCTGGAAAGTGCTAAAGTAACATCTACATTGCATGCTGAAGCTACGGAAAACATGGAAAAGCACAACATCTGTGGATTCACGAAATGACAACCAACCACAAAAAAGTGTAGTGGACAGACAGCACTGTTGTGAGGCTGAAAGCCAAAGAAATTTATGATCACATTATCATAATTAAAATATCACTTTATTATTTAAAACACAGCATTTAATTACCTGTTGGCAAGAAATACGTATTTTTAAAAGTGTCTTCAGATAGAAACATAACATAAAACAAGGTTACGTATTGATCAGCTGGTAAAAATGTTGTGACCAGAAACTCAAAAGACCCTCATGCTGTATTTCCCCGGCAGTAAGTATTCCCTAATTCAGTGTTTGTGGCAACTTTGTAAGACGTAACTACTGTAAATAATAAGAATCAACAGTAGCACCTTAGGAACGGACTCTCAGAATCAATGTCACACTGAAGTATGAATTCCTGATGGTGTCTGCTTTCCTGACAGCACATTTGAAAGGCTCACTGAATGCCTGGTAGGAGGTTCTCTGTAAAGAAATAGAAGAAGTCCTGAGGAAAGAAAAAGTGGGAGTAAAAGACCAACTTCTGCTTTCCCACAAGATTGTAGCTGCAGCGAAATGGAAATGATTTGCCCAAGACCAAAGAGCTTAGTGACCATGGAACTTGGGCTTACAGTTCAGGTCTGTCCTCTCTTGCCTTGCCCCTAGAGTTTTAGAAAATTTTCTTCATGCCAATGTTCAAGCATGCACTATGCATGCCAGTGGGCACACCAGCTGTGCCAGGACTGCCCATCCCCAGCTAGCCACCAGCTGTGAGTCTTGGAACAGAGGAATATCACACAACATGATTCAGCCTAAGGATAATTTAGAAAACAGCCAGGCTGGAGAATGAGTAAATTCTTACCAATGAACCTGCTATTCTAGGGCTTAGGATCATTACTGATCCACTCAACAAAGAATGACATTTGGCCAGGTGCAGTGGCTCACGCCTGTAATCCCAACACTTTGGGAGGCTGATGGGGGTGGATCACGAAGTCAAGAGATCGAGACCATCCTGGCCAGCATGGTGAGACCCTATCTCGACTAAAAATACAAAAATTAGTTGGGCATGGTGGCACACACCTGTAGTCCCAGCTAATCAGGAGGCTGAGGCAGGAGAATCATTTGAACCCGGGAGGCAGAGGTTGCAGTGAGCTGAGATTGCACCACTGCACTCCAGCCTGGCGACAGAGTCTCGCTCTGTCTCAAAAAAAAAAAGAAAAAAGAAAAGAAAAAAAGAATGACATGACATTTCTCAGTCCGAAAGAACATGCACAAAAGTATATGCCTGGTAACATTAACAACAACAAAAATGATAACAGCAATATTTATTGAGTGCTTCTCCCATGCCACCCATTGGATTCAGTGTTTAATATGTTAAATAACTTGTAGAGCTTAGGATACATCAGAGTTAAGCCAATTAGTGCAGCATTTTAAGGATTCTGGTTTGTACAGACAGGGAGGTTCCTTACAGGCAGTGTTATTTCTGTAAATCTCACATTGAAATGTGTGTCCTGGCAATAGAGATCACTGAGAACTTAGCAATGAATGTATCACATTATATTAATTATGGGATAAATACTTATTAAATACACATCATGAGAAAGAGTGTAGGCTGGGTCCTAAAGACACCAAGCAGAACACAGTCTCTGTCTGCAAGAAATTTACAGCTGGCAGGGGAGAGGAGTCATGAACTAACTGAGAGGTAAGCAATGCCACTATAAGAAACGAACCACGGACATGCTGCCTTAGATGTTTGGAGCAATTTCTTCTGCACAACAGAAACTGGGAGACTCTCAGAGGAAGGGACATTTAAACCTGACATAAAGAAAGGACTTGGGGACCAGGGGTTAAGGGGTGGAGTTCCAAAGGCAGGCAGAGTGAAAAGCAAGGGACAGTCTATCACTAGGCAGGAAGCCACACAGCAAGCATGGAGAAGAGAGTGTCCAGCGTTTGTAATAAAGCCCTGGGTTACAATGAGGAAGCAAAGATGATGAAGACGAGGCTCCTGGCCTTGAGGAGCTCAAGCTTTAGAGCAGTGCTTCTCAATGTGCCCATCCATGATAAGGAGCACACACCGAAATGAAAAGCAACCTGTTGATCCTTTTCTTAGGATAGTCTGGCTAAGAAACAAGTGAACTGGCCTAGCAACAGAGCTGATTTACATTTCAGCCCATGCTCATCCCATCACAGACCTACAGCTGGTGTGCAAGCCATGCTTGGAGCCATACCTCTGCAGAGCAATGGCCTCCAGAATGAGTGCATGCAAGAAGACTTATTCAGGCACATAAAGAAAATATTAAAATTTCTTCTTACACAGGGCCTGAAATATTTGAAGCCAGATGTTCTTTGGCTTACCAACTTTTTTCCCTGATGCTAGAAAGGCAAAATAGTGCATATGCCATGTATTTATTACACACCATACCAGCTGGGCACGGTGGCTCACACCTGTAATCCCAGCATTTTGGGAGGCCAAGGCAGGCGGATCATGAGGTCCAGAGATAGAGACCATCCTGGCCAACATGTTGAAACCATGTCTCTACTAAAAATACAAAAATTAGCTAAGCGTGGTGGTGCGTACCTGCTGTCCCAGCTATTTGGGAGGCTGAGGCAGGAGAATCACTTGAACCCGGGAGGCAGAGATTGCAGTGAGCCGAGATCATGCCATTACACTCCAGCCTGGGTGACAGAGCGAGACTGTGTCTCAAAAAGAAAGAAGAAAGACAGACAAGAAAGAAAGAAGAAAGGAAGAAAGGAAGAACGAGAAAGAAAGAAAGAAAGAAAGAAAGAGAGAGAGAGGGAGGGAGGAAGGAAATTACTTCTTATAAAGGGTGCAAAATAAAGCTGATACTGGAGGCTGGACAAGGTGGCTCACGCCTATAATCCCAGCACTTTAGGAGGCCAAGGTAGGTGGATCACTTAAGGTCAGGAGTTTGAGACCAGCCTGGTCAACTTGGTGAAATCCCATCTCTACTAAAAATACAAAAATTAGCTGAGCATGGTGGCACACGCTCATACATAATCCCAGCTACTTGGGAGGCTGAGGTGGGAGGATCAGTAGAAACTCGGAGGTGGAGGTTGCAGTGAACTGAAATTGTGCCATTGCACTCCAGCCTGGGAGACAGAGTGAGACTCCATCTCCAAACAACAACAACAACAACAACCACAACACACCCACACACACACAAAAACCCCTGATACTGGAGGACACAGCCTCCCCCCATGGGTAGGTGGGTTCTGAATACTGAGTCTTGCAATTAAACAAATGCACTCAGGATCAGTACTGGCCTGGACAAGGGTTCCCCTGCAGAAGCAACACTTTCCAGTTAGAAGAATTGAAAGAAATATGTCCTTCCTGTTCACTCTCCAGAGAAAGGGGAGAGGGGGTCTCGGCTGAGCTGTGTCTCACCAATCACATCGTCATTCCTCCTTTCCAGGGTAGACGGAGAGAAAGGCAGAGTCTGGAAGGAAACACAGAGTCAGCAGAAGTACTCTATCCCTGCCCAAAGCCTCCAGCTAGGCCGAAGCTGGTGGGATCTCAGATGCCACCTGCCTGCCCTCAGCCTCCAGGCCACACTCCCCTGAGACACACTCCCTGCCATTTGTTTCTCAATTGATCCATTGGTCCTGGAGGTCTGAGGCCAAGTCCAGGCCTCCCGTCCTCCCTCCACCTGCAGATCTAGCAGGACCCATAAAAAGGCACAGGCAGGCCATGTGACCCACTCTCCAGGGCTCTTGCCCCCTTGCCTCTCTGCCCTGCTATAGCCAAGCTATCAGCAGCGTTGCGGTTCTTGGAGGTCCCCCTCTTCCTGGCTTCCACACATCTGTGGGAAGCTTGTGGTGGGTGTTGGGGGAGGAGTGGGAATTGTGTAAACATGGCCGTCCTGCAGACCTGCACACGCCTGCTCTTGAATTGCCAAGAAGAGCCCCTTAGCACAGCACCAGCCTCCAGGAAGCCAGGAGCCAGGGCCTTGGCAAAGCTAACCACCCGGCCCAGGGCACACATCAAGGAGCAGCAGGGCTGTGTGGGAATGTGGGTCTATCAGGCTCTGTCAGGGGCCCAGCTCCTCGCTCACCCCACCATGCTCAGATGCAAATGTGCCAGGAGCACCGGCAATCATCTGCAGTGAAACCTCACTTAAGGCAAACATCCCACTGCTGGGACTCTGTTTGCTTATTTGTAAAATGGGACTAACACTTTCCTACCAGTGGAAATTGTGAGGATTTGGCAAGATGATCATAAGACCATGCAGACTAACGTATTCTGGAAATTAAAATGTCATGTCAAATATAAGGGATTATTGTTACTGCTGCCATCATGATGGTCCTGAAACCCACAAAATGAGAATGAGGGAAGTGATTTCTAACCATGCCACTGCCTCCCACTGCAGCCTAGAAAGGCCCAGTGACACCAGGAGCCCACCCTAAGGGGTTCAGGCATTGGCCAGCGACACCCCAGGTGCACAGCAGAGCCTCAAGGGGAAGGGAGCTCTGGCCCCCACCCACCTGCAAAAACAGAACTTGTCCCGCTTTCCACGTCCTTCATTCCAGAAATAGCCAGGCGCCCTCCGCGGGTTGTGGGGAGCACTGTGGGCTGCTGTGTTTTGATTTTCCCCAGAAGTGTTCAGAGAAGAGCAGTTCCAGAGCCAGCTGAGCAGGAATGGGGGTCGCATTGAATTCTCCCCACTTAGCTAAACATTCTCCCTTAGTTAGCCTGGCTGAGGCTGGAAAAAGTAAATATTTTTAGAAAGTCAAGCCAGTGATTTTGTTTTCTAAATCTATGCTGGCATGGTGTCTGGAAAGAAGAAATATGGGTTCCGACGGGGTTTAGAGAAGAGCAACTGGCACTTGAACACCAACTGTGTATCAGACACAAAGCTGGGCATGTTCACATTCCTCTCCTTCCTTCTCACAGCAGCCCTGAAGGAAAGATGTCACGGTCATTTTATTGCAGATGAGGAAGAGAAGCTTGGAGGGGCTGAGCGGCCTGCTACAGTCACTCAGGTGGCAAGCCACAGAACTGGGTCCAGACTCAGCCTGGCTATTTACCATTCCCATGCCATTTCCAGGACACCCTGCTCTGCTGATCAATTTAAGATATCCCTTTTTTGCCGGATGGCCAAAGAACAGACAGACTGTAGAATGCCAGTGCCTCTTATTTTCTCTCTTTGTCTGTTCAAAAATATAATTATTTTTCTCCTTGCAGATTAGAAAAGTAGCCCCTTTGAATTAGCCAGGCATGGTGGTACGTGCCTGTAGTCCCAACTACTCGGGAGGCTGAGGCAGGGGAATTGCTTGAACCAGGGAGGTGGAGGTTGCAGTGAGCCAAGATTGCACCACTGCACTCCAGCCTAGGTAACAGAGTGAGACCCCATCTCAAAAGAAAAGAAAAGAAGTCCCTTTGGACAATAAAACAATGGTGTTGACTTTTCCATCTCACCCTGTAATCACAATGAGCGTGTATTAGTCTGTTCTCACGCTACTAATAAAGACATACCCGAGACTGGGCAATTTATAAAGGAATAAAGGAAAGAGGTTTAATTGACTCACAGTTCCACGTGGCTGGGGAGGCCTCACAATCATGGCTGAAGGTGAACGAGGAGCAAAGTCACATCTTACATGGCAGCAGGCAAAAGAGTTTGTGCAGGGGAGCTCCCATTTATAAAACCATCAGATCTCTTGAGACATATTAACTACCACAAGAACACTACGGGAGAAACCGCTCCTATGATTCAACTATCTCCACCTGACCCTGCCCTTGACACATGGGGATTATTACAATTCAAGGTGAGATTTGGGTGGGGACACAGCCTAACTGTTTCAGAGCAACACCTTTAGAAGTTGGCATAGAGGTCCCTAGGTTACCTTGATTTCATTTTGTCCTCTGTGATGCTGCTGAAAGGTGGAAGACGATATCAGAGCATTCCCAGAGGTGGTGCATCTGAGCCAGGGCCCAGCCATGATGATCACCAGGCGCTCCCTGGAGGAAGCCAGGCCACTTTGACAACAGCAACAGGCTCAATGGTCTCTGCTCCTGTAGCCCAGGGAATGACAAGGGGTCCCTCTTGCTCATGGTCATGTGTCCCTTTCCTTGACCCCGTTTCCTTGCTAGGACTTGTGACCCAACGTGAGAGGTGCTGGGTCCAGTTTAGACTTGAAATGAAAGGGTGGATTTGAAAAGGTCTTGAAGAAAGTGTTAAGCATTGTTAAAGAGATTGAAAATGAGAAAGATAGAGAGAGAAAAAAAAGAGAGAGAGAGAGAATAGTCACTTTGACCAGAGAAGGGGGATGCAGTTGAAACGTAGTCAACTCCTCATTTTTGTATGCATTGAAAATCTAAGGACTTTACAATAGAATCTTCTATATGTCATTGGGCATTTACCACATGGTAGACACTGGTGGCCCACCATACCCACATTATCTGAAGTAGGGTACTCCTTCCAAATCCACACTGCATATGCATTGATGCCTTTGGAGAGAAAACAGAGGAATGACAACAGAGAAGAAGAGGTGGAAAGGGAGGGGTAAGGAGTCCCTGCTGCTGTAAAGGAGTCCAGCACTGACACACTCTAATCTGTTGAGGTCATATTTTGCACTGTAAATTATCAATTTGCTGTGCTGGTTTCTACCCCGTGCTTAGGGCTATGCCTGGCATGTGGTTGGCTCTCAGTAAATACTTGTTGAAGTATATGAATACATAAAACTTTTTTTTTTTACTTAAAGTTCTGGGATATATGTGCAGAACGTGCAGGTTTGTTACATGGTTATACATGTGCCATGGTGGTTTGCTACACCTACCAACCCATCATCTAGGTTTTCAGCCCCACATGCATTAGTATTTGTCCTAATGCTCTCCCACCCCTTGTCCCCTACCCCTCAACAGGCCCTCGTGTGTGATGTTCCCCTCCGTGTGTCCATGTGTCCTCATTGTTCAACTTCCACTTATGAGTGAGAACATGTGTACACAAATCTTTTTTAGTGTGTCCAGAGATTGAAGTTTCTAGATTTACAAACCTTGACCCCACCTTAGTGGGAGGAGGCTTACCTGAGTGGCCAGCGGCAGCCCAAGATGACACCTATGCCTCTTTGTTAAGCACCAACACCACCAGTTTCAACAACACAGCTTTCCCCTAACCAAGAAGCCATTTCTGCACCTGCACAAGAAATATGGGCCCACCCCTCAGAGAAGAAGCTGGAAATCTGGACAAAAGGCCCTGTGACCTCCAATTGACCACTTAACCCCACAGGTAAAAGCCTAGGAGAAAAGTATTTCACAAAAGCCAAAGCATGTGGCCAAGCTGTTAGCTCACTGAACTCATGCCTGGTGCCTTATTGCAGGTATGAGTTCAAGGTCTAGAAAGCATTCATGGAATGTGACTGATGGATGCATTTCTTCCCTCTAACTGCTGTGAAATAGTTCCCAAGCCTTCATGCACTGGTCTAATTTCAAAGCAGATTCCCTTAGAAGTTTCAAGTGGGCAGAATGAAGAAAAGAGTCAAGCATGAGTAAATCCAAAGCATGGTCAGGAACCAACTACTCAGAAACTACAAATATTAGAAATAATGGCTGGGCACGGGTGGTTCACACATGTAATCCCAGCACTTTGGGAGGCCGACATGGGTGGATCACTTGAGGTCAGGAGTTCAAGACAAGCCTTCCCAAAATGGTGAAACCCCGTTTCTACTAAAAATACAAAAAATTAGCCAGATGTGATGGCAGGTACCTGTAATCCCAGCTGCTTGGGAGGCTGAGGCAGGAGAATTGCTTGAACCTGGGAGGTGGAGGTTGCAGTGAGCCGAGATCATGCCGCTGCACTCCAGCTTGGGTGACAAGAGCAAAACTTCATCCCAAAAAAAAAGAAATAATATTTTTTGGCTGGGTGCAGTGGCTCATGCCTATAATCCCAACAGTTTGGGAAGCCAAGGTGGGAGGGCTGCTTGAGCCCAAGAGTTTGAGACCAGCCTGGGCAACAAAGGGAGACCCCATCTCTACAAAAATAAGAAACATTAGTCAGGCATGGTGGCACATGCCTGGGGTCCCAGCTACTTGGGAGGCTGAGATGGGTGGATGCTTGGGCCCAGGAAGTCGAGGCTGTAGTGAGCCATGATTGTGCCACTGCACTCCAGCCTGGGCAAGACAGTGAAACCTTGACTCAAAATATATATGTGGATATGTATTTTTTAACTACTATCTGCCTATATATTTAGATCTCACCTTCTTCCAATAAAGAGATTTAGGACACATACACATATATGCATATTCTTTCCATGGAAGGAATAGTGACAAGGAAAGATATTTGATTTAGGAGCAAGACAGCCTGGGTTCACATTCTGTTCTTCCCATAAATCAGCTGTATAGCCTTGGGCTAATGCCTCTGGCTTCAGTTTCCTCATCTGTAAAATAAAGATAATAATAGCACCTACCTCATAGGAATGTTGTGTGGAATGAACTCAACTTGAGGCTCAAAAAGAAGCATTACTCACCTCTATTGACCATTTATTAAATACCAACACTG
Organism: Pongo pygmaeus; assembly: GCF_028885625.2. Taxonomy (NCBI): domain Eukaryota; kingdom Metazoa; phylum Chordata; class Mammalia; order Primates; family Hominidae; genus Pongo; species Pongo pygmaeus. Next base: position 50,880,180 of record NC_072379.2, on the reverse strand, counting down.
TACTGGATACTCTTTCATACTTAGATTCAATACAACTCACAACAGCCTTATAAAGTAGGTATTACTAGTCACATTTCATACACGAAATACTAGACTCTCAGAGAGGTTGGTAATTTGGCCAAAACAACATAGACAAAGGGAAAGGCTAGTATTTGAATCCTGGTCTTCCCAAATAAAAAATAAATAAAAAATAAAAAATAAACCAAGGCTGTAGACAACACTGCTTCCCAGATCCTGAGTCATCCCATGATGGTTCCTTGTTCTCATAATAAAGGGGATCAAACTGCCCTAAATGCCACCCCTCTGAATTCTCACAATGAAGGAATTTCTATACATGTGGAAGATAACATTCAAATTTAATGCCTATTAAGAAAAACCACATTGGTAGAAACAGACTTTATACAATGCAAGAAGACCACAGCCATCACTGAAAACACCACCCTTTCCCAGTGCTTAGGGATTGCTTGTGTAGGTTGGCCTGTGTTCCAAAGGCTTTTGTCTGTAACACCGTCGTTAATTCATAAGCTAGCACAGTACAAGATCGTGTAATAGTATTTACATGGACTCAGTCAATGATAGGCTTTACTATTAACTCATTTTATCTTCAAAACTACATTATAAAATACTTATCTCCATTTTACGGAAGGGGAACCCAAAACTTAGAGAACAAAGCTACCAAATAGCTGAATTCATTATGTATTGCTGTATTACGAATTACTCCAAAACTTTCTAGCTTAAATCAATAATAAATATTTATTGCATCACACAGTCTCTGTGGATCAGAAGTTTGAAAATGCCTTGGATGGGTGATTCTAGCTTAGGATTTCTTATGAGGTTGCAGTCAGGATGTCAACTGGGACCACAGTCATTGGAAGCAGATGGAGGATCTGCTTCCAAAGTGGCTCACTCACATGGCTGGTGTGCTGACACTGGCTGTTGGTGGGAGGCCTCAGTCACACTCCATATGGGCCACTCGACGGGCTGCTTGAGTATCCTCATGTCATGGCAGCTGGCTTCCCTCAGAGTGAACGATCCAAAATTCAGAGAGCTAAATAGAAGTTTATCCTTTTTAGATAAACTAATAGATATCTTTTTTAGATATCCTTTTTCATATCCCTCTATAATTCAGCCTTGGAAGCCACATAGTGTCACCTCAATCATATTCTATTGTTTAGGAGAAAATCATTAAGTCCAGCCCACTTTCAATGGAAGTAGACTCCATTTTTTTAGGGGAAGTACATCAGAGAATTTACGACATATTTTTAAATCACCACAGAGGCAGAACTGGACTTCTCATTTATCCCTTTCTAACTTAGAACTCCAGCACTTTTCATGATATCTAAGGCAGGAAAAATGTGGCATCACTATTTCCACGATTCACCTCCACCTCCATAGCAGATGTCATGAGCAACCCCAGAACTCATTCTGCCGCAGCTGGACCTGGCCTCAGAATCTCTCTCGCGCCATCCCCATGGAAGTCACCACCCATCAGATGGAGCTGGCACACAAGTAGAAATTTAGTGCATTCCTGCCCATACCAGAGCTATAGAGAGAAACTTACAGGTACGTTAGGTTTCATTATCTTAGAGCCCCTAATCTTATGAATCACCTCTGAGACACTCTATAAAACAACATTTGTAATAATAAACCCCTCTCCCAAAAATTCTCTAAAAAGGAAAATGCTTTAGGAAACCTCGTGTTCTAACTTTTAGAAGGTCTTCTCAATTCCAGAACTCCAGTGTAATTATGCACTCTCACCCCACCCCAGTAATGTCATTTATGCCTCTAATGACAGGAAGACAGGCCTGCGGGCAGCATCTGCTGTTTTCTTTACTTGATACAGTGTTTATCACCCACAGGTGCACATTGGCATCACCAGTGCTGAGGCCTGGTCCCCATCCCGGAGACTCTGATGTAACTGATATGAGGCCCCAGGGAATTTTCAAGGCTCCCCAGGTGATTCTAATGTTCAGCCAGTCTGAGAACAACTGACTTAGCACTTCATTTTCATTGCCAAATAAGTGATTCCCTGTGCATTCATTAAACTCTGCCACCTTGTAATTGGTTAAATGAGCATATTAATAGAACTTAGAGAGTGATGAATCCCCAGGCTATATTCAACACTTACTGCTCTTTTTCAAAATGTCAATCTCAATTCGACTTTGGATTGCCCTTCCTCAGTAGTTTTTCCCATTTCCATTAAATGACCCAACCCATCTGATTCAATAAAAACCCAATTATTTTGCACATTTATAAGACTTTGACACACTCTTTTCAGAATCACCTCCAGAACTACCTCTGTTTCACACAATGTTCATATCCCTCTATAATCATCCCAGGTACACAAAAACATAAGACCGCCCTGAAGCAAACATAAAATTCTGCTGATCTGGGAGTTTATAACAGTTTTTCAGTAAACAGTCTTCTCATACCTACATAGTAAACACTTACTTTCCTAGGGTAATAGCTAGGAATTTTTAGATTAGCTCTATAACCTAAATATCAAAATGCCACTCCTCTTCAAATATCACATCTATCCTAAAAGGGAGATTTTTTAATGTGAAAAAAAGGTTTTATTATTTTGTTATTACTATTATTGTTGTTCATATCTTTTAACTTCTCTTGAAATCATACATAAAAACATCTTAAGTTTTTTTAACTTGTATTTTTAAGTCAGGGGTACATATGTAGGTTTTTTATATAGGTAAACATGTGTCATGGGAGTTTGTTGTACAGATTATCTCCTCACTCAGGTATTAAGCCTAGTACCCATTAGTTATTTTTCTGATCCTCTCCCTCCTCCCACCCTCCACCCTCTGAAAGACCCCAGTATGTGTTGTTTCCCTCTATGGTCATGTGCTCGCATCATTAAGCTCCCACTTATAAGTAAGAGCCTATGGTATGTGGTTTTCTGTTCCTGTGTTAGTTTGCTAAGGATAATGGCCTCCAGCTCCATCCATGTCTGTGCAAAGGACATAAACCCATTCTTTTTATGGCTGCATAGTATTCCATGGTCTGTATGTGCCACATTTTCTTTATCCAGTCTGTCATTGATGGACATTTAGGTTGATTCCATGTCTTTGCTGTTGTGAATAATGCTACAATGAACATACATGTGCATGTGTCTTTATAACAGAATGATTTACATCCCTTTGGGTATATACCCAGTAACAAGATTGCTCAGTTGAATGGAATTCCTGTCTTTAGGTCTTTGAGGAGTCACCACACTGTCTTCCACAATGGCTGAGCTAATTTACACTTCCACCAACAGTGTATAAGTGTTCCTTTTTTTAAAAGGGTGGTATTTTTAACAGAAACATTTTCATCTGTACACCTTAGCCAAGACAAGGACATACCATCACCATAAGATATCGAAGACTTCTAGGGGTAGAGGACAGCAGCAGTTCCCTTAACATAGTTCCCACATTTTATCACACATAGAGATTACCTGGGCAGCTAATAAAAATTCTCTCACCAGGTTGCACCTCATGTAGTTTAATCAAAATCACCAGAGGCACAAGACAGGCATTTGTAAATTTTACAGAATTTGTAAAACTTTCCCAGGTGATGCCTACATCCCACAAAGTTCAGAAACTACTGTCTTAACTCTTTATTGCTAAATCTTTACAGATCTATAAGAAGAAACAATTTTCTACATCCCTAAGCTGTTTTAAGAAAAAAAAATCTACTCAAATTTGAGATATTTGCAAATAAAAGTTTATTTACTGGAATAGGCTGTGTTACACAGTAAGGCACTTCAGAAATCTAAATGTCTCCTTATTTGCTAAGTTTTAAAATTAAAACAGAACACATTAGAATGTATTCTTCAATAAATTTTTCAGTGAATTATTACCCTCTGGACTTGGAGCCTAAACAAAAGTATACTTTATAGTTTATAAATGGGCTCCTCTTTCTCCCTTTACTGTAGTTAGCTGATTTCCCTAGTTATGACATAAATGTTTCACAACTAAAGATTAAATATGAATTGATACTAAATATCAGATATTTAATCATGAAAAATAAATTGCTTAGATTTCAATTGTAAAGGATAAGCATTTATTAGCTTAACTCACAAAATTACCATCTAATCACTTTTCATTTTTTTAATCTTAGGCTACTGCCTTGAGATCTCATGCATGTAGCTTCTTTATGTAATTTATTCTTGTATGGTATCCTTATTTTTAATGTGTGTGTGTCTTATCTCACAAAGACCTGTAAGAGAAAGGATCATGTATATCAACAAATATATATTGAGCATCTGCTATGTGCCTGGATCTATATTAGCTCAGAAAGTTTTCCCACAGCTGTACTATTCAATTTGCAGTTTACAAGTTGTTATTCAGTAGTAAAATCAACTTAGTGGCCTAACCACCTTTTTTGTTAATGACATAGTATAAAATGGAAGCAAATAGGAAGGAATAGCAAGTAGCAGCATGCTTCTCGCATAGTGAGAATAAGTTTTGGCTGGGTGCTGTGGCTCATGCCTGTAATCCCAACACTTTGGGAGCCTAAGGCAGGAGGAATGCTTGAGCCCAGGAGTTCAAGACCAGCCTGGGCCACATAGTGGGACCCTGTCTCTGCAAAAAAATTTAAAAATTAGCTGGACATGGTGGCACGTGCCTGTGATCCCAGCTACTCAGGAGGGAGGTTGAGGCAAGAGGAATGCTTGCACCCAGGAGGTCGAGGCTGCAGTGAGCTCTGCTCATGCTACTGCACTCCAGCCTGGGCAATAAAGTAAGGTCATCTTAAGAAAGAAAAAAAGAAAGGAAGAAAGAAAGAAAAAAACAAAGGAAGAAAGAAAGAGAGACAGAAAGAAAGAAAGAAAGAAAGAAAGAAAGAAAGAAAGAAAGAAAGAAAGAAAGAAAGAGAAAGAAAAAGAAAGAAAGAGAGAGGAAGGAAGGAAGGAAGGAAGAAAAGAAAGAAAGGAAGAAAGAGAGAGAGAAAGAAAGAAAGAGAAAGAGGAAGGAAGGAAGAAAGAAAGAAAGGAAAAAAGAAAAGAAAGAAAGGAAAAGAAAACAGAGAGAATAAGTTTCATTTAGCGATACTTTTTTTCGCTAAATGAAACAAAGGGGTGTGTGTGTGCGTGTATATAGTTAGGTAGGTAGGTAAAATGGGTCTCGATGTAAAATATTTTTCTTCATTAAAAAGGTTTGGAATGCATGCTATAGAACAGTATTCTGTGTGTCATAGCGTTCTATAAATATTTATGGATTAAATGGTTAAAGTCAAAATTCTTAGAATTGAATTTTCATTTATTTGTTTTAGTGGGTTTAAAAAAAAAAAAAGCTGCAGCAGCTTCTCGGGCTGGAAGAACAGAAAGTCACCTTGGAACAGATATTCATTTAGCAACTTTGAGCACTTGAGGAGTCTCTTATCTGTATGTAAACATAAATTGCTGAGGCCTCCTGTTGGGAGAAAAGAGTTCAAGACCTCTGGCCTGGAGGACTGATTCTCTCTGGTGTGCAGAGCTGGTTTGCAGGGAAAGTGTGTCTCTTTGTCTAAGTGCCAAGAAGCCACCTGAGACAGTAAGAGATGGAGCCCTGACTTTCCATTTAGAGGTTCAAAAGACCTGATACAGTCCTAGCCAAGGTCCATGGACAGCAGAGGGGAATGTGGGCTGGCTTAGAGGCTGTTAGATAGAGATGGCCTCTGCACAGCAACATGGAAGAGGCTTTGACCCAGAGAAACTGTGCTTTCTGCTTAGCAGGAATGGCAGGACACCTTAGAAAATCACACAGAAAAAATAATAGAGATATGACAGTGATTAATATTCTAAACTTTTTTTAAATGCATACCAGTTAATTGCAGGACTGAAACTCACACACAATCTGTGATATTCAGGTATATTATAACTTACTAATAGCTACTAATTGTCCATCAGACCCTGCATCCCCATGATGTACCATGGGAACTTGTAAAAAAGAGTCATGGCACCATCACAAAAAGACAGACCACTTCCATGCCCCTGATGGAAGAACACAGTGGCACCTGCACACTGGTCTTGTCAAGAAAAAATCAAACCTGAAACTGATCAAAGCATCAGATCTGACTACTAGATTATAGTAAATATGGAGGAGAAGGGAACAATGCCACAGGTGCACTCCACAAAATACAGACTGTGGGACAGGACAGACAGCCGATCTTCTCCAACAAATACATTGCAGGAGAAAAACAGAAGAGAAGAATCTAGATTAAATGACTTTTAAGAGGCACAGCAATGGATTGCAATACTACTCATATCCTGATTTTAACAAACCACAAAATATAACTTGAGAAATCAGGAAAATTGGAACACGGATTGGATAATCATTTAATTATAGTAAGGGACTGTTGATTTTGACAGATTTTATATGGGTACTATGACTATGTTCATTAAGAGTCTTTTAGAATTACATTCAGAAAAGCTATGAATGTAAATATAGACTTGCATCAAAACATGAGGTGGGAAGAAATATCAATGCAAAAACATTGGTGATGAGTGGATATTAGTCATAGCTGGAGACGGGTACTGGGATTTTATTATTCTGTTTCTATATGCATATGTTTGGAATTTTTCATTTTCCAAAAGCCCAGTCTTTTGTGCAAGCAGTGTGGACCACGTCACTTTGCAGCTTCTGTTCTATCACATCCTCAACTCCATCCCCTTCCAACCTGATGAAGAGACTCAAAACAAGCATTTCATTTCATTCAGTGCACTGAAGACTGTACCAAAAACCAGAGACTTAAACAAAGCATAAGAACTGACAATAGGTGTAAAATTCCTAGGATTGTGATCAATGCAGTGATTCATGCTTGCTGTTGTGCATATAATACATATACTATATGCAATTTATTTACAATTTAAATTTATTCAGTGGCTTCACCTCAGTGAAATGAGAGGAATACAGCCACACTCAAAGTCTACCTAGAGTTCCACACAGTGTTGCAGTAAAACGAATCATTTTGTTTCACTGCAAGGCACACCATTCCAATGCTGAAAAGACATGTATAAATTGATTCAATCCATCATTCTCTGGGTGCTTAAAAGTATGCTAAGCACAAGTAAATGAAATATAATTATTTTACTATGAATTATAATAAAGTTCTACCTGCATCAGTAGTATGTCACAGGAACCATGAATTGCCACATTGATTCAAGAGTAGAGATTCAAAATGTTGGAATTCAGAGTAGACATTACAGTTAACTTAAACGAATTTTAAAATATTACTTGAAAGTGCAAAATGCTACTGGGGTGCAAAGACATTAAAGATACATTTAAGAATAAGCCACCAACACACTTGACTCATGAAGGTGACAGACTTCAAACAGACTATCTGGTTAGCCATTTGCATGAATGTGTGATGATGGATAGAATGTACAGAAATGTATACAGGAATTGTGTATCTGCTTCTATTATGTTTCTCTCTCAAAATGCTTAGAAGTGGAAGGTTATATTTGGCACACTTGCTTCCTTATTGAGTCATTGCAATATTTTCATATAATTTTCTTTCCAAATCAGTATTTACACACATTTTAATAAAATAACCTGCGTTCTCCGTCGTTTAAATTGTAGCGTGAATGTTCAGTGGCCTTCTCTTATTACTATAAGAGACAATAATTTGGCAAAAGGTTTTGTTACTGCAAAGGGAAGAAGTGTCTTTGTGGGCTTTTTTCCCATCTATTTTCTTCCTTTCTGCAAACTATCATTTGACAGACACTTAGACATTCTGTGATAAGCAGGAGCACTTCCTCAGGAACAGGCTCCACAGGTCTGAAAAGTAGCCTTCTTGCAGAGGAATATTGCCTTGTTTTTAAAGATGTGAAGAAGGGTTAGGAGAAAGAATTGACAATCCCTTTCTAGGCTAGTTGAATTCCACTTAGAAGAATCAACTTTGTTTTCAACCTTTGTGCCTCAAAAGATGGGAAGCTTTATTCTTGCCTGGTATTTTTTTATCTCCCCAAGTAAGTTACCAGATACCTGCAGTGCATTGAGCTATTTCACCAATATTTGCTCAGGTGTCTTCTCAGGTTCTTCCAGAGTTTTTTATTTCTTACAGCTATTGTTTTTCTATGCAGATTATAATAATTATAGAAAGTTTTAATATTTTGTAACTAACGATTTGATTTGAGATCAACATAAACCATAATCTAAGTTCAGCACAGCAGTTTAGTGTACAGGAGTGATATGGTTCGGCTCTGTGTCCCCACTCAAATCTCATGTTGAATTGTAATCCCCAGTGTTGGGGGAGGGACCTGGTGGGAGGTGATTGGATCATGGGGGCAGTTTCCCCCATGCTGTTCTCCCGATAGTGAGTGCGTTCTCATGAGATCTGATGGTTTAAAGTGTGTGACACTTCCCCACTCACTCTTTCTCTCTCTCCTGCTGCCATGCGAAGAAGGTGCTTGCTTCTTCTTCACCTTCCACCATGACTGTAAGTTTCCTAAGATTTCCCAATCATGCTTCCTGTTAAGCCTGTGGGACTATGAGACAATTAAACCTCTTTTCTTCACAAATTACCCAGTCTCACTCAGGTAGTTCTTTCTAGCAGTGTGAGAACGGACTAATACAACGAGAAAAAAACCAGGACTGGAAACCAGCTGACCTGAATTCAAGTTCCGGCCTTATCACTAGCTACCTTGTGTGATCCTGAGCAAGCGAGTTATTTCATCTACAAAATGAAGAACTCAGAAGATGTTTTTACCTCTTTTAGATGTTTAGACCTGTGATGGTTAATATTAGGTGTCAGCTTGATTGGATTAAAGGATGCATAGATGGCTGGTAAAGTATTGTTTCTGGTTGTGCCTGTGAGGGCGTTGCCAGAGGAGATTAACATTTGATTCAATGGACTGGGAGAGGAAGCCCTACCCTCAATGTGGGTGGGCACCATCCACTTGTTTGCCAGCAAGGCTAAAACAAAGCAGGTGGAAGAAGTTGGGATGAGCTGGCTAGCTGAGTTCTGGCTTTCATCTTTCTCCCATGCCGGATGCTTCCTCCCATTCCTCCTGCCCTTGGACACCAGGCTCCAGGTTCTTTGGCCTTTGGACTCTTGGACTTACACCAGTGGTTTGCTGGGACATCTAGGGCCTTCGGCCATAGACTGAAGGCTGCACTGTCAGCTTCCCTACTCTTGAGGCTTTTGGACTCAGACTGATCCACTACCAACTTCTTTCTTCCTCAGCTTGCAGATGGCCTATGGTGGGACTTTGCCTTGTGATCATGTGAGCCGATTCTCCTTAATAAACTTCCTTTCATATATACGTATATCCTATTAGTTCTGTCCCTCTGGAGAACCTTGACTAATATAAGACCTAAACATTTAGTGCTAAAATTATGTGATTTTGGCTTAGAACTGTCTCACAAGACCTTCTGCTATACTTTGTGAACCAGCTATTCACACACAAGCCACAGCCCCCCGACAACTTCTCTCTCTTTCTCTCTCTCTCTCTTCTCTCTCTGTCTTTTTCTCTCTCTCTCTCTCTTTCTCTCTCCTTCCTCAGTGATGGTCTGGAAAGACAAACATTCTTGGTTTTCAGAATCCCTTGTGCTTAAGTGGGATGGCCAAGTTCTTTCTAGCCAAAGACATTAGTTGAAATCTCTTGGAGAAACTTTCAGGAAAGCTTTTTTGTTGTTGTTTAAAAAAAAAAAAAAAAAAAAAAAAAAGACCTGATGTGATATCCCTTCTCCCTTTCATTTCTTCTTCCATCTTCCTGATTGTGATGTGACCGTGAGCCCGAAGCCTCAGCAGCAATCTTTGACCATGAAACACAAATGTGAGGGCTAAGGCTGGACTCTACTGTGTGTGGAGGGCAAATATGAAAAGAGCCTACTTTACAAACACACTACTAAACCGTCATCCCAGACCCAGCTGGCCTACAATCACATTCCGGTTGCCTGAAACAAATAAATATTTACCTTTTGAAAACACTGTTAATTGGGCTTCCTGCAAGCTGCAAATGAGTGCAGCCCTAACAAACCTTAAACACAATTATTTTTCCAGGATAGTACCAATTTTAGAAAGACTTCATTACACTTTAAAATGAATCCTACCACTTGGAATCAGTTTCCATTTCCCTTCACCTTTGTTTCAAGCTTCTAGAACTCCCACTCAGTGTTCGAGACCCCACTTATGCCCCTCTGCCCTGACTCCCCCAAGTAGAGCCCATCACAGACTCTTTGGTGCCACTTTCACAACTGGCACTCACCTTTATTTTTGTCCCCATCTCATTGTACTATGATTTATTTAGTCTACCTTTCATCCTATCTAAACCAAGAGTCTCCAGGGACAGATACATTTTATGTAGCTTTGTTTACCACAAACACAGCTCTGAACCTGGTACATAATAGATGTTCAATAAATGGTAGTTTAATTTTGGATAAGTACATTCACTTACTCATAATCATTAATATCATAATCATTTAGCAAACTCATCACTTATGTGGAAGTGATGGGGGACAACTGAACCTCATGTTGATTGTTCTATCCACAGACCTAAATCTGCATAATTCTATATTGACTCACTGCTCCTGTCATCTACCTCTAAATACATTATACACTTAACTTTCTTTTCATTTATTTTTTTTTCTATAGGTTATGGGGGTACAGGTGGTATTCGGTTACATGAGTAAGTTCTTTAGTGGTGATTTGTGAGATTTTGGTGCACCCATCACTGAGCAGTATTCACTGCACCCTATTTGTAGTCTTTTATCCCTCACCCCCTCTCTCACCCTTCCCCCTAAGTCCCTGAAGTTTAACTTTCAAAAGGAGCTTCTTTACAGTGTAAAAGCTATGCTGAACTCAGCTACCCTCCCGCCTTTCTGACGCTTTGTAAGCAGCAATAGGATTGATCCTGGGTTTGTTCATTACTTTAAGGGAAATAAAAGATGTTATGATGGCCCTGAAACTCGTGGGAATGAAAATTGGAGAGCTTTTCACAAACAGTGCTCAATAAACATTTATTATGCCTGGGAGGGATGCATTATGCCTTCCTGGGACAGTGTATATTACAAATGGAGGACACAGCAAGATATTAATTCTTTCTGATCTATTGATTGCCTTGGAACAACATGGGAAGAAGACATTCGGAATTGCAGGATTGTGTGTGTTTAGGCAGGAATTATCCTTAAAAGGTCAAATAAGTAATTGGGATGTAATAGGATTGTGTGAGATTACATTAAAGCCTACAGTTATTCAGTTTATTACATTTTGCTATAAACCACTAAAATGTCTATCTATCCAGGCAAATTGAAGCTGATTCAGTTATGTTTAAGAATGCTCAGAAAATTAATATCTTAGTGGCCTCATTACTGAAGCTATGGGTAAAACCTGTTTTCTTTCTCAGGGAAAGTGCTCTTGCCCAGGAAAAGATGCATGATTGAGAAAAACATTCTGGGAGGCCGAGGTGGGCAGATCACCTGAAGTAAGTCGTTTGAGACCAGCCTGGCCAACATAGCGAAACCCCATCTACTAAAAAAATAAATAAAATAAAATAAATTAGCCAGGTGTGGTGGTGTGTACCTGGAATCCCAGCTACTTGGGAGGCTGAGGCATGAAAATCACTTGAACCTGGGAGGTGGAGGTTGTGGTAAGCCGAGATCACGCCACTGCACTCCAGCCTGGGTGACAGAGTGAGACTCTGTCTCAGAATAAAAAGAAAAAAGAAAGGGTTAGTGAGGTGACAGGTGTTAGAAACATACGGGTTCTAACTTGAGACTTTTTCATTGACACAATAATAAAGATAACTTACGTTTTCCTCATTATATGATTGAACATTGTGTCCATGTACCATGTGAAGTCCTTGTAAATACCATTAGATGCGCACACCCTAAGGCATGAGTGTAGCAGAAAGAGCACAGGTTGGCCGGGCGCAGTGGCTAATGTCTGTAATCCCAGCACTTTGGGAGGCCAAGATGGATGGATCACAAGGTCAGAAGTTCAAGACCAGCCTGGCCAATATGGTGAAATCCCATCTCTACTAAAAAATACAAAAATTAGCTGGGTGTGGTGGTGCGCACCTGTAATCCCAGCTACTCAGGAGGCTGAGGCAGGAGAACCGCTTGAACCCAGGAGGCAGAGGTTGTAGTGAGCCATGATGGTGCTATTGCACTCCAGCCTGGGTGACAGAGCAAGACTCTGTCTCAAAAAAAAAGAAAGAAGAAAGAAAGAAAGAATGAAAGAAGGAGAGAGAGAGAGAGAGAGAAAGAAAGAAAGAAAGAAAGAAAGAAAGAAAGAAAGAAAGAAAGAAAGAAAGAAAGAAAGAAAGAGAAAGAAAGAGAAAAGAAGGAAAGAGAAAGAAAGAAAAAGAAAGAGCACAGATTTTGAAGCTAGACAGAGCTGGACATAAACTCTAGCTCCCCCACCTACTGTGTAACCTGGACAAGTTCTCTTATCTCTGTGCTTCAGTTTCCTTATCTGTGAAATAAGATAACACAGTACCACAACGGCATGCAATTACATAGTAGAATGTCATAATTTGCAAAAGCTTGCTGAAGTGTAAAGATGACCATAGTTTGAAATGGTTTAAAATAGCTTTACCTGTCAACTTGGCTAGGCTGAGCCATGCTTCCCAGAATTCCTTTCTGGTTCAGGTGGGCCTCAAGAGATGTTTTACATGAGATTTGGAAGGTGAAAGTGAAGTGGCAGCCATTTTGATTTGTATGCTCAGGTTATTATAACAGAAAAATCCAAGTAAAAGCCACTAAACGGATTCTACCCACAAGAATTTAAGCAAACCAAAAGCAATGTCTCATTCCTGGAGGGACTGTAGAGATTAGTGCCACCATAGGACCCCTGAAAGATCAGAGGTGATTATTCCTACCAATCCCCATTTGACTCGCTGATTTGACTTGCGCGGTAAACAGAATGGCAGTGAATTAACAGCAATTTAATCAGATGGTGACTCCAATTATCAGAAATTTACTTAGATGGTGACACAACTGCTGTTATTCCAAACATAGTTTCAATTGCTGGAGTAAATCAATACATCCCTTAGCACCTGACATGCTGCTATTGGTCTGGCAAATACTCTCTGTTTCTCTGCTGTTAGTAGACATCATCAAAAGTAATTTGCTTTCAGCTGAGAAGGCCAGCAATTTTCCTTGGCTCTCCTATTGCAGGGGTATGTCAACTCTCCAGCCCTAGTGTATAGGATGTGGATCATATTTTTCATGCTGCAGAACATTGTTCTGGTCAATTGCAATGATGATGTTATGTTGACTGGATCTGATGAAGAGGAAGAAATGACTTCTAGCCGCATTGGTAAGATATCACCAAAAAATCCACAAATAGCATACCAAAAAAATCATACAATTATGCTACAAAAAAATCAGAAGTTTTCTATCTTAAAAAGTAAACGATGCAATGGTCTGAGGCATATCAACATATTCCTTCCATGTTGAATGGCATGTTGCTGTATCTGGCCCCTCCTACCACTAAGAAAGAGGCACAACCCCTGGTGAACCTCTCTGGGTTTGGAAAGCAATATATTCCTCATTCAGGCATGTTATTCCAACCCATCTACCTAGTGAGCCACAAAGCTTCCAGTGCTGAGTGGGATCCACAAGACAGAGAGTTCTGCAATAGGTCCAGGCTGATGTGCAGGCTTCTCATTTGGGACATAGAACCCATAAGAACTGACGCTACTTGAAGGGTCAGTGGCAAATAGGGATTCTGCGTGGAGTGTTTGGCAGATCTCTCTAGGGTAAATCACAGTGAAGACTCAAAGGATTTGGGGGAAAATCTGTGGTTCTCTGCTGATAACTACTCTCCTTTAGAGAAACAGCTTTTAGATTTCTGCCGGGCCTTGGTAGAGACAGAGTTGCCCATGGGCCACCCATCACCATGTGCCTTGAGCTGCATGTCATGTGTTGGGTGCTTTCTAACTCACCAAGCCATAAAGTTGAGAATACGAAGCAGTGCTCCATCATCAAGCGGAAGTGGTATATATGGACCGAGCTCCAGCAGGTGCCTATGCCCTCGCCCCGGCTACACTGGCCCTCAGAAGCCCCGGCCCCCTCCCCTTGCTACACTGCATTTTCTCTCTCTCAACCCATGTGTATGGCCTCATGGGTAGTCCTCTATGATCACTTGACTGATGGGGAAGAAACAGGCTTGTCGGACAGGCAGTTCTACCTGATATCTAGACACCACCTAGGAGTGGGCGGCAGCACTTCCACCCCACTTTGAGACAGCTCTGAAAGGCAGTAGTGAAAGGAAATCCTCCCAGTGGGCAGGACTATGAGTACCGTGTCTGTTCATTTTGCCTTGGAGAGATGGCCGGGGGCAGGGGGCGCACCACTCAGTGAGTCCTCTTCAACTCAGGGTGGCTTTCCTGCACATGGCTTCCCACAGCGGATTCTGGAGGTTAGCGCCCCCTAGAGGAGACTCCAGCGTCTCACATTCCCTTTTATCAGACCTGAGGTGGTCAGCGGATTTACATTTTTCCTTAATCAACAGATAAGCTCTGTGCCAACTGCCTCCCGCTTAACATAAAGCCAACTTTTAACTAAATAAAAACTTCTGAATGCTTTTTGAATACAAATAAGAGATCTATAAAAAATCTAGCCATAGCTTCACATGTCACTGATTCCCAGGGACAGAAGTAGTCAGAGCTTGGACTTTAGATGTCATAGTCCCTCCCTGCTCACCTTCCCAAGGACCACCTCCAAGGAGAGCTGCACAGAGGGTCACCGCCCAGGATGATCCTGAAGCCCATCCCTGAAAGGTCCCCTGAAGGAGACTGCTTTGCTATTTAGAATGTGTCTGAGAAAGCAACCAGGGCTTAGGGAAGGGTAAGCACCCCCACCTCTTCCTTTGCTCATGGGAAAGATGCACATTTCATGGCATATTTGACACACAAACAGTCCCTGGCACTGGGAATGCAAAACAGAAGAAATATATCGGGATGGGTGGGAAAAGGGGGTCAGGGAGAAGACTCACCACAGTTCCTCCTTCGACTTAGGCCACACCAATGACCGGTTCTCCTCTTCCTCCAGACGGCCAAGACAAGGGAGGACAGGACTAGGAATCAGAAATGCCCCCTAAAGTTCAGACTCGGCTGGAGGAAGGGTGGTTTATACCCACAACAGCCCTTTCACAGAGTTTGCAACATTATTGCTAAAGCTTCAGTAATTCACCTATCAAAGGGACAATTTTTGCTATAATTTTTGCCATGTACTACCAATATTATAACACTTTTATTTAAGTAAATGTGTATTAAAATTTCTTTATATCCACTGCCATGCATTTTTAAAATATAAAACATGGGCATATGCAAAAATATAGCCATAAATGATAGATAAGTATAAAATTAAATATAAATTTTAAAATACATTATTAAGTTTGAGAGAGACCTTGTGCCTGCAATCATTCTACACCTGAGAAACGCCCTCTCTTTGCTGAAAAGGGAGATAACAGAATGCCAGGGAGATGTGAGAAAGGATAGGCACTGACCTGAGGCCTTCTCCTCCACACAGTCAGAAAGATCACTGTAAAATCTTCTCGCAACCTTCAGAGCTAGTGAGAGCTGGATATAAATTTCAGCTCGGCAATTTCCTGTGTCACTTCTTTCTCTGTGCTTCAGTTCCTTTCCTTAACCAGAAAATGAGCTTAACAAAGGACCACAGTGACATATGGAAATGCAGTACAATGTGCATACGATTTTCAAATGCATGCTGAAATGTCAAGTCATCTATTGCTTTGAAATGTTTCAGAAAAAAAAAAGAGACAGAGATAGAAGTAAATATAGGAAAATGTCAACTGTTCTATCTAGCAGGTACATATAGGGACGTCCATTGTAATAGTCTTTCAGCGTTTCCTTATGTCCCCATGTATGCAATTATGAGAGAGAGGAAGGAGGGAGCTGGATGTGCTGGCCAGTCCCAGGGCAAAGGTATTCTTCGCTGAATCTGTCCGGCCATCTCCCAAGGTCCCAGGGCTCTGTGCTGATTCCCAGGCGCTGATGTGGACTCCAGGCTGAACCCTTGGGGTGGCTCTGTGGTGTGTGTGGAGTGTGGCCTTGTGGAGCCATGGTTACAGGATGGTGCTCAGGGTGCCCTCTGTGCAGCGCCCCTTGGAGAATGTCCTTAGGAAAGTGAGTAGGGAGGTTGCCATGACCCCACCCAACCTGAGCCTGACCCCGACTTCCTCCCTCTCTTATGAGAGTCTGGGACATGTGCAGCCATGTGTAGACTTTTCATACCTTTTTTTTTTAAGATATATTAATCAGCTGAAATCCAACCTTATGTTAAAAGAGAGACACAGCTGGAAGAAAAACACGTCCCACTGATTCAGGAGAAATGCAAAACCACTGATAATCTCAGCTCTGACAAAAGGGAGGCTGTGGAGCTAGAATCTTCCTTAAAGAGCATTGGCCTTTAGAATGTCAGCAGGAACTTGGAGCCTGCCAGAAAACCCTGAGAGCTGAAGAGGGTCAACTTAGTTCCTTAGGAGGACCTGTAGGAAGAGAAGTCCAGGCCCAGAACAAGAGGAGACAGCTGAAGTCAGGGGAAAGGTCTAGTTCCTAGAAGAGGAACTATGAGTCATCCCACAGGAAATAGCTCTTCCAAATAGAGCACTGGTGCACAGCTGGTCCCTCACAGCAAGGGGGCCTCCCTAATCTGAAGACAGAGCTCCCCCTCGGAAGTTATGTCTGAGTACAAACACGAGAATACTGGAAATACTATAAAAACAATCCAATTTCTTCCTCTCTCCCGCCTAAGCTGCCAGGTTATGCTCACCCCCCTCCTCCTTCCATCCAAGGAACTGTGTATGATATTTCAAGGCCTCATTTTCTTCCTCCCTTCTTGCCTCTTTCTCTTCCTTTCTCTCCTTCTTCCAGATGCCATGCATGGATCCCACCACTGCCACCACCGTCAAGATCTCACCCAAACTTCACAGCCTGAAAATAGAAGTGTGTCCCTGCAAAATTAATTCAGTCTTCAAACAAATCAACTATTGCATTTCCAAAACCATACCAGGAAACTTGGAGCTTTCCTTTGTCTTGCTTAGAAAAAAATTAATTTTGCCTCTTTCCTTATTAGTTTATGCAGCTTCTGCTGCTTAAGAGATTATATTTTTGCTAGATGAAGCTATAATATTCAGAGATTTAGAAATGATAAGTATATCATTTACAAAATGATTATATATAATTACTTTTTATTTTGCCCTTTAGAGAGTATAAAAACTGTATTTTAATTTTAATTATGTGTACATTATAACCTCAACAATAATGTGAGTAGTATGAGTATCAGCAATAGAAAAAAAAATATTTTTCACTTTAAATGTTGTCTTTGTTTGCCCAAATGCTATATTATAGTTAAAAGGCAAATGTAAAAATTGTTTCATACCTATATAAATATTGATTGGCTTTAAAAAACACTTCCATGAATTCTTTTCTACAAAACATACCTTTCTAATATTCCTCAAAGCAGCTCACTTACACTGTTTATCATATGTAACAAAACTTATCCATAAAACGAAATTACAAAAGGGAATCTTTGTACAGATCCAGACCAAATAGCCACAATGTATAAAACACAGTATCAAAATGAAATTGATTAAGTTGTGAAGACTTCAGAATGATTTCTAACAGTACTAAATAGTTTATAAATACTTAGTAGATAGTTTACGTATCTGTGAAAAGGAGCTAGTAATGGGAACCTCTCATCAAGAGAGTCATTGTATGGTAATTAAATAGAATTGTAAAAATAGATGCTATTTTAAAGCATTTAATCTTATAAAACTTCTTTTAATATTACAAACAAAACAGAAAGAACTAATACATTAATTAAAATCATAACCTTTAGCAACTTTAAGACCTAAGACCAATATTAAATTGAATCAATAAATAATTTTTGATACCTAGACAATTCCTAAGAACAAGATTCAAAAGACAATATAATTTTAATTTACCCTTATTTCTTGAGATGGCTACAAATTAACAGGGTACGCAAATGACTTTTATGATTACATACATTTGTTTTGCTATCTTAAATTTGTTGAAATTAGCTAAAATTTTAAAACAATTCAACAGTTTTCTAGTTTTCTTTTGTGTTTGGGGAAAAAAGCAGGTTACTTTGGCTACATATAATAATACAAATGGTTGAGTAGGCTAGTGCTATAATTACAGAAAAAAGGAATAGGTATATAAGATAATTGATGTGATTTGATTGTTAAAATCATTACAATGTATTAAGATGATATAGTATAGTATATATTATTTTAACATATATCAACAGATCAATTATATTTTAAAATTATAGTTAAAATATTTACATTTATCATTTATTTTTGTTTATTTACATGCATATACCTAAATACAGCCATGAAGATTTATTTATCTTTCCCTGCAAATTGTTACATAAAAAATATATAAAATTAGTAAAATTAGAAGTAGAGGGTTGGGTTCTTCTTTTTTTTTTCCTAAAAGTGACTGTCATTCAATAAGTTCTATGCCCCATACAGTATTACTCTTAAGTAAAAACTGCCTCTACAGAGAAGGCCCAAAATAGACTAGTTAAATTGACTAGTTAATGGGGAATTCATGCTACAGTCAACACTCCCTGTGTCATCAACATATGTACAATTGGAGAGATGGAATAGTCTGTGATTAGACTGAAAGAAAGGGGCATGATCTAGATCCCTAGAGCAGACCCACTTGGACTTTGACTCATGTTTTCATGGCCTGGGGTTAGTTGCCTGGTCCCCTGGCCTTGGAAACTAATGAATAGTCATTTTGTCTTTCATAATTGCCTAGAAACCACTTGACTGATGCATCTTGTACTGAGTCTAAAATGCATAACCATTGTCATGTCAGATCACTCAACAACTCATCTGATAACAAAAGGAATAAGAGGTACCAATTTGTCCAAATACAAAGAATGTTCTCTAGACAGCCTCCCAACAGGCAGAATCTCAGTAATGGTGAAAAAACCTCAATATCATGGATTAATTACCTGTGGTCTAACTTCATCTGCTGTTGGCCAAAAGTGAGAATTACAAGAAAAACATATCCAAAAGCCATCAGCTTGCACTAACAGCAAGACCATGATGTTCTACTGAAGATAAACAATTTCACAGAACACCAACATCAGATGAATTCAATGTGGGACCATGATAGAGTAGGAAAAAAGTCAAATCCCTCAGAAATTATATCTTAGTACAAACACGAGAACACTGGAAATACTCTAAAAACAATCCAATTTCTTCCTCTCTCAGCTCACATGAGTGGCCATTGCCTTTTTGCCAATTACATCTTCAGTTCCATTCCATTTCTCCCACTTCGAGGTAAAATATTAAGTTGTCCATGCATAGATTTAATTTTACTTCCTGACAGTATCCAACCCAGGAAAGTACCCTGCTTCTTCAAACACCCCCCAAAATCACCTAACAGGTTTAAATCCTGAAATGCTTCCTGATTTCCTCAGGGTGTGTTGTCTCCTTCGTTGCAGCAAGTAACACAGGCAAATTTGCTCCACTGCAGATGTGTTCCTTGGGAGTTTTGATTGACAGGCAATGATACCACCAACAGCTACACTGAGACATTTGATCCAAAAATGATCAAAAGCCAGTGAATACAGAAAAAAAGTGAGAAACAGCAATAATAATTTTCACACACCAGACATGTGCCAGAAAGTACTTTCACATTTGCCTTTATCTCACACATCAATTCTATGAAAGCGTTCTCATTAGAGTAATTTTATAGCTCAACACATTAAGCTCAGAGAGTATAAAAGGCTTGCTCAAGGTAATTTTCATATCACATCTATATTTGCATATATTGTATAGCATTTTTAGCTATGAAATGCTAAGGCTAAAATTCAATTTTAGGTTTCTCCAGCTCTCAAATCTTTCCCTCTATAACATGATACTTCCAAATACTATTACACTGTTTTAATCAGATTCAAGAACAAATCCTTCTGACTATCTTCATGACAGCTTCAACAAAAATCTAAGAGATCTGTTAAATTTACTGATGGAATTCTGGAGGGTAAGAGTGGTAGCTGTTGGTAAGAGGAAATACGGTGCTGAAGAGAAGTGTTTGGGGGTCAGAGGAAATTGAGGAACTATATTGGGAGATGTATAAAGGAAAGAGGAGCAGCCTGGAGCCATGAAAGAACTAAACTTCCTCTTGCGTTAGATGATGTATTAAGGATTAAAACTAATGAGTCATGGAAATGGCTATATTTCTTTTTTTCTTTTTTTTTTTTTTTTCTTGAGACTGAGTCTTGCTCTATGGCCCAGGCTGGAATGCAGTGGCATGATGTTGGCTCACTGCAACCTCCGCCTCCCGAGTTGAAGTGATTCTAGTGCCTCAGCCTCTCAAGTAGCTGGGATTACAGGTGCCTATGACCACACCTGGATAATTTTTCTATTTTTAGTAGAGACGAGGTTTCACCATGTTGGCCAGGCTGGTCTTTAACTCCTGACATCAGGTGATCCGCTTGCCTCGGCCTCCCAAAGTGCTGGGATTACAGGTATGAGCCACTGCGTCTGGCCCCTTTCCCATATTCCAATCCAATAATCCTGATCCTGGAAATTTATCCTAAGTAACAACTTAGCAAATAAAATATACATATATATGTAGAAATGTTCATTGTAACATATATTTACAAAGATTTGGAAATAGCATACACATCCAACAATAAGGAAATAAAATAGCACATTTTATGCTTTATACCATGCAATATTATACAACATAAAAATATAATTGTGAATAATATATGAATAGAAAAATGCTTAATGCCTAAGGTTCAATTACACACAAATCAGAAAACAAATAAGCAGGAAAAAATAAAATATATGTGAGAGTCACACACAAAGCTGCTGGAGAAACCTTCCATCTGCTCTAAGGAGTCATTCCCTACCCTAAAGGGAGACATCAGCCACCTGGACTAGATGCTTAGCTGCCACAAGAGGACACCTGGAACCAGCCCCAAGAACTTTGCCTGATGGCATCTGAAAGAAAGATCAGCCACCGTGGTCCTTCCCCGAGGTTACCAGGGCTCTGGGAGTTGCCTCTCCAGCTGCTACTGAGAAGGGCCCACACCTTACGTGCTCAACAGCTAAATAATCTACAGCTTTCCTTTGATGGCCCTCCTTCCTCAAAGGAAGGACCAATTCCATTATACCACACATCCCATTTGCTTCAGTCCTCAGCATAATCAGAGACATGCTTACCCCCACACTGATCTGATCTGTAGTGCCCCAATAGGACCTAATCACCTACTCTCTTCATCCTCCCAAATCAACCACCTCTCATCAGCAAAATCCCTTTTAATCTCCACCCATACCGTAAAAGTTTTTTTTTTTTGAGAGGTCTCCTTCTGGTTGCCCAGGCTGGAGTGAAGTGGTGTGATCTTGGCTCACTGCAACCTCTGCCTCCCATATCCAAGCATTTCTCCTGCCTAACCTCCCAAGCAGCTGGGATTACAGGTGTGCACCACCATTCCTGGCAAATTTTTGTATTTTTAGTAGAGATGGGGTTTCACCACGTTGGCCAGGCTGGTCTCAAACTCCTGAGCTCAGGTGATATGCCTGCCTTGGCCTCCCAAAGTGCTGGGATTACAGGCATGTGCCACCACACCCAGCTAGTTTTTGCATTTTTAGTAGAGACAGCTTTCCACCATGTTGGCCAGGCTGGTCTCAAACTCCTGACCTCAGGTGATCTGCCCATCTCCTGGGATTACAGGCATGAGCCACTACTCCCAGCCTGTTTTCCCTTTTTTCTTCTGACTGAAACTTGGCTGGCACTGGAGGACATGCTTTACCTGAGCCCCCTTAAAAGATGCACTCTCTGCTTTCCATTATGACCCTGCAAGGAAGTGGCAGTGATGCAAGATTTTTTTCAGTGCTGCCTGGCCAGCTGGATACATCCACAGCTGGCAAAACCCACACCTGAGCCTCGCTCAGCCCTGGGCTCACAACAGGAGGCACACTGGCCACTCGACGAGCCAGGCCACACCTGGCTTGTCCTCTGGCTGGATCCCATGTTCACCACAGGATCCACACTCAGCCCACAGCTGGGCCAGGCTGGGGGTTCCTTGACCTGCCTCCGCCCTGTGCACTGGCATCCCAACAAGGGGAATGTGGTGGCGCTTGAAAAGGGATGCCAGTGACCCTGAAGCCCCAAAGGGGATGTTATAGCCTTTTTCATATCCACGTTCAGTGGGTCTCAAGTTCTTGTTCCATGTCCAAGAAGAATGAGGTTATGCTACAGCCAAAGGGTGAGCACAGCAGAGAGTTTTACTGAGTGACAGCTCTCAGCAGAGAGGGGACCCAGAGAAGTTTGGGTAGCTCCCCTGACCTGAAGGCAGGCAGTCCCCACCAAGCGTGGCTGAGTCCAGGACTTTTATGGGCTCAGAATCGGGGAGTGCGTGCTGATTGGTTTATGAGTATGCAAGAAAGGCTAAAACAAAGGCACCACTCAAAGGTAGGTAAGAAACACAGTGCAAGAAACCAC
This sequence comes from Pongo pygmaeus, assembly GCF_028885625.2. Lineage (NCBI taxonomy): Eukaryota > Metazoa > Chordata > Mammalia > Primates > Hominidae > Pongo > Pongo pygmaeus. Next base: position 50,857,742 of record NC_072379.2, on the reverse strand, counting down.
TTAGGGAAGAGTAGGTATATGTAAAATAGGTGAAAGGTGGGGATTAATCAGAGGAAAGCAAGCCAAACAAAAAGAGAGGTTCTCAGTTTGGTCCATGGATTTATCCAAGACTTGTAGCTTGGCTTTCAGGCTTTGAACTGTGTTTGGTTTGAAGGGCATTGGGGACCCACCCCATCTGCCTAAGCATTTGACTGCCTCCTGCCACTATCAGCAAAGTGAGGTGGACCTCACCTCAAGGGCACTGGAGTTGAGGAAATCAAGCATCTGGAGCAACAGGTTATTGGACTCATAACTTGTGGGCACAGCAAGTTGCCCAAAGTTCTACATGAACAACCATGTAGAGAAAGCCAGTGATCCAAGTGCTAAATGCACCGATTCAAGAAAGGGGGTGTGGGGCATTGGAAGGTGTTGAGTAGATGGCTGCAGTGGATAAGAGAAAAGGCTTCATTCTTTAGTCTGAGGTTTTTGAAGGTGAAATAGCTTGGAAGTGGCATTGAGGAGCAAGTTGATCTCCATGTCTTGAGGTACCTAGGTTGTTGAAGACAAAGCAGTCAACATATGTGAGTGCAAGGTGGATGCTCATATCTCACTCCCACTAAATCCATGAACTGGTCTGCATTTGTACTCTATATTCCATTTTCACTGTCTAACAAACATCCCTGAACAATCCAAAGATAATCCTTCCCCTTGCAGTCTGCACCTCATTCTCTCTTGACTTCTCATTGTTAAGTAAAAGCTTCTGCCGTTATTCCCTCTCCTTCTGGCATCACCCATTTCTCCCACAGAGAAGAACATTCCTATGAGCCCACAAACATATTGTTTTTAAATCTTTCCTAAATTCCAAGAATAGATATATATTTTATTCCATTTATCTGTTCCCTTCAACACAAAATTCCTGAAGAGATTTGTTACCATCTCCTCTTCCTCTTTAACCACTGTAATCATGATTCTGGCCCCACCGCACCAAGAAAGCAGCTCTTATCAAACATATGGTCAAAGTTAATATCAATTTCTTGTCCCCATCTCACTGATTGCAGTTGACACTTTTTTTTTTTTTTGAGATGTTTGAGACAGAGTCTCACTCTGTTGCCCAGGCTGGAGTGCAGCGGCACGATCTCAGCTCACTACAACCTCTGCCTCCCAGGTTCAAGCAATTCTCCCACCTCAGCCTCCCAAGTAGCTGGGATTACAAGCATACACCACCACACCTGGTTAATTTCTGTATTTTTAGTAGAGATGGGGTTTCACCACGTTGGCCAGACTGGTCTCAAACTTCTGACCTCAAGTGATCTGCCCACCTAGCACCTCCCAAAGTGCTGGGACTACAGGTGTAAGCCACCCCGCCCAGGTGACATTTTTAGAATATTTCTTCCTTAGGTTTCTTTGATAGCAAACTCACTAGATATTTTGTCTCACCAGTTGTTCATTTTCTCTCCTTCGCTAGACTCTGCTCCTCTCCCAGAACTTTAAATTATTACATGCCACAGTTCTTGGTCTTCATTTATCTATCTCCTCTCTCTCTCTCTAAGAAATCTCACCCATTCTTACTGCTTTAGAAACTATCTGTACTCTGGCTCCCAAATCTATATCTCCAACCTAATCCCTCCTGATTTCCAGGCTTGTAAATCCAACTGTTGACTCAGCATCTCCTCTTATCTAATAGACATATTGCACTTAAAAGAAATCTTGATCCACCCTTCCCCACTCTAACCTATTCCATCCTGTCTTCCCCTCCTAAGGAAATGAGGCCACCACCCACTCAGTTGCTCAGCCTGAAAACCTCCAAGTCATCCTTGTTTCCCTTCTTCCCCTCATAGCCCATGTCCATCAACAAACACTATCAGCTCTCGCCCCACAATACATGTCGCAAGTGTGACCCCTTCTCACCACCTCCACCTCTCACACTCAGCCCAGCCTCCCTTGGATGCCACCTGCAGCACGGCAATGGCCTCTGGACGTGTCTCCCTATCTTCATTCTGGCCCTCCAGTGCCCTCCCACTGTGCATTTATCATCTTGTCACAGCTAGAGTGAGCTTTACAAATAGAAAATATATATGTATAATATTGCATTTCTGAAAAGATGTTCAATCCAGCAAGCAACTAAACATTTTGAAATTAAAATAACACATTGCTCAATGTAGCGCTTGGCACAAAGTGACTTCTCAATGAATATTTATTGTATACATGAAAAACAATTTTTCATTTACGAACTGGCAAAACTTTTTAAGTATATATAAATGTACAGTATTAGCAAGGGCTCAGAGAAATGGCACTCTTCACACTTCTGGAGAGACTGTGTGTTTTTCAGGAAATTTGTCTCAAAAGTCTCAGAAATGCCCATATATTTTGAACAATTACTTTCATATCTAAATTTTCAATTTAAGAATTTGACTAAGGATGTGCACAAAGTTGTAACTATTGCATCTTTGATGTAACCAGATGAAACCTTCAGAAACCAGTTGGTGTCTTGGTGTGCCCGTTTGCTTGTTTTGTCTGTCACTCTAGATGGGTCGAGGGTTAATAAAAAGGATTTTTGTCATGTGACACAGAAATGTTTTCAGGCCTTCATCCTAAGAGAGGTCAATGTTTCACAACCCTGACTTGAGTTCACTAGTCTGGGGTGGGGCCTAGGAAGGATATTTTTAAAACTCCTTACAGAGTTCTCAAAGTAGTCTACTGAGAAGCATTGACCTGGGTTTTCCTCACCCACAGCAAAAAGGGTTGTTGCTCACACTGCAGTTTTCTGAGAGGAGCCCCCCCAATGACCTTGCCTGCGATGGGCATGGCTGTGTGGGAACTGAAGGGGCTACATCCTAAGCCCCCCTGACTTGACAGGAGCAACCAAGAATCCTGGGCCAGATCATCAGTCATTAGGGGAAAGCCTCATGCAGTCTTTGCTTATAGAACAAGCCTCTTTTCCATAAAGCAATATTGTAAAGGGGAACTTTTTTCAGACTCCATCCAAACTGCCACCACATCCAAAATCTAGTACCTAAATTAATGATTTTCTGTGAATATTTTAGAATATTGCCTGTCACATGGTGTTACAAACTGAATCTGTACCCCCAACATTCATATGTTGAAATCCTAACCACTAATGTGTTGGTAGAGATGACTCTCTTTGAAAGGTAATTAGATCATGAACCTGGAGCCCTCACGAATGGAATGGGATTCGTGCCCTTACAGTTCTCTTGATCTGTTTTCCCCATGTGGGGACACAGTGAGAAGATGGCCATATGGAAATCAGGAAGAAGGCACCGAATCAGCTGGAACCTTGATCTTGGACTTCCCAGCCTCCAGAACTGTGATAAATACATATTTTTCTTTAGGACCTCCAGTTTATGGTATATTTGTTATAGCAGCCTGAACAGACTAAGATACATTGTAAAAGTTCAGTTTCCTCTACTATAAAATGGGTGGAGAATAAAATGGGATAACAAATTGCAAAGTACCTTATCCATATTAGCTGGCAACATTTTTCAGGTTAGAAGAAGAGAATGAAATCAAGCTACACAGTTACTCCTCCCCTTGCCTACTTTTCCCCATTGTCACACCCCCCTTGCATTCATTTTGCAGCCTGATCTTGCCTGCAGAGAATTAAGGCAGGGCTTTGCACAACCTGCAGAGGTTGCAGGATGAATGGCGGGATGGGGATCCTGAGTCAGCTCCTCCTTTGGATCTTCCCCCAGCCTCTCCCACCATTACCACTTCTCCCCCAAGGACATGCAGGGGTCAACTGCAAGAGCACGGTGACTCGTTGGCAGGAAAAACATGGACACTCTGAATTAGAACAAACATCGCTGCCTGTGGTCATTTGCTCTCCCTCAGGCTGCTGAGAGGGATCTGGAGACAGCTTCAGGTGGGCTATTCTGGGCTCTACAGAGCCCTGAGGTGGCACAGGCCAGGCTGCCCAGGCACTGGGCACACTATCTTCTGGACCAATTGCTGGCTCTGGGTTCACATTTCCTTGCCATCAGATGACCAGAGACAAGATCAAGGCAAAACAGATGTTGGACCTTCCTAGAGCCTCTGTCTAAAATCAAAGAGGACTTCCTCTTACTGACCCCATCTATCTCAGTAAGAGAAGGAGCAGCTCCTCTCTTGTTCCCAAACATCAGTATTTTGGCTACAAAAACACCAATTCATATTCAGTAATCCAGGCATTTTAAGTGACAATTTAACCTTCCATGTTCAAGGATGGATTTTTTTTGTTTCATTTATAAAAATTCATTATTGAATAGAAAGAGGCTCTTTGTTGTTTGAAGGGGTATATTAATTTCCTGTTACTGCTATAACATTAGCACCCACTTAGAGGCTTTGAAGGACACAGGTGTATTGTCTTACAATTCTAGAGGCCAGAAGTCAGACATTGATCATCCTGGGCTAAAATCAAGGTGTCAGCAGGACTGTGTCCTCCTGGAGGCTCTAGAAAAGAATCTTTCTCTGCTTTTTCCAGCTCCTTGTGGTCCCTTTCCCCATTTTCAAAGCCAGCGGTGGAGCATCTTCAAATCTCTCTCTCATTTTGACCTCCTCTTCTGCTTCCCTCTCCCACCTTGAAGGACCCTAATAATTACATTAGACTTGCTTCAGTAATCCAAAATAATTTCCCGATCATATGGTCAGTTGATTAGCCACTTAATTCTTTCTGCGACCTTCATTCCCCCTTGCCATGTCACATGATATACTCACAGGTTCAGGGGATTAGGATATGGAGATTGTTGGGGGGTCATCGTTCTACCTACCACAGGGAGTATACAACATTTTGGTTTGGCTGCTAAGCAAATGATGACCCTGCCTACCTACCTACCTACAGATGAGCCTTTAAACTTCAAAAGAGGGCCTCGGGCCCCAGACAAGAAGCAAGACTTCCCAACACTATCAGGGCACTTTCTGGTGACAATTGTCAGAGTAGTTAGGAATCAGCGTTGATGATATTTAGGTGACTAAGGTAGCATGATCAGAGCCCAGATAGGTATTTTGTCCTTGGACAAAAAGTAGGTCTGTGTCTACTCAAAGCAGTCAGGAAGGAGGAGGCCAGAGCTTGAGTTCTGAGGCCATCTGAGCATCAAAGTTAGAAAAACAACGTTCGAACACAAAATCCATGTGGCAAAAGTAGGGCTGACACTGTGAGACCAAATCCCTGGCAGAAGCCAAGGGCAACGAGAGTGAAACTGGAATTTAGCATCCAAAACTGAGCCCACTGAGCTAACGCACTGCTGTGTGCCCTGTTTGCCAACTGCCCTTATGGTGTTGGGCAGGTCAGCCTGGCTTAAGGATGCAGGGTTTGGCTGACATCATTTTTCTCAGAGATGACATTAGAACTACATTATTCTTTTGATTCATTTTTGTCGTCTCCCCAAAATTAAAGAAGCTCAGTGGTTAGAAGATGGCCATGCCCATTAGGAATCCTGATGTGGAAGTGGCATTTGGACCTCCTGGGCTGGACTCTCTTCCCCACCAGCTCCAGCATCTTTGCAGGTTACCGAAGTGTTTACAAGCTGAAGAGAAATAAAATAAAAACCTGGCATCTTAATGCATGCCACTCACACCTTTTCAAATAACTTCATATTTCATGGAGTCCCCCTTCATCCAGGTATCATAGTGCATTTTCTTCTCTGCAGTAACGGAATTACATCGGTGAAGGAAACAGAATACTATCAGAGTGATATAGGAAAACCTCCGTTTTTTTCCACTGTGGCTCAGAGAAAAGAGGGTTAGCATTCAGCCTCTGACTAATGTGCTTCCTAGATTTGAGGAGCAACACAAACCTCAGCTGATTTTGTGGTAAAGTGTTATCTAAGTCTATGTCTTTTTTATTGAGGATACAAAGAGCTCTAATATTTAGCCATAATTTCTAAGATGATGCAAGCAAGGGAAAATTGAATGGAAGGAAAGCAAACCCAAATAAATAAAGGGTATTGCACACCAGATATGAGCCTGTGTGTTTCACATGCTTTTTCATGCACCCTTCACACTAATCCTAGGAGATGGTGATTATTCTACCCATTTTAAGTGAGCACCTGAGGCTCACACAGAGTATAAATGACTTGCCCAAGGTGATTTTTAAAGCATATGCCTACAGGCTTAAAATTTCTTTACATTTTAGCTAGTAAGGGGTAAGACTAAAATACACACTTAAATCTCTCTGATCCCCCATAACGTTTCCTCTATTACATAATTCTTCTAAATATTATTATTACCTTTGTTAGTTTTCCAACCAGATTCCACAGCAAAATTCTGAATATCCTCAATGGTGGCTTTAGCGCAAATACAAGAGACGTGTTAAAATTACTGGTGGACTTCCAGAAGGGTAGGACCTGGCTGGTAGTGAGAGGAAATGTGGCTCTGAGAAGGAGCATTGGGGAAATGGGGGAGATTAGGGGTCCTGGTGGGATAGGGAGAAAGGGGAGCCATCTGGAGCAGTAGAAGGAGGATTGAACTTGGCTCTGGATTCGATGAGGCATCAGGGACTAAAACAAAAGGATCAGTGAAATGGCTTTATACCTTTTATATTCTGATGCAGCAGTCGAAATCCTGGAAATGTATCTATCCTAGGGGATAATTTAGCAAACATATAAGCACACACATATACACAAAAATGTTCATTGCAACATATATTTATAAAGATTTAGAAACATCATACAAGTCCAAGAGTATAGACATAAATTAGCAAATCTTTATCCTTTTCCATCATGCCATGTTCTATTTTAAATGTATAATTTGTAAGTATTTAAATAAAGAAAAATGCTTATAAGATTCACTTTTAAAAATCAGAAAATAGAGAAGCAGGGAAAAAAATCTTCTCAAAACATATACGAAAGATAGTGTCTTGGGCTGTGGAAAGAACAGGCTTCTGCTGCTGTGAGTCCCCCCTTACCTGCAGAGAGAGACTGATCCCCTGAACCAGCTTCCACAACACAGCACATATCTCCCAGCCCCTGAGACGGGCAGACCTGGAAACTTGGCCCAGCATTCCTGAGCTTCCAGCTGAGCAAGACCAGCCACCAGCCCCTCTTCCCAGCCACTATACCTCAGGCTCCTGCCTTCTCCAGCTCAGAAAGTGAGGCCAGCGCCCACTCAGTTGCTCAGCCTGAAAGCCTCCAAGTCATCCTTGATTCCCTTCATAGCTCACATGCAATCCATCAGCAAATGCTATTAGCCCCACCTCTGCAATACATCCCAAACCTAACCCCTTCTCATGGTCCCCACTTCTCACACTTGCACCACTGCAATGGCCTCTGGACATATCTCTGTCTGCCGTTCTGGTCCCCTCCCTCTCCAACCATCCACTCTCACCACAGCTAGAGTGAGCTTTACACAAAAAAATTGGGAGGCCGAGGCGGGTGATCACTTGAGGTCAGCAGATGGAGGCCATCCTGGCTAACATGGTGAAACCCTGTCTCTACTAAAAATACAAAAAATTAGCCAGGTATGGTGGCACGCACCTGTAGTCCCAGCTACTTGGGTGGCTGAGGCAGGAGAATCACTTGAACCCGGGAGGTGGAGGTTGCAGTGAGCTGAGGTTGCGCCACTGCACTCCAGCCTGGGCAACAGAGCGAGGCTCCATCTCAAAAAAAAAGGAATTATAATTAGCTACCAGGTATATGAAAATATGTTGAATCTCAATGAAGATCGACACACTTTCAAATTAAAGTAACACTGTCCAATAGAGTAATGGCATATAAGAAACACTCAAGAAATATGTATCACAGACATGAAAAACTACATGTTCAGCTACCAAATGGACAAAGATTTTTAAACTGAAAATTTCCAGAATTGAAAGGGCCCAAATAATTACACCTTTTTCACGTCTAGTGAAATTGTGATTTTTTTTAAGTCTCAAAATATCCTGTAACCTCAAATCTAAAATTTTAACCTAAGGATTTAAATAAGGAAATAAACAAAATGGTATCTTCTGCATCTTTTCGACGACAGGTTTAGACATTGAGAAATGAAGAAATTAGTGCCGTGTTTGCTCATTCCTTTATCCTTTCTGGCTGCCTTTGGGAGGAGAAGGACGTGTGTTTTCTCCCAGGAGGCCTTTGTCCTAGGACACTTGATGTGAATCCTGGCTGTGTTTAAAATAATCTAGAAAGTTGAAATATATACCTATTACCAGGCTCTATCCCCAGAGATTCCAATTTCATTTGGCCTAGGGTGGAGCCCAGACAGGGTATTTTTTTAAGTCTCTGGGGGATTCTCACAGCAGCCAGGCTGAGAGGGACAGACCTGGGGGCCCCTCCTCCAGGGAAACAGGGCTCCTCCCTTCTCCACATTGCAGGTTTCTGACAGGAGCCTCCTGGAGGTGACCAGACCCTAGATGGACACAGCTGCATGGGAACCTAAAAAAGGCTGGAACCTAAGCCCTCTACCTTGAGAAGAGCCATGAGGAGTCCTGTGGCCAGGCCAGCAGTTAACAGGGAATGTCCCTACAGTTAGCTTGCTGTGAGCTTACTTAGACAACAGTCCCAAAAAATAGGCTGAGTACCTGGGCTCCACCCGCAGTCGTGGAGGTGGTGCCTAGAGAATGCTCATGATCCCAGGCCTCTCCCAGCCATGTTCTTGAGCTCATAAGATTCCAGGTCCCAGATTAATTCAAAGATGATTGATGAAGTCACAAAAGTCACTCATTCGCTCAGCAAATATTTATTGAGCATCTACTATGTACAAGGCACTGATCTAAACACTGGAGATACATCAGCAAATAAAAGACCACAACTACATCACTAGCAGGGAGAGCCATGGATTAAGCACTAAATGTAATCTGCAAGTAAAACATACAGTCTGCTAGATGGTGATGGGGACTCGGGTAAATAGAGAAATGTAGGGATGGGTGTGTGTGGAGGGAAGCTCAGGGAAATAAGAGTAGGTCCTGAACCCTGAGGTGGGAGCCTGCCAGAGGTGTTCAGGAACCAGCAGGAGGGTAGGGTGGCTGGAGAGGAGGGGCTGAGGAGAGGGCACGATTGGGGGTAGGTCAGAGAGGTGCATAGGGGAGCTTTGGCTTTTACTCCACGTGGAATGGAAGCCACTGCGAGGTGTTGAGCACGAGAGGAACCAGATGACAATATTGCCAAACAGAACTTGGGCCCAGCTACTTGGCACAGCAAAGCCAAACACTGACATCAGGATTTACGGCAAGAAAAAGTGAGGCCTTTATTGCAAAGCGCCAAGCAAGGAGAATTGGGCAGCTCATGCTTAAGACCAGAACTCCCCACTGGCTGATAGATAAGGGTTTTTCTAAGGCAGTGATATAGTTTGTATATTTCTCCCTGCCCAAAACTCATGTTGAATTATAATCCCAGGTATTGGAGGTGGGGCCTGGTGGGAGGTGACTGGATTGTAGGGGTGGATTTCTCATGAATGGCTTGGGCCATCCCCTTGGTGCTGAGTGAGCTCTCACCCTGAGTTCACATGAGATCTGGTTCTTTAATGGTGTGCGGCACCTACCCCCCACCAATCCCTCTCTCTCAATCTCTCTCTCTCTCTCTCCTGCTTTTGCCATGTGAGGTACCTGCCCCCCTTTTGCATTCCACCATGACTGTAAGCTTCCTGAGGCCACCTGAGAAGCCAAGCAGATGCCAGCATCATGCTTCCTGCACAGCCTGCAGAACTGTGAACCAATTAAACCTCTTCTTTATAAATTACCAGTCACAGGTATTACTTTATAGCAATGCAAGAACTGCCTAATATAGGCAGGAAGGCAGAGGTTACAGGCAAAGTCATCAATCAACACAATGAAGCTATATATTGGCTTGGCCTAAAAAAGGCAGGACATCTTGAAACGGGGTTGGGAGGACTAAAGGTCATAGGTGAATTCAAAGATTTCTAGATTGTGATTGATTAAGCTTTGTTTAAAAACTTGGGGTCAGTCAAAAGGAATGTTGAGCTCTGGCCTGTGGGCGTGACTTCCTCTGGGAGGAATTTCTTCCTCAGGAAGAAATTTAGAATAACTGGCAGGCAGAGTTCAGTCCTTGTTCCCCCTTATCTGAAGTCTGCAGGCCGGCAGATGGAATTTTCCATTTGCTGGGGGTCCAGGTTTATAAAAAACAACTCAAAGACATATGTAAAGATGTTACCTTTAGTTTCTATAGGGAACCAAAGAGTTTGTAGCTCTAGCTTCCTTGGCTGTTGTTTAAAATTACTATTGGCCAGGTACAGTGGCTCATGCCTGTAATCCCAACACTTTGGGAGGCCGGGATGGGCAGGTCACCTGAGGTCGGGAGTTCGAGACCAGCCTGACCAACATGGAGAAACCCCATCTCTACTAAAAATACAAAATTAGCCAGGCGTGGTGGTGCATCCCTGTAATCCCAGCTACTTGGGAGGCTGAGGCAGGAGAATCTCTTGAACCCGGGAGGCAGAGGTTGTGGTGAGCTGAGATCGTGCCATTGCACTCCAGCCTGGGCAACAAGAGTGAAACTCTGTCTTTAAAAAAAAAAAAAAAAAAAAAAAGCTACTGTTTACCTTCTTTTTTTTTTTTTTTTTTCGAGATGGAGTCTCACTCTGTCGCCCAGGCTGGAGTGCAGTGGTGCAATCTCGGCTCACTGCAAGCTCCGCCTCCCGGGTTCACGCTATTCTCCTGCCTCAGCCTCCCGAGTAGCTGGGACTACAGGCGCCCGCCACCACGCCCGGCTAATTTTTTGTATTTTTAGTAGAGACGGGGTTTCACGGTGTTAGCCAGGATGGTCTCAATCTCCTGACCTCGTGATCCGCCTGCCTCTGCCTCCCAAAGTGCTGGGATTACAGGTGTGAGCCACCGCACCTGGCCCCACTGTTTACCTTCTTACTTATCAGGTTGCTCATTTACTTCTCAAGGTGAGGTAGGTGCCTAGAATTAGGAATTAGGATTTTTCTTTATTTCTATGCTTGAGGGCCTCGACAGACCCTCAGAGGGAGCCCTGCTCCATCTCAAGACTGAGCACTAATGGTTTAGTGGAAGTGGGAAAAATCAGGTAGGATGTTATTGAAGTAACCTGAGGGAAGAGAGAACAGGGACTGATCCCCAAGTGGTGGCAGAGGAATTGTTGAGAAGGGCGCAGGTTTGGATGCATTCTGAGGTCAGAGCCAGCATGCTGTTTTGACAAGTGTCAAGAGGTGTGAGAGGTAAACCCTGACTTCAAGGTTTTTGGAGTTTCATGTTTGACATTGGAATTTTCACTGTTTGTAATTCTTTAATACAAACTGGAACATTTCACCAACCCATGAATCGGCCTGGCCCTCGTGTGCACCATGCCTGGCTCCTCCGGCGTCGCCACTATGAAGAAAGTGGTTCAGCAGCTCCCGCTGGAGGCCGGGCTCAACCACGCTCAAATGCATAAAAGTTTCCCAGGCAGCTGCAGACTTAAAACAATTCAGTCTGCGGAATACTCAACGTGACCCTCTGCTGACTGGAGTATCTTCAAGTACAAATCCCTTCAGACCCCAGAAAGTCTGTTCCTTTTTGCAGTAAAATGAATCTTTCAAAGGTTTCCCAAACCGCTTCTTATGATCCAGTGAATATTCAAGAGAGCTAAATTTGAAACCTGTACAAAAGCTTATCCCTATAACACATGTGCCATAATATACGAAATTCTACTTTTGTCAGTCCTTAACATCTACCTCTCTGAATTTTCATGAATTTCTATTTCACAAGGGTCATTGTTTTATAAACACTGGCAGTAGCATACAATAAAACTTAGTATGAAAGAAAAAAAAACTGGAACATTTCTTGCATTCTGAATATTCCAGTGCAATTCTTATCTATTAGATTCGGGGCACTTCATTAAGGGATTGCTAAGACTCTCCTCGCAGCCCTGAGGACTAATTACAGTCGCCAGCTGTGTGACCAGCAGGAAGGAGACCCTGCTGGAGAAGGGGTGAGGGAGGTGGGAAGGGCTGGGTGGAATAAATAGAGACCAAGGAGGAAAGGCACGTCCTAACATTTCCAATGAAGGAACAAGGAAATCACAAACCCAAGTCTTCTTTTTTTTCTTTTGAGAGAGTCTCGCTTTGTTGCTCAGGCTGGAGGGCAGTGGCGCAATCTCAGCTCACTGCGACTTCTGCCTCCTGGGTTCAAGCGATTCTCCTGCCTCTGCCTCCCAAGTAGCTGAGATTACAGGCGCCCGCCACCACGCCCAGCTAATTTTTGTATTTTTAGTAGAGATGGGGTTTCCCCATCTTGGCCAGGCTATTCTCAAACTCCTGACCTCAGGTGATCCACCTGCCTCGGCCTCCCAAAGTGCCAAGTCTTTATTGTAAACCATTAATGGCTGCCTGAATTCTAAAATTCTTAGGACTTAAGAAGCAACAAGCCATGATTGACTACTCAGTTGAAAAAAAAAACAGGTCAAGATGGACCCATCCTGAGGCTCAATCCCAAATGCCAGTCTCCTTTCTGTACCCTCAAGTGCACCTGTCTGGCTTGAAAACAAATTCCCTCTATTTGGCCTCAAGCTAAGCTAACCGAGCAAACAATTCCTTCTACCCAGGCCTCTGCTTTGTTCCAGGGCTTGTGTTTTACTGGGGCCAGGGCCCTGGAGCCAGCCTCAGGGGTGAGATTTCTCCTTCTCATGAAGGAAGCAGTGTTGAAAGTAAAGTATTTGCTTCCTGTTCTTGAGGCCTAAACATTTAACTGTAAAGTATGTAAACTGTGTTCTGGAATTCTGGCTGTGGTATGTATCAAGCTACGAAAACAACATGCCATCTCGTCTCTCCACATAACACAGAGGTACAGAGAGGCTGAGATAAAGAAACACATAAATAGGTGGTTAGCTGTGATATTAAAATAAGGGAACCACTGGGAGAATTTCTGTGCTGCTGGAAATTAGAGCTGCCATTGTATAAAAGCTGCATACATTTTGGCTTGATATCACTATCAGTTAAGCAGTGGTTATAATATTTTGTCCCTGGAAATGTATAAAGTTAAGAGACTACTTGTTTCTCCAGGAGACAGCTTTCTGAAAAATGTTAAAGCAGATGTTCATAAATAAATTATTAGGCACACCTCTATTTTTTTCTATAGCAATTATCACTTTTTACCATAATAGATGTACTTATTTACTTATTTTTTGCACTTACTATTTATTGACTCTTTTATATAAATTTACATAATTTACTTATTTGGTGCATTTATTGATTATTGACTCTTTCCTTCTACTACAATGTGTAGTTCTTTGAGGCAGATGGAGATCGGTGCATGTGGTGGGTGTTGCTGCTGTTGTGGTTGTTGGCCCAGGACACAGCTAAAAACTCAACCCAGGTCTTCCTGGCTCCACATCTGGAGCTCTATTTTCTCCCCAACTCTAGCCATGCAGGCTCAGGGCACCAACTGTAATTCTTTATTACCCTAAAGGTGTTACAGGACTATTTAATTCACAAACAGGGAAGAGATTCTCCCTTTACCAAGCCTCTTCTATTGCGGTTCTCGGTTGCTGTGATGTTCTCCACGCAGACATGCCCTGATCTACTATTTCAACCTTAACATTTCTCAACCACTAAGAAATTTTAGTTTAGTTTTGAATCCCAAGCACCCAGGACACTGGGATAGTGATCAAGGAGGAAAGGCAAGTCCTAACCTTTTTAATGAAGGAACAAGAAAACAAAAGCCCAAACCTTTATTGTAAATCATGACAGAGTGCCCAAATCGAACACAAAATGTAATTTTACATTTTACGTAAAATTGGGTGCTATTTTTGAATACCACTGGGTGCTTGGAATTCAAACATAAACCAAACCCCTGCATTAATTGCCCATAGAAATTGATCCTGTAATCAATATCTGCCTGAAAATTTACACTAGTTCTCTAGCTTTATGTTTTGAATCAATCTCATATTGAACTCGCAACCTGACACCAATTTCTGGTGTTTGTCTTTAAGATAAGCAGGCATAGGGCCTATACTACTCCAGGTCTCCAGAGTTTTTATTGAAAGTGTCTTATCTTACATGTACTGTAAGTTAACAGGTGCTCACATCCCATAGAGCACTGGGAAAAGGATCCTTGAGTGCAAAATATCACAGGTTGCACAAATCCCATTGTCATTTCAAGGAGACTCCTCACTACATTCCTAACCAAAAAGCCAAATTGAATTATTATAGAATTCTGGAATAAACCTCCTAATCCTTTCACAAATCTCTGTCAATCTGCTTCCATCTGACCACACTAGTATATGATCCACCCATGTAAAGACTCTTACTCAGACAAATCATTGGAGACTTTTAGTCAGAGTATAATTTATGTGCCAAGTCAAAATATCTATCTGGAAAATATTAGAAAAAGTCAATATAACGAAAAGCTTTCCCTTGTCTCTTTCTTGAAATTCTTCTCTAGCTTAACCCAATTTCCTAAGTCACTTAGAGGCCTTTAAACAAAATGAAATCTTAATGATGTCTCTGCCATGAATAATTAATTGTTGGTGTACAATCTTCTCAACAAAATCCATTCTCATTAGATTAGAGGTTTCCGCAAGATACATGAGTTCATTATAGACATTTTTACATCCTTCTTGTATCTTTCTTTCTTTGTCCATTTTATCTGTGCTGTGATCTGAGATTCCATCACCCTGACAGCCTTCCAAAGAGAAGCAGTGGTCAGGCAATTAAAGACCTTTGAGAAGTGGTAAGGTCTTCCTGCTTCAAAACATGGCAGCGTAACTGGAGAGGAAACAATGAACAGTGAAGGCTTGAACTGACCATGGTGGTTTGGTCTTTCAGCGGGAAAGAGGAGGATCTAGGGAAGACAGGCTTACCTGTCCTCTTAGAAACTTCTGCATCCATCAGTCTTCTGTCTCATGAGAAAGCCTTGAAGACCAGAAAGTCCTGGGAAGAAAGGAACATTGCACCAACCGAACCTTTTGTGTTTTCTTGTCAGATGCTGAAATGCAAGGTCATAGACACAATGGAGAAAGTTTAGAGGCCATTTCCTGCTCATTGGACAAATAACTGGCCACTGCCATGAGTTACAGGTCTAGCCACTGTGCTTTTATGAACTTTGTCCCCATTCCCTGCCCAATCCCTCCTTTTCATTCTTCCCTCCTCCATCCTCACATACAAATGTGTTCAATTGTTCCAACTCTATTGCTGAACCAAGTCAGATTTATTAAATCTGTGTTTGAATTTAAAAGCCTAATCTGGAAGAAGAAAAGAATCTCATATACAACTTCAAACATGTTTGAATTTTTCCTCCTAGACATAAAGTATATACATTGGATTATGCCTAAATTACTGTATTTTAAAGTAATGATTCAAAGAACAGTTAGGCATAGGACAGGCTTTGCAGATGTCAGGCACAGAGTTCTTTGTTTCATACTTTTTTACGTAGCTATAATCACCCAAGAGACACAATCCTGTATCCTGTTCTTGTTCATCTGTCATGTGCATTTTTGAGGTTATAACATTGTTTCTACAAACATCATTTAGAAATATTGCATGGCACTCCATCGAGTAGATACACTCTATTTCAATAAACCATGGCCTTTTCCTTCCATTTTTTAACTACTATTAATAATGGTGCAATAAGCATCCTTCTGTAAAAACCTTTTCTGATATTTAGGATTATTTCCTTAGATTCAGCTCTTCAAAGTGGAACTGCTGGATAAAGGAGACTACTTAGATTTTTGAGATATGCTGTGAAATAGCTTTTCCAAAACACTGTTCCACTTTACGTTCCCACATATACTGTCAGCTGGACCAAAGTGAAAAAGATCAAAGAATTTGCAATTTCAGGTGGTCACAATGTACATAAGAGACTGACTTTAAATATTTATTATGAAATGTACAGCACATACAAAAAAGTATATAAAAATTATGTGGTTTAAAGAATAATAATGGCCGGGCACAGTGGTTCATGCCTGTAATCCCAGCACTTTGGGAGGCCCAGGGTGAGCAGATCACCTGAAGTCAGATGTTCAAGACCAGCCTGGCCAACTTGGAGAAACCCCATCTCTACTAAAAATGCAAAAATAAGCCAGGCGTGGTGACACATGCCTGTAATCTCAGCTACTCAGGAGGCTGAGACAGGAGAATCGCTTGAATCCAGAAGGCAGAGGTTGCAGTGAGCCAAGATCATGCCACTGCACTCCAGCCTGGGTGACAGAGCGAGACTTTGTCTCAAAAAATAATAATAATAATAATAATAATAAAATTAACACCCATGTACCAACTATCCAGTTTAAGAAATAGAATATTATGACCACATTAGTAGCCCCTCTTGTGCCTTAGTGTATCGTGGCAGCTACAGACAGATCTCAAAATGTCGTTGATGTAAAACACACGCACGTATACATTGATGTCCCTCTCACATCACAGTCCATGCAGGCTCAGGAGCTGTCCTTGCCACCTTCAACAGTAATTTAAGACCCTGGCTCTGGCCCCACTGAAACACGAGCTCTGGAACAAATTTAAGAGTGTTAAGAGTCTTAACAGTAATTTAAGACTCATCATTTCATCACCTTGGAATTTTTGCTGTTAGTTAAGTAGAATAAATAAGAGAGGACACAGAGAACTTACATCTGCTTTTAACTGCCTTTCTCAAGGAGTGACACATCTCTGCCTTCTTCGGTAAGAGCTGCCATACGGCCTCGACTTAACTCTAAAGGGGGTTGGAAATGTGGCCTCCTTTATGTCTGAACAACACTGTCTGTCACACATTGCCTCTGCCACAGTGTCCTTATCCCCAACAGATAACCCCTTCCTGCCTTCTGTGTTAGTCACTCCCTTGCTTTTCTTTAAATAGTGTTGTAAAAATTGCCTAGGAAGCACAAGTCTGTGTAAGAGAAGGAAAATATCAACGCTATTCTACAAGAGTTTCCAACAGAAGAGAAGGTGGCAAAATGGGCATCACAGGCTGGCTTCCGCTTCCCTGAGAATCTATGAGAGCCCTTTCTGGTGATGTCTGCAGGCAAGGTTATGGCTGAGTCATGGAAACCATAAATTAACACATCTGGGGCATCGGACAGAACTATAATTTGAACCACCTACTAGACACCTGTCAGAAAGAGCTTCGGAGGGAGGAGGCTGCTCTGCATTTTCTTC
Organism: Pongo pygmaeus; assembly: GCF_028885625.2. Taxonomy (NCBI): domain Eukaryota; kingdom Metazoa; phylum Chordata; class Mammalia; order Primates; family Hominidae; genus Pongo; species Pongo pygmaeus. The sequence goes on along the minus strand of NC_072379.2, from coordinate 50,840,735 downwards.
TAAATTCACAGCGCTCCTCTGTCAGCCCTCAGGAGGAGTTCAGAGCTAACCCAAGCATCAAGGGGAGAGCAGCAGCTTTAATAGCACTGAGTCAAGAGAAGAATCAAGACCAGCCTCCCCCAGGCATTTTCCTCGGGTCTCACAGACAGCACTAAGACAGCAGGGATCTTGCGATGATGGCCCTCAACTCACAGAGGCTGCCTTCCAGCTCCGCTGTTGGCCACCAGCCTGGGAGCTCCCTTCATCATCAGCCTATGGGTTTCCTTCACCTCTCTCCTGCTTTGAATCTCCAGATTCCAGTGCCCCCAGCTCTTTCTTCCTTGGTGTACTCTTTATCATTTGCTATTCTTTGAACATAGGGAGCTTTCGTTATTTTAAAGTTGTAACTCATAACTCCAATGTCTGGAGCCCTGAGGGCCTTTTCTATTGTCTGTTCTTTCTGCTGGAAACATACCGTCCAGCAGCTTCTTAAGAAACAGTGGGTGACAGGTATGTTTTTTGAGAAAATACATATGCATTTTTGAGTTTGCAACATATTTTTTACAACCATCATAGAATGGCAGCATGACATTCCATCGAGTGTACTATGGTTTGGCTGTGTCCCCACCCAAATCTCATCTTGGATTGTAATCCCCATAATCCCCATGTGTTGTGGGAAGGACCCAGTGGGAAGTAATTGAATCATGGGGCGGTTTCCCCATGCTGTTCTCATGATAGTGAGTTCTCACGAGATCTGATGGTTTTATAAGTGTCTGGCATTTCCCCTGCTGGCTCTCATTGTCTCCCCTGCTGCCCTGTGAAGGGGTGACTTCCACCATAATTGTAAGTTTCCTGAGGCCTCCCCAGGCATGCAGAACTGTGAATCAATTAAATCTCTTTTCTTTATAAATTACCCAGTCTCGGGTATTTCCTTGTAGCAATCTGAAAATGGACTAACACAGAGTGGATACATCCTATTTTACCATACCATGCCCTTTTTAAAGATATTTTATATTGTTTTCCATTTTTCACTACTATTAGTAAAGCTGCAATGAACATCTTTCCACACATGGATGCCCTCCATGAACAAGGTAACCTGATGGGCACTATGGAGAAAGAGTAAGGACACAGTTTAGTGGGCACAAAACAAGAAAATGACAGCAAAGGGAAGCAAGTATATGTCTATACACACACACACACAAACACACACACACACAAACACACACACACACACACACCCATGCATGCCTAACAGAGAAACATGTGATTATGTTTTCCTAAGAGTCTGGAGTACAAAATGCCCTCCCACAAAAAATAAAGTTCTCTGAGGTCTTTGTGTGTGAGTTAATTACACATGCTAATTTTCCATTTTAATCCATAATTATCTATGATGGTTTTGACATTGAATAATAATCTTTTAAATTACTTACCAGTTACCCCATCTGTGGCACCAATTTTAGTTGCTACTTCTCTGAAACCTCCACATCCATGCCCTATACAATCCATCTCTCAGGTTCCAGTCTGGCATCCAAACCTGGATCCCTCCTCCTGGAAGTATGTCTTCCACTGTTCCTCCCTTTTGCCTCCAACTCATCATATTTAGAACTGAAACAGCATCCCCGATCCACCTCAGATCTGCCTCTAACCCTTATTCCAGCCTAGGATAAGAAGATTCTATTTCCATTATAAATCTACCAGATATCAGCCAATTTAATAAGGTGGAAGATTTTCATTCTCTGGAGGTTTCTCACAAAAAAATCAGTGAAGATGGCTAAAATATTACCAAGGGACTGCTGCCCTCTGCCCTTTGACAGGAGTAAGCGAGAACTCTTCGTCATTCTAGAGGGGCTCAGAGTACCCAGAGGGCCCAGAAGCCCCAGCAGTGACTGGCATGGGAAAGAAGAATGGAGGGAAGTACAAGATGACAGGAAAAAAGAGAGAGTCAAACGCTTCTCTCTGAACACAACTTTGTAGAAGGACTGGGCTACAAGGAACCCAGTCTTTTATTCAAATTACTTTGCATTACTTAACTGAACCTCAGTTTCCTCAGTTGTAAAACAGTAATAACAGCTGTCCACCTTGAAGACATGTTATTGTTTAATTCTTACATTTAATAAATATTTCTAGAATATTATCTGTAGAGTTGGTGCTAAGGATATCACAATAACAGGACATAGTTCCTGCCTTCAGGGTCCCTGTGGTCTGCTTGTAAGAGAGACCCAAGGAAAGAGGCAATCACAGTATAGTAGAATAAGTGTTTCCCAGGTATGCACAAAATGAGATCATGACTTTATAGTGCTTAGCAAATGTTAGAGTGTTGTACAAATTTTGGCTTTATTAGTACTGGGCACTCCTGATCCTATTCAGGGGTCTCTAACTGCTCTTGCTCTCTTCCTCCCCACCAAGCCATGAAGCAGAAGGCCAGCCTTGGTACCCACAGCCTCTTCTAAAGACAACTGATGCTAAAGCCTCTGCTGAAGGGGCAGGACCAAATGAGCCTGGCAACTGATCCCACCTCACTCTCAGGCAGCAGGTGATGGAACTGCGTTGACACTAAGCCCAGGCAACCCGTCGATATGCTGACTTTTGACACATGATATTGTCTAGCAAGAAACTTTGTGTTGAGCCAGTCAGCTTCCTTCTTTTGAGAATTTTAACCAAGAAACACAGTAGGAATCCAGCTGTCAACAACAGGGCTGAAACTGGAAAAATGCATAGAACCAAGATATGAGGCAGAAATGGGAGGATGAAGGATCATAGCAGGCAGCGGTTACTAAGAAGCTATGAGTAGAGAAAAGTATACCAAGCAGAGGGAAAGACTGAAAACATCTGCAGTGAGAGGATTGTGGAAAAGATGCACAAAGAAAACTGATGCTGGCCGGGCGTGGTGGCTCACACCTGTAATCCCAGCACTTTGGAGGCTGAGGCGGGTGGATTACCTGAGGTCAGGAGTTTGAGACCAGCCTGGCCAACATGGTGAAACCCTGTCTCTACTAAAAATACAAAAATTCCCTGGGCATCGTGGTGTATGCCTGTAATCCCAGCTACTCAGGAGCCCACAGCAGGAGACTCACTTGAACCCAGGAGGCGGAGGTTGCAGTGAGCCGGGATCATGCCACTGCACTCCAGCCTGGGCAACAGAGAAAGACACCATCTCAAAAAAACAAAAACAAAAAGGAAAAAAAAGAAAACTGACGCTATTATAGACACCTTAGGCCATGAGGGCAGCAACAGGGGGTATGGCTGGTCCTGCAGGTGACTTTCCACTTCCCCTGCTCCTTCTTCTTTTATTTATATTTTCCTACCAAAAAAAAAAAAAAGAAATATTACAAAGCCAAACTGAAAAGATGCCTTTGAGCACACAAAAATCATAGTCACTCTAAAGTCTATTGACTGATTGAATTCTCAGATACATTTCTTCTTTCACTGTTTTTAAAATTACCGTCTTCTATATGCAAAATCTAGAAGGAAAAATGCAATTAATTTTCATGATATCACACAGTATTTTACTATTTGTTTGCAGGCCATCAACAAACTTCCCTTATGAGAAAATCCTAACTGTAATCAAGAAAGCAAATATCTCCCAAAAGCTCATTGGAGAAATGGCTGATTCTAGCACCGGAGCAGAAAATATACAAGATGAGCCTGGAACATCTTATTATGCCAGGAAATAAGCAAGTGCTCAAAAGAAAAGTCTCGATGATGGGGATATATCAAAGGAACACAACATCACTAATTAGCATGGAAATGCAGATCAAAACCACAATGAGATATCATCTCACTTCAGTTAAAATGGCTATGATCAAAAAGACAGAAAATAACATGCTTGAGGCCATGGAGAAAGGGCAAGCTTGTACACATAGGTAAAAATATAAATTAGTATAACCACTATGGAAAACAGTGTGGAGGTTCCTCAGAAAGCTAAAAATAGAGCCACCGTATGATCCAGGAATCCTGCTACTGGGTATCTATCCAAAAGAAAGGAAACCAGTATACCAGAGATCTCTGCACTCCCATATTTACTGCAGCACTATTCACAATAGCAAAAATGTAGAATCAACCTAAGCATCCATCAACAGATGAATGGATTTAAAAATATGGCATATAGACACAATAAAGTACTATTCAGCCATGAAAAGGAATGAAATTTTGTCATTTGCAGCAACACGAATGAAACAGGAAGACATCATGTTAAATGAAATAAGTCAGGCACAGAAACACAAATATCACATGTTCTCACTCTCATGGAAGAGCTAAAAAGTGGACCTCAAGAAGATAGTAGATTGGTGGTTAGCAGAGGCCAGGAAAGGGTGAGGGGGAGGCAGGAAGAGAAGTTGGTTAATGGGTACAAAAATACAGTTAGATAAAAGAAAGAAGTTCTCGTGTCTGATAGCACAGTAGAATGAATATAGCTAACAAGAACTTACTGTGTATTTCAAAATAGCAAGAAAGGAAGATTTGGAATGTTCCCAACACAAAGAAATGATAAATTTGAGGTGATGGATATCCCAATTACACTGATTTGAGTACACATTATATGCTCAGATCAAAATGACACATGTACCACATTAATATGTACAATTATTATATAGCAATTAAATAGGAACATAGGAGCCACCTGAAAGAGCTCCCAATGGCCAAAGCTGAAACAATTTTAGCAATAAAATAAAGTCATATTGGATTAAAACCCAATGTATAAAATAAATATCCATGAGTCTGTACTAACACAAATAAATGGATTGAATAAATAAATAATTGGGAGGCAAGAGATAAATCCCTCCATAGAGAAGAATTCCAAATAATTTACGTAGATACTGTCCTCAAAGCAGTGAGGCATAACTCCCTGCTCCTTCTTGGCTGCACGCAGTGACTTCCTTCCAAAGAGCTCAGTGTAGAAGGCAGGTGGGAATTACTTTACAGTGGGGAAACACGACAAATAGTACCAGGTGGCCAGGTGGTGAAGGCCAATATCATGCATTTCTTTTTTGAGGTGGAGTCTCGCTGTGTCACCCAGGCTGGAGTGCAGTGGCACAATCTTGGCCTACTGCAGCCCCCACCTCCTGGGTTCAAGCAATCCTCCTGCCTCAGCCTCCTGAGCAGCCTGCCACCACACCCAGCTAATTTTTATGGACCGCCACCATGCCCAGAGATACTATGTATTCTTGATATGATGTGATGAAAATGGCACATTACCACTGTTGTCTTCCTCCTAAAAACACATAACCCCAGTTTAATCATGAGAAAAATATCAGACAAATCCCAAATCAAGAGACATCCTACAAAAATACTCTACCCATACTCCTCAAAAATATCAAGGACATCAAAAACAAAGAAGTCTGAGAAATTGTCACACCCTAGAGTAGCATAAATAGACATGACATCTAAATTTAATGTGATATCTTGGAATTTTGGAGGGGATTCTGGAATAGAAAAGAGACATTAGATAGACTGAGAAAATCTAAATAAAATATGGACTTTAATCTTGATGTATCAATATTGGTTCATTAATTGCAACAAATGTACCCTACTAAGGTAAGCTGATAATATAGGGGGAACTGGCTGCAGAGAATATGGTAACTCTGTATCATCTTTGCAATTTTTCTGAAACTCTAAAACTGTTCTAAAATTAAAAGTTCATTTTTGAAAGTTAAAGAAGTTAAAGAAAAATATCAAAAGCAGCATTAAGCAATTGGGGCCATCTTCATCTATACGTTTTTGTTTTAGACAGTAATGATTAGATCCCTGTGATAAAAGACAAGGTCTGGAAAAAAAAAATGTCTCCCAAGAGAATTGCTAAGTAGAGCATTGGAATAAGGTGCTATCTCACTAAGCAAATACTATGGCCATAGAGGTGGATTGTCTGCTGATTTATTCTGAAGTAGAGGCTGTCAAAAATTTAAATAGCTCTTGCCCAAAATATAATGGTCTAATTCAGCTACCAGGAGCCATCTCTGGACACAGAGAGCGAGACAACAGAGCTCAAGGCTTAACTCCTACAGGAACTTCATTCCTCTGTCTGGTGCCAACAGTACCCTTGAGTCACCTGTAAAAGTGGCCAGGCTTATTCTCTATATATATGTTTGAAATATTCCATAATAATGTTAAGAACATTTTTGTAATTTTTATTAGCTTTCAATTTTGAAATAATTTCAAACTTGATGAGAAAAGTTGCAAAAATAGCACAAAGAATTCCCACATACCCTTTACCCAGCTTCCCCAAATGTTAACACTCTGCATAGTTATAGTACAGTGATCAAAACCAAGAAATTAACATCGAAGCAATACTATTAGCTCACCGACAGATTGCATCTAAAAGTTACCAATTGTCCCACTGAGCTCCTTTTTCTGGTTCAGGACCCACGGTGCATTCACAGCTGCCATGTCTCCCGCCTCCTCCAGTCTGGGGCAGTTCCTCGGCCTTTCTTTGTCTTTCATGACCTTGACACTTTTGAAGAGTCAGCGTAAAATCATTTAAACTCATTGAGTTTATGACAATCTCCCTAAAACTGTTTTGAACTGAAGGCAGCTCTTCGGCGAGTTGCCAGGCCGTCAGGGAGCAACCTTGATACAGTTTCTCAAGCTGGACAACTCTGCAGCCTCTGCAACCCCCAGGGTGGCAGGAGGCGCATGGGAAAGTGGCACAACAAGGGCGGGACTGCACCTCACTGGGATTCCGGACAACCAGTATCCTGAGCACCTAACACGGCGCCAAGCTCCTACGTGCCTAGATACCTCCTCTACTCGTAGGAGCATCTGAGGAGGTGGGTGGGTGTGTGCTCCAATCCACTCGCTAGGGCTCGGTGGGACCAGGAGTTCACGGTTGCGAGCAAAACCCAGATGCCAGTACTGCACATCCTGGAGCCACCTGGAGGCTACAGTCTCCAGCTTTCTCAGGGCCCGAGAGTGTCCGATCTTCCATGTTTTTTTCATGCTCTGGTAAGGTAGCATCCTTCCCCCCAGGGTCTCCAAGCCCTGAAGTAACCTTCCTCCAAGGGCCACCGAGGAAGAGATGTGCAGTGTTACAGCACCATCTAGTGCTAAAAATAGTACAGTGCAGCCATAGCGTCCCTGCCGCTCCAGTCGCAGCTCCTGGGGGTGTAATTAATAATTTAGCAACCTGTCAAGATTTAACAAGTTGACTCTAATTTCACGGTGTGATAAGCCAGTGTGGTTTACCAAGGAAGAGGCATTGGAGTCAGATGAATCCCTTGTCTGCCCTTACCAACGTGCCTTGCTCTGTCTCTGACGGTCCAAACCTTATTTTCCTCATAGTTAAAATGGGACTAATACTGTATTCAACATTGTTACAGTGTACCTGGATAAGTCCTGGGGCGATAGAAAGTCCCAATAAGCATGTATTGCTTCTCATCCTCCTCCTTAACCTCTTATATACAGAGGATTTCCATGACGACCTGGAGCCATTAAAATGGAAGGGACTCTCCTCCATGAGGTGTGATGTTCATTCAAAGAGCCGGACAATCTATAAAACCCTGAGGCCGCTCCATGGTTAGAAGCCGGGACTCGGAATCTGAATTGGCTTATTTTGAATACCAGCTCTCACGGTTGCTGGTTTTTCCATCTGTAAAATGGCGATGGTAGTGATGATGCCTGTCTCCTAAGGCTGTTGTGAGGATTAAATAAATTAATACCTACAAAGCACTTAGAAGGCAATAATTTCATAAGCGTGAGCTATCATTAATAACATTTCTTAGTAATCTGGACCCAAAAAAGGCAGGAGGTGGGGGAAGGCTCAGAGCCATCATTTATTTGATTTATAGAAGAAAATGTTCCACTTCTTGTCCTTTTGAATAGTACTCTACCTCTCATGTTTTCCTCTAAACACACACACACACACACACACACACACGCACACGCACACAATCTTCAAATATTTATTTTGAGTCTGGCTCCTCTTCGACCAACTCCAAGTCTCAGTTAGCTTCCTGGGCCATCACCAAGGCGAGGCAGGGCCACAGGCAGCCTGTCTGAGCTTCATAGACAGCACAAATACCTCAGCCATTGGTATAGTCCTGGTAAAGCAAGCCCTTTATCATTATGAAATATCCTTCATACTCTGGTAATACCTGAAAGTTTACTTCGTGTACTAAATACACCAGCTTCCTTTTGGTTAATACTTGCATGATAGTCCTTTTTCCATCCTTTTACTTTCAATCTTTGTGTATCCTTGTTTAAGGTATGTTGTTTTTAAGTCTCAGAGAATTATATTTGTTCTTTATCCAGGGTGATAATATTGCCTTTGAATTGGAATATTTAGTCCACATATGCTTGATGTAGAGATTGATGCATGTGGGTGTTTGTTTTCTATTTGTTCCCCTGTTCTATGCGCCTTTTTTTCTTTTTTTTTCTTTTGCCTTCGTTTGGATTATTTTATTTCATATTCTCCTTCTGTTATCTTGTTAGTCTTACATTCTCTTATTCTTTTACAAAATACTGTAGAAACTGAAACATGTACCGCCAATTTATTAATTTCTAATATAAATCAGTGCCTCCACCATTTTCACTTTCAAGACAATTCAAGGACTTCAGAATACTTTAATTCCATTTACCCAGGGGTCTCCAGTCCCCAGGCTGTGGACCAGTACTGGTCAGTGGCCTGTCAGGAACTGGGCCACACTGCAAGAGGTGGGCGGCAAGCCGGCAAGCATTACCGCCTGAGCTCCACCTCCTGTCAGATCAACAGCAGCATTAGATTTCATAGGAGCGCTAACCCTATTGTGAACTGTGCATGTGAGGGATCTAGGTTGTGTGCTCCTTATGAGAATCTAATGCCTGATGATTTAAGGTGGGACAGTGTCATCCCAACACCATGCTCCCAATCCCTCCACCCCCCCACCCACCGTCTGGGAAAAAATTATCTTCCACAAAACTGGTCTCTGGTGCCAGAAAGGTTGGGGACCCCTACATTTACCTCCCTCCACACTTAACGTGCTTTTTTTGGTGATGTATTTTAGTTATTTATATATTTAAGACCCCAGAAAGTAAAAAGTTGTTTCATACATTCAATATTTATTTAGTTTTATACACATACTTACCCTTTCCATTGCCTTTCAATGCCTTTCTGCACCTCCAGCTGTGGTCAGTGATCATTTTCCTTCTGCTCCAACAACACCCTTTAGTACCTTCCTTTCATACTTTGAGTACTTTTCATTGGTGGCAAATTCTATTTTCCTTTGTCTGGACGTGTCTTTGGAAGGATATTTTTGCCTCATAGTCTTCTAAGTTGGCTATTATTTTCTTGAAGCTCTTTGAAAACACCATTCCATTTTCCACTATCATTACTTCTGCCGAAAATCCCCTATCAAGGCTTGCTGTTGCTCCTTTGAAAGTAATATATATTTTTCTTCTGGCTACTTTTAAAATCAGTCTTTGTTTTCCAGTAGTTTTACTATGAAGTAATTAAGTATAATTTTCATTGTAACTTATCCTGCTTAGAGGTCAACAGCATTTCTTATTTATGTGACTTAATGTCTTTCATTAATTTGGGAACATCCTTAACCATTAACTCTTCGAATAGTTGTCTACCCTATTTACCCCCAGCACCAGTCTGGATATTTTCTTATCTTTCATTTCATTACCTGTCTCTTAAGTTGTGTCTATCAGAGCCATCTACTGATTTAATTATTATATTATTTTTCAATTCTAGAATTTTAAATAGTGTCCAGTTCTCTCCTGAAGTTGTTCCATTTGATCATTTAATTCATGAGCATTTTAATCATAGGATACCTGTCAGATAATGTTAACTATGTGAATTTCCTAGAGGTCTGTTTCTACTGTTCACTTTCTCATTGTTGGTCGAATCTTGTATTTTTGCATTCCTATTTCTCAAACAGACTTTGAAAACAATTAATAGAGAACATTTGAGAAATTAGACCATGTCCTCCTCCTTCAGAGGGGCTTTGTTTTTGCTTCTGGCTATCCACTAGATCTGAGGCTGGGCTTCAGTCCTTGTGAGGACAGGCCCATATCCAATTCACCTTTAATCAAAGAGTAGCTCTTTGGGGTCCCACGAGAAAGTATAGGGTGTTTTCCAGGGCCACTTCTACTTGGACCCCAACTCTAATTTTTGGTCTGCATTAGTCTTCTACAAATTCTGTTCAGTTTCTCAGCCCCTGCCCTTGAATTAGCAAGTCCCTTGAGGGGGAAATGAATAGTATCAAATGTAGGTCTCTCGAATATTAGCCCTTGCTTTCTCAACAGCCCTCTGATCCCTGAATAGGTATGTATATTCTGGCTTTTGTCCTTTCCTCAGCAGAAGAGTTGGTGCAAAACAACCTAATCTCCCTTTGCTCAATGCTGAACTCTCCACATTCCTTATTTGCATAATTAATTAATCTTGGAGTCCATGATCTAGAGTAGAACAGACTTGGGTTCAAGTCTCCATTGTGTTACTTACTAGCTGTGTGTTTTTAGGTGAGCTATTTAACTTCTTAAAAGTCTTAGTGTCCCATCTGGAGAATGGAAGCAACAGTGGTACCTATCTTGAGTTATTTTAAGGACTTTTAAGATGCAGGCATAGCATTTAGCACAGAGCCAGGAATACGGCAAATATTTAAACGTAAATAACACCAAGCTTTAAAGCATTCCAAGTAACAGTTGTTATCATTATGTAATGGAAAGGATGGCGCAACAGCAGCCTGTCTCCCATGCACCCCCTGTGAAAGAGTAACTAACTGGGGGAAGATCCTATACAGCTCTAAGTTTTTCCCACTTGCTCATCCTATGGCTTTGGAACACGGATGAAACAGCTTACTGCACCACATCAAATGGTTTGTGCGGGTGTTGGTATGCTCTTTTTGGAAAGCAGATCAATTGGAGGAAGGGTCAGAATTTAGCAGTAGGATCAAGAAAGTAAGCTTTGGCAACAAGACCCATGAAACTGGTCCCCTACACTACGGCCTCCAGGGTTTATCCCCAAAGTGTAATGGGAGGACAGGTGCAACCACTGGGGTTTGCTCTGGAAAGAGGAGACAGGTCTTTTGCTGTCCTGCCCGTATCAGGGCTGAGACTTCATTGTGCTTGGGAAAGGTTTTCCACTTACTAAGAATTCTGGACAATAAAGGGGCCCTAGAGGCTTTGACACAGCAACCCTGAGTAATTATTCTCTGCTCTCTTGTAAGAAAAACATTTCTTTAGAATATTCCATAATTTTTAATAAGAGGCTTGCATTGTTCACAACACATTCAAGAAGCATTATCATTGATTTTGCTTTTTGAAATGTTTAAATATTGAAACATCCAAAATATTAATGTGGATAAAACACAACAAACTTGCTTTGTACCCACCATGCATTTGGTTTCTATCACTTTCCCAAGTTGCAGTTCCAATGTGCAATGCTAGCAATACCACCAGCAGAGGTGAGTCACCTGGCCAAATCGGGCCTCCCAGGAATGATCTGGTAGACGAGAACACCACATGCCAGAGCCTGGCAGTTTTGCACCTCCAGCAACACCATTCCAGATACTGCAGGCCTCAGGGTCTGATGTACACCGGACTTCGAAAAAGCTGATGTATCACGTCACATTGTAGTCTTTTAACGGTGAAACAAGGCCGGACGCAGTGGCTCACGCCTGTAATCCCAGCACTTTGGGAGGCCGAGGGTAGGTGGATCACGAGGTCAGGAGTTCAGGACCAGCCTGGCCAAAATGGTGAAACCCCATCTCTACTAAAAATACAAAAATTAGCTGGGCATGTTGGCAGGCACCTGTAATCCCAGCTACTTGGGAGGCTAAGGCAGAGAATTGCTTGAACCCGGGAGGCAGAGGTTGCAGTGAGCCGAAATAGTGCCACTGCATTCCAGCCTGGGCGATAGAGTGAGACTCCGTCTCAAAACAAACAAGCAAACAACAACAACAACAAAAACAGAGGCAAAAACTGCCACTGGGACTGTATATTTGAAGCTCCAAATACAGCCTTTCCTCCCACTAATTTGAAAAGCCTAATTTCAATAGCGATGGTAGAAAGAGCCAAAGAAACTAGTTACAACACTGGTGAGCTGTGGCATCTAATTATGTCACCAAAGTATGATGCGAATGTCTCCAATTCTCCAGCCCTCCAGATCACCCTTTTCTTTTACCCATCTAACATAAATCTGACCCTCTCACTGTAGAAGGTCTAGTCTTTATGGTAATGTATAATAATGTAAGAAGTCCCAGAAGTATTTATATTCCAGAAACATATATCCTGGTTGTTACTAGTCACAATCTGGCCTTGAGACCAGTGTTTGGATTACCCCAGCCACCTAGGTACCATCTGGCCCCAGTATGGACACAGTCCCTCCCTGAATCATCCAAAACACAGCTGACATTGGGCTGTAGTTCTTGACAAAGACTTAATGAATGTGAGGCTAACACAGGGAATTAACAATGTAGGAAAAATAACAGTGGCTCACGCATTCCAGTGTTCTCAGAACCTGTGACATCCCTTCACAGGAGTTTATAACCAGGACCTTTCTCCTTAGGCCCCAGCCTGCTGCTAGGAGGCAGGGACTTGCTCATTTCCTCCAGAGGGGTGTCCCCACAATGCTGCCCACCCCCAGTGAGATCTACAGCTCCAATTATCTTCTCTCCAACTTCCAACAGAAATGAAACTGATCAGTCTCACAATTAACTCTGTATCCTCTCCCAACCCTGTACCTGGCTTTAGGGTCTGACCCATGGAGCATTTCTGCCAGCTTTGATAGTTTATCTATTTAGCTCCCAGGTTAAAATCCAGACCTTTCTTCTGGATGCAATAATTATATCAGTCTTGAAATAAGCCATCCCTAATCATGGACCCAGTGTTCAAATGTGGCCATAGCTCACTCTGCTGAACATCTGCTAATTCTGATTTTTTCCTAGTAACCAACAATGCAATGAATATCTGGAAAGCTAAATCTCACACATGCATGACAACCTTTCAAACTTCTGCTGGCACTCATCCAGGACTGAACTAAATACCAGGTTCTCCCCAACTTCATCCCTTCTATATGGTGAGAGAAACAAGGAAATAAATGTAAACTGCAACAGTGTTAAAGGCAAAGTAATAAACTGTGCTTCCAGGGAAAAGCCTCCCAAAGAATTGGCAATTATGCTGAGATGTGATGAGTCACTAGTGCTAGTGAGGCAAAGAAGGAAGAAACTGTGTGTGTTTGCAGCAAAAAGAACAGCAATTTAAAAAGTCCGGGGCTGGAAGGTGCTGAAATTGGAAGAGCAGCCTAGCTAAAACAGGAGTTAAGGAGGAGCTCAAACTGACAGGAGGCGAGAGCACAACCTTTCAGGATTTTGTAAGCCATGTTCATTAGTCTGATTTGTATTCTAGGAATAAGAGGATGACACTGAATGATTCTGTACACATTTTGAAAATCTGACACTTGCTGGAAAGGCTATATTCCATTTTACATTCCCCTACAGTTTCACCAACACTAAATATCATCTTAAGAATATGGCAGTTTTAACTACTAGATACTACTTTTTTTCATCTTTATTACCCATTTCCTACTGGAGTGTTTTGTTTTTTTTTAACTGGATACAAATTATTTTTTACTGGACTGAATTTAAGACTTCATTTATTACCTTTTCTATCTTTTGTGCTCTAATTATTTGCCTTTAAATTACTTATGTCAAAATATTATATACTTAGCAATCTTTAAAGATTCTGCCATAAAAGTATTCTCTCACTCCAACGTTATATATTCACCTATATTTTCTTAGTATTTCCACGATTTGATTGTTCATATTCAATCATGATATCTTGACATTTACAAATAGAAATCTAACTTTACTTTTCAAACGGTTAAGCAGTCATCCCTGATAATGTCACTTTTATCATTGTAAGTAAACAAATCAGAAAATAATTTATTGATGTTTTCTTAATCTTCTACTCTGTTATCTAATCATATATATGTATTTATATATATATAAATTTTTATATACATAAATATATATGTAAATATATATAAATAAATATATATATATATAATTATATATATTTTTTCCCCCGGGCCAGTACCACACTCATAATTTTATAATGCATTTCACATGAGATAAAGTTCTCCCACCCATATTTGTTTTATTTAGCTATCCCGTAAGAAACTTACTGCCTTCTCATGATACATTAAATTGGCTTTCACAGGGATTTTTAAATAAACTAATGAGGTTTCAGACAATCTAACTAGGAGATATCCATCTGGAATGGAAAGAGGTGTAAATGACCTTTAAGACTTCAGCAACCCTTCCGAACAACTACTAAAATTTACATAAATTTTTGCATGTAATGGGTGAAGAGTTTGAACAAATATCCCATAAAACTGTTTACCATAATTGACTTTTTATTTAAAAAATTACACGGAGCAATTTCCAGCATATCTTTTTTTATAAAAGTACTGCCTATATCAAACATTTTATATCACGTTAATTCCATTGAAGAGCTGCCTTTTTCTGTTAAGGTACTGATTCCAATTGATGGGATACATGCCCTTAAAATAGAAAGTTTCTATTATTTATTCAAATGTCAAAATTAAGATTATTGAGAAGTTTATTGCTTTATAGCTGGGCAAGATGCTACTAGCACATTTTAGGTAAATACTATTCTTTATTAAAAACTATGAGGTCATTCTGTTTAAAACTTCCAAGATAATTCACAGAAAATAGATATATTTATTCAAATTAAACATTAAAGGGCCGGGCTACTAGCTATAGACATTTATATGTGAAGCAGCTCTTTTTTTTTTTTTTCTGAGACCGAGTCTCACTCTGTCGCCCAGGGTGGAGTGCAGTGGCCCAATCTCGGCTCACTGCAACCTCCACCTCCTGGGTTCAGGCAATTCTCCTGCCTCAGCCTCCCGAGTAGCTGGGATTACAGGCGCGTGCCACCACACCCAGCTAATTTTTTTGTATTTTTAGTAGACATGGGGTTTCACCATGTTTGCCAGGCTGGTCTCGAACTCCTGACCTCAAGTAATCCATCCGCCTCGGCCTCCCAAAATGCTGGGATTACAGACATAAGCCACGGCGCCCGGCCAATGAAGCAGCTCTTTAAAGAAATAAGACATGAAAATAGGTCTGTCCTGGTATACTACACATAATTGAAATGAGTAACACCTGGAAGACCAATATTGTTAACGCTATGTTCTGTAAGGATCCTAAAAAAAAAAAAAAAAAAAAAAATCAGACATTTAGTAGTCCATTTGTGCTTAAAATATTCATATGCATGAGAAGCCTAAAGAAAAAAAACACCTCTGTACATGATGATCAAAAGAAAGTTATAAATTTTTTTGAAATTGCACTGTTATTTAAACCACTTTCCTAAAGTCAGACCCTCCTTGTAGCTGGCACAGTTTTTCAGGTCAATTGGCAACCTGGGGAGGCCCCTCTGGTATTAGTGAAGTAAAGAAGGTGGTGATGAAAGACCAAGCTGAAGCCATTAATCCAGGCCTTTGAATTGCACTGGCATCTTCACCTGCATCTTCTCCACTCTCATCTTCAAGCCCATCATCCATAAGACGCTCCTTTCAAGCAAAACAAGAAACATACTCCTGAGTGATGTGAATGAGCATTAGCTCATAATAGAAGACAGTTAAATTCTTTGTAGAACAAAGGAATATGAAGTGGTATGTATGTGGTCATCAGAAATCTTTAAGGCCAAAGTTGATAAATTCCTCACTGTTCCAGTTTAAAGGGGACAACTGCCAATGCAATACAATAAATTCTTACCATGTGTATACTTTTATTTCTAGGCTATTTTCAAGAAAAAAAAAGTTACTTCTTCCCATTTAGTTATAATATATGACTGATTCAGTATAATATTCTAAGTTCTCCCAAATGAAACCACCACAATTTATATGTTAGCTTTCTTTCATGTGCCATTTCACAAATACTTATGGAACATCCAACATTCTTTCATCATGTTGGTCCCATACCGTGCTGGGAAAATCTCAGTATCTTAAGTATAGAAAAGCTTCAATCACATACCATTTCTTCAAGTTCCAAGTTGTTTGCATTTTGCCCATCATTGTTAACTTCGGCATTATTGTTGGGAGCCTGCTGATGACCTCCTTCTTGCCTAAAAGGAAACCATCCAGCTTGGTGTCTGTTCAGTAAAATAAAGAGAAAATAAAATAAGTCACAGTTGTTTTTATTTGCAACACTATAAAATGTTATTAGCGTCCTATAAGAGAAAAATGATTAGAACTATAATAAATAAAAAGACCAAATCTCCCACTTCAGGACAGGGAACTACCCTTTTCAAGGCAATGACAGCAAAACAAAACCAACCCAAATCTCTAAGTCTATCATGGACTTCACTGGCTCTATGTTAGTTATTAAAACATATCAGGAATCACAAATCTTTTCTGGTATTTTTCAAAATGAAATACAACTTAGATATTTGTTTGCCCCTTGGAGAGAAGGGAGCAGGGGAAAAATAGTCTACTTATGAAAAAAATCTGGCTTATGCCTATAGGACTTACTATTGGTAAGTCTAATGAAAGAGGATGACCTTATGCAGGAGTGCATCATACACTTCTTAAGTTCGAAATAACGGATAGAGTATGTCTCACTGAATGAACAACTTTTATAAAATACAGTAAACAAAAAATCTGCTTCTAAATAATTCTGATAAACATTCTCACTCAACAAAACCTGCCCTTGCTTTTGGCATCAAAAACATGCCAGATATCTAAAGCCCAGCATTCATATTCCTTCACTCAACATTCACAACAGACTACCCTACACCAGATTCTGTGCTGAACAGTTTCAGAAATTAAACCACAAAAAGTTAATGAACATCACTCACAAATAAACCAGTAGCATGGCTCCCATTACCATGATAAACCGACTAAAAGAAGAATAGAAGTATACAATGCTAAGGAGAATCGCAGCTCGTGAGAACGTGTACATCCAGTCTAGCCAGTCTCGATTGAAGTCTTCTTCATTTAGTACTGGACCTCCCTGTGCATTCATTTGAACATTCTCATTCATGGGTCGATTTTCTTGGGCCACTAGGTTTGGAGCTGGTGGGGGTTCTTCTCCAGGAACATGTGCCAAATTTAGAGGCTGTGAAGTAGTAGGCTGGGTTGGGTTGACATTTGATGTGGCCTGAGCTGAAACTGCAGCTTGACTGAAATAGTCACCAAAATAAATATTAAAAAGAAAAAAAAACTTTACCATACCATATTTTTTTAAACTTCTTGGGGAGCTATATGTATTTTTCATAAACCTAATATGGAATATCCCAACTCCTGCACCACATTTCTTAGGTAAGCACAAATTCCAATGGAAAAGTGGAGCCAAGGTTGATGGTAGATGTCGCACAGGAAAGGATGTTCTCTCAGCCTGGTAGTGTAAGATGACAGGGGAAGGCAAAAGACGTGAGAGCAGCCATGTTAACCACTCCTCTCTCTTTCAATCAATTACCTTATAAGCTAATGAGATGTCCAAACCTTTTCATGAATGCCCCCTTTTGTTATTCTACATGGGATGAATACTCCCAAGCTCACCACCTACCTCTCCCTCAGACCCATGTTTTGAAAGGCTTGTCTAAAAATATATACTATTATTATACTGTGTGTCTACTGTCAGTGATAAATGATTTGTATTAGTATCCTAAAATCCTAAATACATCTCAGATAACAATGCTTTCACCCCAATACTGATTTGGAAGAACTCCAACTGGGGACCACTGATCCTTGTCAAGTTAGAAAGAATTGTGATTCTGAGGTTTGCTTATAATTTGATTGCTTAAAATTTCCCAGTAAAGAATAAATTTCCCAGTAAAGTGATAATATATCTTGGATTTGCTTTAAATTATCCAACAGAAGGAAGAAAGTTGTAAAATAAGACTGACATGAATTGATAAATGTCAAAGCTGGGTGATAGGTACACATGGATTCCTTTTACTACTCTACCTTGTTATGTTTTTAAATTTTTCTACAATAAGAAGTTAACAATCAAGAGAGCACAGGAAAGTTAAATAAATGGTTCCCAGGCTACAAAATCCTATTTAAGCCAGTATGCTAATACCTTGTATCTGTATAGGGCTTTTTAGTTTAAAAAACACTTCCTACTTCATGAATATTCTGATACACACGTGTGTTACTTTATTTTAAAGGGGAGAAACCAAGGCTCTGAAGTTAAATGATGCACATAAGAGTATATGATTTAGCAGCAAGCATAATAAGCCCCCCTTATCTTACACAGTTCTTGTGAGGTTCACAAACGAGACAAGGTGGGGTACAGCATCCAGCAGAGTACTGAGCACAAAGCAGTCACTCAAATGATAACCATTACCATGGCAACATGCAAGGTATGAACATCCTGCCTGGAGCCAAGGGCTTATGAAAGAGAGCCTTAGGATATGAGGTTCATAAAGCAGCTTAGCTTTATGGGGAAAGGTCTGGAGGAAGGACAAAGATGTAGACTTCACAGTGGGCAAGAGAATCAGTGGATATCTGGGTGGCTGCAGGAATGACTGACTTAATTATGTGTTAAGAAATGTAACCTGGCAAACCGGGCATGGTGGCTCACGCCTGTAATCCCGGCACTTTGGGTGGTCAAGGCAGGCAGATGGATCACTTGAGGCCAGGAGTTCAAGATCAGCCTGGCCAATGTGGCAAAACCCCCCGTCTGTACTAAAAATACAAAAATTACCCAGGTGTGGTGGCACACATCTGTAATCTCAGCTACTGCAAGGCTGAGGCACAAGAATCGCTTGAACACGGGAGGCAGAGGAGTGAGCCAAGATTATGCCACTGCACTCTAGCCTAGGAAACACAGTGAGACTCTGTCTCAGAAAAAAAAAAAAAAAAAAAAAAGAGAGAGAAAGATAGATAAAAGAAATGTAACCCAGCAGTAGTATAAGGAAATACAGTAAAAAGACTAAAAGGAGAAAGAGCTACTGAAGTCAAGTGGACTTAGAATGAGAAAAGATCTGGGTGAAACATTGGAGGTAGCATATGGGGAAGGACAAAAGCTCTATTAACTCTTCATAAAATACTGCTTTCAGGAATAACAGAAGCCAGAATCGAAGCTGTTTATGGTTAAGAGCTTGGGTAATAAGAAGAGAGCTAGTATCACTGATGAAGCAGTGAGAAAGGAGAAGCACTTAAAGAACAGAGGAATTGAATTTTAGATGTACTGAATTTGAGGTAAAGGCTCATTCCCCTATGGAAATCTTCCAGCAATAAAGCAGAGACACAGGATGAAGCACAAGAGATGAAGAACCGGGATTCATCCACAGAGAGCTAACAACTAAGACCATGCAAAAAAGAAATCCAAGAGAACTACCCCAACAACTAAATCCCGTCCTCTCTACCGACTATGAGTGCTGAGAAGCACGTAGTAACAAATACCTGATGAACTGAGAAAGAAATGTTAATAAAATGAGCTATTAAAGGACACAAAAAGAGTGACCAGAAAGATAAAAAAGATACGGAAGACAAAAGAATCACAGAAACAAGGAGAGGAGAATGGTAAGGAGAAGCTAATCAATGTTAAATGAATGCAGAATGAGTTCAGGAGAACGAAGGCTGAGAAACTGTCCTCAATGCTAGGACTGTTCCATGCTGACCAGAATCAAAACGGACTAAATACTGAGAGTCAAGTAAGCATATTAGCCGCACTTGAGCCCTACATAAGCTATGGCCTCCCTGACATGATTCTATTCCTTTTTTCATTTGACTAACTCTTCATGTACATTTGCTGCCTTCCAGTGAAACATTCCTAAGTTTTCTCCTCTTGAATTTATAAAATATTGTACTAAAAATCTGAATACTGCTAAATGTAATTAGGGAAGACAGGGAGGAGCCAAGGGCAGGGTTAGTTCATGTGAACTGGAGCTGAACCCTTTTTCCTTTAGTCAAAACAACATTAAATACATAAACAAATAAAATGCCAAATCAACTTACTTAGGATAAAAAGAAAATAAAGCAAATAACACAGTGAGTAACTTAAAAAATGAACTCAGATTAACTTACTACTGCATATAATATTGATGAGCATACATCTGTTGCCACCACAGCATCTGCAGTGGGCTAAATGCTGGATACACTGGGAATCCAGGTGGAGCAGCTTGCCCAGGAAATTGGTTGTCTACATTTCTGCAAGAAATAAATAATGAGCTTTTTTAATGCTCTAGCAGCTAAAAGTATTATGCTAAATTTTCATTTCTGAACCCCAAGTCAACCACTGACAGAATATATTTAAATCTCACTGAAAAGAAAAATACTTATTTTCAACAATTCTTCAAATAAGACAATATGTCTTACATAAGTTGACCCAGGGCCCAACTATATAGAATAACTAACATTTCAGTCCAGTTTTAAAAGGAAAACAAACAGAAACACCACAAAATGTACATCCAATCTAAACATTTGTTATCTTCTCATTTCATTACATGAAGCCAAAAATACCTTCATTTTAAGTACATTTTCCTTAAGAAACAAAGCCCTAAAATAAATTTCATGACAAAATATTTTGGGGAATGGTGAAACAGACAAATGATATTTTATATTAGTAATAAAATGTTATTAAAATATAGTAGCTATGAGCTGTAAAATAAAAAAGAACATTACAAAAACCTGTAAAATATTCTGTAAAGAGACAAGATTAGTAGAACATGTTCACATATACATTCTTAAAGTAGGTTAAAATTTTATTTCTTTTTTTTTTTTTTTTTTTTGAGACAGAATCTCGCTCTTTCGCCCAGGCTGGAGTGCAGTGGCGTGATCTCGGCTCACTGAAACCTCTGCCTCCTGGATTCAAGCAATTCTCCTGCCTCAGTCTCCCAAGTAGCTAGGACTACAGGCATGCGCCATGCGCCACCACACCCAGCTAATTTTTTTTTTGTATTTTTAGTAGAGACAGGGTTTCACTGTGTTGGCCAGGCTGGTCTCGAACTCCTGACCTCAGGTGATCTGCCCACCTTGGACTCACAGGGTGGTAGGATTACAGACATGAGCCACTGAGCCTGGCCAAATTCTATTAATTCAGTAAAACTTGTGGAAGGTCACATTTAACTTCTCTATATTTCAGTTTCCTCACTTCTAAAATGGATCTAATAACAGAATCTTCCTCACAGGATTCTTACCTTGTATTCATGAAACGTTAGCTAGTTTTATTTTTACTCTCCCCCATTCCAACACCGAACATGATGCCAAAGTGTATAATGTGAGACTTGTAGAAAATCACATATATCAAGACAACTACGGAGATAAACAGGTAAGTAAATGCAGAATTCTTTGTGAATTTGCTAACTCTTCTTCACATTACTTGATTTTTATCTTTAGCTGATACTAGTTTGGTCTATCCAGAGTGAGACAAGAATAAATTCATTAGCTATAATTTTATATTCTAAAGACTGTTTACACATACAATTGGTAATAATTGATTATAGAAACCTAACTTAGAAGAGCTTGGGGAGCTAAGCCTTATCAACAGGCGATACTTAAGGAAACCTGGTGCTAGGTAAGGCATCACCTTCCCCATATATTACCTGAACTTTCCTTATTCTTGATGGAGCAGTGGCAGCCACATAGGGTCCCATCCTCAAAAGACCCTTCAATCTCCTAATATTTTATATATATTTCCTTCATATAGGGTCCTATATAAGGGGGAAGAAACTTCAGCTTTCTTGGACACAGGACAACAGACGACACATCACCTCCCCACCTCAAAAAAAGCAAATCTCAACCCAGCTATTCCTTTAAAAAGATGTCAGTTAGTGATCTACTCTGAAGAGAAAGCCATACCACTGAGGCAGAGAAGTATTATAAAAACATTTGTTTTGTACAACTCAGCATTTACACCAAGGAGCTGATACATCTCTGAGCAAATCTATAAAACTATCTAAATCAAGTATTACAGCAATATGCTGTATCTAGGTGTATATTTTAAATTTTATTAGTATTTCCCATTACGAAAAAACCCATCCCCTTGAAAGTAAATCTCCACCAATCTCTATCATTAGTAAGAATGTCAAACAAGTCTGTTACTTCAACTGTAAAATGGGAAGACCAGACTTTGTCACTGTTTTTAAAGCTCAAGGGAGAAAAAGAAGCCACTAACCATTACTTTTTAAAAAAGTTATAGCTTCCCATGTCACCCTCCTGCATGCTGCCCAAAACATATGGAGAATATAAGGTGATTATTAAAAATATGTTGCCAAAATAAATAAATAACCTCCCCAAAGTATTCTTCCCTTTTTTCCTAATAAGTTAGAAAATTACTGGACGATGTAATTGCCAAATACATCCCAGGCCCAAGATGACATACTATAATTTTCAGTTGTGTTCATTACCCTCAGACAAGATGGTATGCGTTTGGTATTCTCCAGAAACAAGGAATAAAGGATCTGATGCTAAATTCTAAAGTTATTAATAAAATATATAGGAATAGATACAATGAAACACATTACTTAAGAATTTAATATATTTTAGAGGATGCATCATTAAACAACAAGTTAAAGAGAATTGTTATTTAATGCTAGGAAAAAAGATTACCAAATCTGTGGGGGAAAGGAGTTTAAAAGCTTCATCTCATTCTGTATATTCAAATAACAGAGCTGAAATAAAGTAGTAAGAGTTAAACCACAGATAGCCTAGAAGAAATTAGAATTATTTACCAACCCTTTGGAGGAAGGACTTTCCTAACTTAAGTAACAGAAGAAAGCAGAAAAAAAAATCAACATATTTGACAACAAAATTTAAAGAGAAATGGCTAAGAAATGTTGCAATAAATTGTAGTTAATATCTTTTCTATATAAAGAACTGATAGAAACAGAATAATCATTAGGATATCAACTACTAATTAAAGCAAAGATAGCTTTTTTAAGTTTGTTTGCCAAGGTAGAAAAGATTAAATAAAAATATCCATTATTGGCAAGACGTACAGGTAAAACCTCTTTGATTGCTAGTGGCAGTATAAATTGGAATAAGCCGTTAAAACACAATTACAAAATTAAAGACCTTTAAAAATGTTTTGCTCTATGGAAAAAAATTCTAGCTCATGGATAAGAAGAATCAATATCATTAAAATGGCCATACTATCCAAAGCAATCTGTAGATTCAATGCAATGCCTATGAAACTACCAATGACATTTTTCACAGAACTGGAAAAAAATATTTTAAAATCCATATGGAAGCAAAAAAGAGCCTGAATAGCCAAGGCAATCCCAGGCAAAAGGAACAAAGATGGAGGCATCATGTTACCTGACTTCAAACTACTGCAGGTCTACAGTAACCAAACCAGCACAGTACTGGTACAAAAACAGACACACAGACCAATGGAACAAAATAGCCCAGAAATAAGGCTGCACACCTACAACTGTCTGATCTTTAATAAAGCTGCCAAAAACAAGCAATGGGAAAACTATTCAATAAATGGTGCTAGGATAATTGGCTAGTCATATGCAGAGGACTGAAACTGGACCCACCTTCCTTATTCCTTACATCATAGACAAAAATCAACTCAAGATGGTTTAAAGACTTACATGTAAAACTCAAAACTATAAAAATCCTGCAAGAAACCTAGGCAATACCATTCTGGACACAGGAATGGGCAAAGATTTCATGACAAAGATGCCAAAAGCAATTGCAACAAAAGCAAAAATTCACAAGTGGGATCTAATTAAACTTAAGAGCTTGTGCACAACAAAAGAAACTATCACCAGAGTAAACAAACACCCTACAGAATGGAAGAAAATATTTGCAAACTATACATCAGACAAAGGTCTAATATCTAGCATCTATAAAGAACTTAAACAATTTTAAAAGAAAAACATTTAAAAAGTGGGCAAAGGACATGAACACACACTTTTCAAAAGAAGATATACATGCGGCCAACAAGCAAATGAAAAAAAGCTCAACATCACTGATCATTACAGAAATGCAAATCAAAACCATAATGAGATACCATACCACACCAGTCAGAATAGCTACTATTAAAAAGTTAAAAAATAACAGATGCTGGCAAGGTTGCAGAGAAAAGTGAACACTTCTACACTGTCGGTGGGAGTGTAAATTAGTTCAACCATTGTGGAAAGCAGAGTGGTGATTCCTCAAAAAGCTAAAAACAAAACTACCATCTGACCCAGCAATTCCATTACTGGGTATATACCCAAAGAAATATAAATCATTCTATCATAAAGACATATGCATGTGAATGTTCATGCAGCACTATTCACAATAGCAAAGACACAGAATCAACTTAAATGCTCATCAATGACAGATTGGATAAAGAAAAAGTACATATACACCATGGAACACTATACAGTCATAAAAGAAAATGAGGTCATGTCTTTTGCGGGAACATGGATGGAGCTGGAGGCCATTATCCTTAGGAAACTAACGCATGAACAGAAAACCAAATACCGCATGTTCTCACTTATTAGTGGGAGCTAAATGATGAGAACACATGGACACAAACAGGAGAACAAAAGACACTTCGGCCTACTTGAGAGTGGAGGGTGGGAGGAGAGAGTATCAGAAAAAATAACTACTGGGTACTAGGCTTAGTACCTGGGTGACCAAATAATCTGTAAAACAAACCTCCATGACACAAGTTTACCTTTGTAACAAACCTGAACATGTACCCATGAACCCAAAAGTTTTTCAAAAAGCTTTGCTCTTATGCCCAACTGCCCAAGTAATTCTGCTTTTGAAAATTAGCTTATAGAAATATGAAATACGGAAAAAAACTTCACATCTCTGCCCTTTAATAAAACCTTTATACATACTCCCACTTCCAGCCCACTGTCCTCTAATAATAGAGAGAAACTGGAGACAGGGACAATAGTTCATTAATTTTTTAAAAATAGAGAATGTTATCATAGCACTTATCGCCACGTTGAAACTGCCTTTTTAACTGCACATCTATGTAGGCATTCACTCTCTGACCTATCTACTTTGGCCCATTCCTACTTTAAGACACAAATCTATCCTAAATACAGCAAAGCCAAAATATAACAAAAACATGAAGCGATGTTTCCACAAAACTATTCATCAAACACTATTTAAAATAGCAAAGATTGCAAATAACTCAAATATTTGTCAATATGAGGTTGGATGTCACAGTTTACGCACTGAATGAATTAGTATGCAGCTATAAAAAGGAATGAAGATCTCTCTCTACTCCTATGGAGTGACTTCTTAGATATTTACGTGAAATTTTGTTGAAAAACAATGTTAAGAAGAATATGTATAATAACATTTGTATAAGAATGAGGATATATGTGTGTATACGTATATATGTGTGTACACACACACACACTAACACACACACACTTTCATGAATTTTCCACAAAGAAACCAATGGAAAGAAAAAACATAATAAAAATAAAATAATAAATTATTATGGAAAGGAAGAGGAGTGAAGAAAATGAAAATAAGCCTCTGTGAATGTATCTTGTTTGACACTGGAACATTAATAATGTTTTATGTAATTAAAAAAAACTAAACTAAAAAGAAAAAATACAAAGCTGTTAAAAAAAAAACTAAACAAGTTTCAAGTTTAATAGTATAACCATACAGAGAATTATTCTACTGACTTCAAAACAGTATTTTAACCATCCCTAGTAGGGTAAATACTAAATACAAAAAGAACAATAGAAGTTTTAAACCACATTCAGTGATCTTACAAAAGTGGAAATACAATAGTGGAAATAAAACTATTTGAAAAACATAAGCATATATACATACAGATAAAGCAAATAAGTAATTATGCTAATTCATTAGGGACTAGGATGTTTTAGCATAGAAGATATATTAATACACATACCAAGATGATTTGTGAAAACTCTTTAACTTTTAACCTAAATTTGAAATATCGGTATGAACTCATGATTTTTTTTCCTTTTTTCTAAAACACACATAGCACCACCCACCCAGGGGATAATTCCTTTAAAAAAAAAAAAAAAAAAAAAAAAAGATGAACCTTAATTGAATTTAATCAGGCCCTCAATCTAACTACCAGTTTACAGGCAATATAGGATAAAGAAAAATGCTAAATGACATCATGAGAACTTAGTCAGCTATATTTAGACCACTGTGGGAAATAACACAGAACAACTACAGAAAGAGTATGAAAAAAGAAAAGAAAGGAAAAGGGAATTAGATTAGAAAAGCTTTAAGAAACATCAACCTGCCAGGCGCGGTGGCTCATGCCTGTAATCCCAGAACTTTGGGAGCCTGAGGCAGGTGGATCGCTTGAGGTCAGGAGTTCGAGACCAGCCTGGCCAACATGGTGAAACCCCATCTCTACTAAAAATACAAAAATTAGCCAGTGTGGAGACGTGCGCCTGTAGTCCCAGCTACTCAGGAGGCTGACACGGGAGAATCGCTTGAACCCAGGAGGCAGAGGTTCCAGTGAGCCAAGATCGCACCACTGCACTCTAGCATGGGGGAAACAGTGAGGCTCTGTCTCAACAAAAAAAAGGAAACATCAACCAAATGCACTATGTCAGTCTCTTCAAATACTGATTCAATCAAAATAACTATAAAAAGACATCTGAGACACTCAGGGAAAACTGAACACAAAGTGAATACTAGATGATATTGAAGATTTTTAAATTTTGTTGAGATTTCTAATGGTATTGTGATTAAGATTTTTTAGAGCCCATGGCTACCATATCTATTACAAATACACACTGTTTACAGATAAAATTATAAGGTCTAGGTTTTGTTTTAAACTCCAGCCCAAGGATAAAAAAGGAAACAGAAGGGGAACTGATGAACAATGGTAGTTTGTTGATTGTTGAAGTTAGGTATTAGGTACACTGGGGTTCATTACAATATCTTCTGTACTTTGTGAATGTTTAAAAAGTATAATAAAGTCTTTAAAATAAAAAAGCAGTATATAAAAATACTGACTGTTTAACCTAAATATCCATCAGCAGGGACTGGTTCATTAAATTATAGTAATCTGTATAATAGAATGCTGTGCAATTAATAAAGAATGAGACAGCTGGGCTTCCCTGTAGTCACAGCTACTCGGGAGGCTGAGGCAGGAGGAATGCTTGAGTTCAGGAGTTCAGGGAAGTCTGGGCGATATAGTGAGATCCCATCTCTAACAAAATAAAAATAAAAACTAAAAAATATATATTATATAAACAAAGAATGGGACAGCTCTTGTGTATTAATGTGGTGCAGTTGTTATTATATTTAGTGAAAAAACAAGATATAGGCTAGTGTGTACAGTAAGTCCTCACTTCCATTGTCAATAGGTTCTTGGAAACTGTGACTTTAAACAAAATGATGTATAACAGGTCCTGGAATAATGTCATTTTTTTATAACATTAATGAAACAAAAAAGTTGGTTTTGTTAATATTGTTTCACTTAAAGTTGCAGTTTCCAAGACCCTATCATGATTTTAAGTAAGGACTTACTGTATAGAAAGTATGCCATTATGTGTTAAAATAAACACACATGTACACATGCACGCACATACACACATATTTGTGTAAGCACATTTTATCTCTAGAATAATCCAGGGGAAACAGCTAATTAATAATGGTTGCCTCTAAGGAGGGCAAGTGGTATAAGACATAGAAATGAAACTCTTACATACTTTTGTTTTGTTTTGAACATGGTACCACTCACATGTATTACCTCTTAGAAAATAATTTTAAAAATAAATTGCCTGTTTTATCTACTGTCTCTCTGACCAGTCTCTGTGTTCCTAAGAATAGGGAATGGGCTTTATCCATTATTACTGTATCTCTAGCATCTAGCACAATAAATATGTATTGAACAACTTCATATGAGCACTAAGAAAATATTGAAAATAAAATACTGATTATAAGCAACTATTTAATCTAGTAATTTGTAAATTCCACTTAATTATTCAACATTAAATGAAAACATGTAAGGGTATCAACACAGTAAAAATTTCAACTATATTAAATAAAAACATTTACAAAGTAAAGGATAATGAGCTGGGCACAGTGGTTCAAGCCCATAATCCTAGCTACTTGGGAGGCTGAGATGGGACGATTGCTTGAAGCCAGGAGTTTGAGACCAGCCTAAGCAACATAACGAGATCCTATCTCTAAAAAAAAAAATTTCAATTAGCTGGGCATGATGGCACATGTCTGAAGTCCCAGCTACTCAGGAAGCTGAGGTGGGAGGATCACTTGAGCCCAGAAGTTCAAGGCTGCAGTGAGCTATGATGGCACCACCACACTCCAGCCTTGGCAACAGAGCGAGACCCCATCTATTTAAAAGAAAGAAAGAAAGGATACTGGAAGAAAATACAAAATGTTAAATTAATTGTCTTCTTTTTTTGGCAAAAAGCGAAATAAAATAGCAGAAACATGAGGAAAATGTAACTATTTGGAATGTGTAATATGCCTGTCCTCATAGAAAATGTCATATTCTTTATGCAAGGAAAACTGAGTAAGATAATAACCTGGTTTCTCCCTCTGCCCCCAGGAAAGTCACGATGAGGAAACAGCTGAAATAAACAAGCTGGAGGAAATCACAGCTGGTGGCAGAAGTTCTGACAGCTTTTTTTTTCTTTTCAGATAGGCTATACTAGTTATCACTGTAGGATAATAACTAAACACAGAAAAACAGGAGCAAGGCAAATTCACTCAAACACATAAAATTACTGGAGTACCTCAGAAATTATGAAAAAAAAAAACAAGAAATAGAAAGACCGTCATTCACAATTACACACTTGAAAGCTATACCAAAAGACAATCATCGTGAGTTTTACTTTTTTTTTTTTTTTACCTAGATTCACATATTTTTAATATTTTCTCCATTTTTGTGGCCACTTAATAGCTTGTACGCTGTCACTCGCTTGTGTTCTTTTTTTTTTTTAATTATTATTATACTTTAAGTTTTAGGGTACATGTGCACAATGTGCAGGTTACATATGTATACATGTGCCATGCTGGTGTGCTGCACCCATTAACTCATCATTTAGCATTAGGTATATCTCCTAATGCTATCCCTCCCCGCTACCCCCACCCCACAACAGTCCCCAGAGTATGATGTTCCCCTTCCTGTGTCCATGTGTTCTCACTGTTCAATTCCCATCTATGAGTGAGAACATGCAGTGTTTGGTTTTTTGTCCTTGTGATAGTTTACTGAGAATGATGATTTCCAATTTCATCCATATCCCTACAAAGGACATGAACTCATCATTTTTTATGGCTGCATAGTATTCCATGGTGTATATATGCCACATTTTCTTAATCCAGTCTATCACTGTTGGACATGTGGGTTGGTTCCAAGTCTTTGCTATTGTGAATAGTGCTGCAATAAACATACGTGTGCATGTGTCTTTATAGCAGCATGATTTATAGTCCTTTGGGTATATACCCAGTAATGGGATGGCTGGGTCAAATGGTATTTCTAGTTCTAGATCCCTGAGGAATCGCCACACTGACTTCCACAATGGTTGAACTAGTTTACAGTCCCACCAACAGTGTAAAAGTGTTCCTATTTCTCCACATCCTCTCCAGCACCTGTTGTTTCCTGACTTTTTAATGACTGCCATTCTAACTGGTGTGAGATGGCATCTCATTGTGGTTTTGATTTGCATTTCTCTGATGGCCAGTGATGATGAGCATTTTTTCATGTGTCTTTTGGCTGCATAAATGTCTTCTCTTGAGAAGTGTCTGTTCATATCCTTTGCCCATTTTTTGATGGGGTTGTTTGTTTCTTTCTTCTAAATTTGTTGGAATTCATTGTAGATTCTGGATATTAGCCCTTTGTCAGATGAGTAGGTTGCGAAAATTTTCTCCCATTCTGTAGGTTGCCTGTTCACTCTGATGGTAGTTTCTTTTGCTGTGCAGAAGCTCTTTAGTTTAATTAGATCCCATTTGTCAATTCTGGCTTTTGTTGCCATTGCTTTTGGTGTTTTAGACATGAAGTCCTTGCCCATGCCTATGTCCTGAATGGTAATGCCTAGGTTTTCTTCTAGGGTTTTTATGGTTTTAGGTCTAACGTTTAAGTCTTTAATCCATCTTGAATTAATTTTTGTATAAGGTGTAAGGAAGGGATCCAGTTTCAGCTTTCTACATATTGCTAGCCAGTTTTCCCAGCACCATTTATTAAATAGGGAATCCTTTCCCCACTGCTTGTTTTTCTCAGGTTTGTCAAAGATCAGATAGTTGTAGATATACGGCGTTATTTCTGAGGGCTCTGTTCTGTTCCATTGATCTATATCTCTGTTTTGGTACCAGTACCACGCTGTTTTGGTTACTGTAGCCTTGTAGTATAGTTTGAAGTCAGGTAGCGTGATGCCTCCAGCTTTGTTCTTTTGGCTTAGGAATGACTTGGCAATGCGGGCTCTTTTTTGGTTCCATATGAACTTTAAAGTAGTTTTTTCCAATTCTGTGAAGAAAGTCATTGGTAGCTTGATGGGGATGGCATTGAATCTATAAATTACCTTGGGCAGTACGGCCATTTTCACGATATTGATTCTTCCTACCCATGAGCATGGAATGTTCTTCCATTTGTTTGTATCCTCTTTTATTTCATTGAGCAGTGGTTTGTAGTTCTCCTTGAAAAGGTCCTTCACGTCCCTTGTAGGTTGGATTCCTAAGTATTTTATTCTCTTTGAAGCAATTGTGAATGGGAGTTCACTCATGATTTGGCTCTCTGTTTGTCTCTTATTGGTGTATAAGAACGCTTGTGATTTCTGCACATTGATTTTGTATCCTGAGACTTTGCTGAAGTTGCTTATCAGCTTAAGGAGATTTTGGGCTGCGACAATGGGGTTTTCTAGATATACAATCATGTCATCTGCAAACAGGGACAATTTGACTTCCTCTTTTCCTAATTGAATACCCTTTATTTCCTTCTCCTGCCTAATTGCCTCGTAGGTTTTAAAAAGTTAAAATTTTAAAAAGTTATAATTACAGAGAAGAGATTAAAGGAACTGGAAACTTCAGGAACAAACTTTCACAAGAAACTTGTTAAATTAGCCTTGCTTCCCCCACCACTTCAGACAAGCAAGCTAGCAGCAACCTCATGGAATCCCCACTGTGTCCCCAGAAGCCTCCTTTTCAAGACTCTGCAATTGCTTTATTTTCCCTATTAATCTCCTTAAAGACAGCTCAAATGTTATCACCTCTGAAGCCCTTCCCACTCCTCCAAGCAGAGATAGTCCCGCCCTCCTCCAGGCTCCCTCAGCATTTTTTTCGAGGCCATGACAGCCCATCAACAGATGGTAATTCATTTGCCTATCTGACCTACTTCCAGTGAGAAAGTACAGAATTAATTTTCCTCTCCTGAGTGCCTAGTACACAGCAGATTCTAAAGTAAACATTTACTGAATGAAGTCACAGGGTCTTCATGCAAATAGATTTGCCCACACAGTCACCAATACTTAAAATCTGACTGGTAGATCTGACCAGAAAAAAGTTTTGAATTGTGGTTGGAGGTGGGACACCGCCGTTACGAACAAAGTCAAAATACGAATGATAACCTAGGAAAAAATAGTGAAACAAATGATAGACAAAATAGTCACTTCGGCAATGCTGTTAAGAATATAGGCCTCCAAGTTAAAAATGGATTTGAATTCTAGTTCTGCTATTGTGAACTTAGGCAAACTGCATAACGTTTAAGTCTCATCCTCCTCATCCGTAAGTGGCAGATAACAGTGCTGAGACCAGCGTTTGTATAAAATGTAGTGAAGTAAGGCACATATAGGTGCTTAATACAATGCCTAACTTCTGCTAATGCTCAATAAGTATTAGTTATTAATATCCTTTTGGATAGAGTGTGGTAAATGAATTTTTAAAGATACCACCACACCAACAAATCAGCAACTCACAAAACATAAAGAATGCCTCTTTATCATGTCTCAAATTAAAACAAGGACATTCCAACTTATCACTTTAGCAAGTACATATCTGTACAAGTAAAGAGACTCAGGATCTTCAACATTACCGAGAAAGTAAACTGGTACAACTTTACTGCAATTTTACAAGTCTTTAAGGGCCTCAAAAAGTCTTAAGAACACTTTGACTCAGGAATTCCCCTTCTCACAATTTATCCTAAAATGATAACTGCTAATATGTAAGCACACATATTTAAGAATGCTGATTATGGTAATATTTCATGGGAAAAAAACTGACCCAAATATTTATGGTAAAAGATCGCCCCAATTCTTCAGTCTTCTATAACAGGATTATACACACGTAACTATCTGCCCCGCAGTGGCAAATCTGGTTTATGCTGGCTCACCTGGCTCATAACAGTAGACTGCTGAGCCATGATGGGAGTATTTACACCAGAGAAATCAGCAAATGCTACAAATCTAGGGCTTTATTTCCCTCATCCCCCAAAGCTTGCTGTTAAGCATTTACCAGCACAGCACCGGGTGTAATTTTGCAATACTTCCCCCTCTCAATGCTGCTGAGCTGTTGAGAGTGGCCATGTGATTGCTTTGGACAATGTAGTATTAGTAAATGTGACAGGTAGAAGACTTCAAGTGTGCTCAGTCATTAGCTTGCCCTCTTGTCTTCCTGTCATTTGCCATGAGAAGAATGTGTGCCATGAAATTACTGATCTACAGAGAATGAGAAACTTGAAACAGACCTGAACTCAATCTACAACCCAAGGAAGAGCTGTACCAGTGACTAAAAGATCTGTGAACAAGAAAAATAAAATGTATTGTAAGCCACTGAGATTTTGAGGTTAGCATGCAGCAAAACTAATACGTTCTCCATCAATATATGTGTGAACAAATTAGTAAATCTACATAAAGAAAAATCATACAGACTTTAAATGCTGTGGATTTATGGCCAGGCACGGTGGCTCATGCCTGTAATCCCAGCACTTTGGGAGGCCGAGGTGGGCGGATCACGAGGTCAGGAGATCGAGACCATCCTGGCTAATGTGGTGAAACCCCGCCTCTACTAAAAATACAAAAAATTAGCCAGGCGTGGTGGCGGGCACCTGTAGTCCCAGCTACTCGGGAGGCTGAGGCAGGAGAATGGCATGAACCCGGGAGGCGGAGCTTGCAGTGAGCTGAGATCGTGCCACTGCACTTTAGCCTGGGCAACAGAGTGAGACTCCATCTCTGAAAAAAAAAAAAAAAAAAGTTGTGGATTTATATTTGACCTGGAAATATGTCCAAGCTATATTACGTTTTTTTTTAAGTTTACAAAACAAAATAAACAGTATGATGTTTCTATTTTAAAAGCATACATAGAAAAGTGTTTAGAAGGATAGTTACTAAAACATTAGTAATGGTTATCAACAAAAAGTGTCAAACGGTGTAAAATACTTGAAGAGATTTATTCGGAGCCAAATACGAGTGACCGATGGTCTGTGACACAGCCCTCAGGAGATCCTGAGAACATGTGCCCAAGGTGGTCAGGGGATACCCTAGTTTTATACATTTTAGGGAGACATGAGACATCAAATACATGTGAAATATATATTGGTTTGGTCCAGAAAAGCAGGATAACTCAAAGCAGGGGCTTCCAGTTTATAGGCAGATTTTTAAAAAATATTATTGGCAATTGGGTGAAAGAATTATTATCAGTAGAAAGGAATGTCTGAGTTATGATAAGGGGTTGTAGAGACCAAAGTTTTATCATATAGATAAAGCCAGGTAGCAGTCTTCAGAGAGAATAGATTGCAAATATTTCTTATCAGACTTAAGGTCTGTGTTGATGTTAAATGCTGGTCGGCTTTTCCTGAATTCCAAAAGAGAAGAGGGTATAATGAGGGATGTCCCACCCTCCCTTCCCATCATGGCCTGAACCAGTTTTTCACGTTCACTCTGGAGTGCCCGGGCTAAAAGGAGAGGTCCACTCAGATGGTTGGGGGACTTGAGAATTTTATTTTTGGTTTATATGGTTATTTCTGAGTGCTGGGCTACAAGAAATTTTTACTTTTAAAAAATCAGACTATAGGGATTCTAAGACAGGCTTCATGATGGCTAACTAGAGGCATCTGATACTCACCTCCTCCACAAAAAAGAACAAAAATACTGAGTAGATGATCACACTTCCAGTAGATCACCTAAGGGAGAAAGCTGGAATTCAATAGAGAAGTGACAGGAAACACCTAAGGCAAAGAAGGAGAGGGAAACAAGGCAGCCTGCTGCACTGGATGGGCTGGGAGCCTGGAAAGGCTCCCCAGTGCAGGGAAAGGTTAAGTGGGGACCCCCAGCAGTCTACATTCCCACTGCAGACTCCTGTAATCCTAGCCACAACAGAGACCCTTAATGCACACGGGCCCCGAGACTAACAGGAGAACACGCGAAGGCACTGCTCAAGAGGAGTTCACAATGGGTCCCACATACCTCCTAATTCCTAAGTAGCTACAGCAAGGCATCATTTTCACAGTCCAATCCCCAGCGGGCTGCATCCTGCCCTGGGGCCCAAGAACCCCTGTATCTCACATCCCTGGAGCCTCACTGAGATCCCCTGTGCATTCCCAGGTGGTGCTGCTAACTGATGTAATTGGGCCAAAGTGCAAGACATTGTCAGCAACCCCACACCTGTGAATGGTGCTACTGAGCATTTACAAGCACCCTGAGGACAGGCTACCAGCTTGCAGCTGCCATCTGAGACCAAAGTGTACCCCCCCACCAATTTACGACTGTTGTCAATGACAGCAACCCAGCCCTCCCAGTAACAGGCTGCAGTGCATCTCCCGAGCACTGTACTGGAAGTGTGGGGATCACGCCATCCTTGCCTACCAGAACCAGCAGCTGCACAAACCACCAGGGAGCCTGAGATCAAGCCAGCCTGGCCCAGTTCCACCCACCTCCAGTGACTAAGCATGCCATCCAGGGGCCTGTGGATTGCACCATCCACAACTGTTGGCACCTGAGTACTCCTCCCAGAGGCCTGAGGACCCAAACTGCCACTACTACCACAGCAGACACCCATGTGCATGCACTACCTGTGGGCTTGGGAACTGGTCCACCCAACCCATTGCATTCATCGCCAACACCACCACAGACTGCTTGGGAGCCAGAGGTTTGTCCCACTACTACTACTGCCATAATCCATGGCATATCCACTGCCTAGGGGCCTGATGACATGCCAAACTGCCCAGCCCACCACTGTCACTGATGGCATCCAAACAAGCTGGCTGGAGGCACCCCAAGAATTGGCCCACCTGGACCATCTCACACTGGTGCCAGCGTATGCCACACTGGGGCCTAAGGACAGGCACACTCAGCCTACCACTGCCATCGCTGGGACCTAAAGATGGGCTCAACTGACACCCCTGTCCCCAGCAAAACTTCACCACAGCCTCCACTAAAAACCACACCCTAAGACACTGAGAAAATCAGACACTACTGACACTATTCCTGACAAAATTCATACAGAGACTACACTATGGTATACATACAGAATCAAAGCCAAAGTGGCCTACCCGAACAACACCATAGACATATCTTTAGGAAAAAGTACCCTCCCTACAAAAGCAAATTCAAAAAACTGAAGAAGGACTGTTATACCACATGCACAGATATCAACATAAGGATAGAAGAAACATGAAAAAGCAAGGAAATATGACACTTCCAAAAGGACGCAATTCTCCAGCAGTGGATTCCAGTGAAAAAAAAAAATTGTGAAATCCAGAAAACGAATTCAAAATAATGATATTAAAGAAGCAAGAGAATTCAGATAAACAATATAAAAAAATCTGAAAAACAATTCAGGATACAAATGAGAAATTTACCAAAGACACAGATATCATTAAAAAGTACCTGAGGAGAGTGAAAATCACCTGGTGACCACTCACAGGCCTAGAGATAAAAACTTCTTATCTGAGCAATTTAGAAGGGAGCAAAGACTACCTGGTGACCATCAAACAGGTCATCCAGAGGCAAAACTCCTTATCTGGGGAATTTAGAGGTAATCAAACCTCCCTAGTATCTAAAGTCAGCATATGATTCCAGGCCTCTTTCAATTTTTATAGGTAACTAAAATTTCTATACATTTCTGGAATGCCATGCTGAAACTAATTTTACAACCCTAAGCTACTGTCTTAAAGCCTATAAATGCTCCTAAGGAAAATCCACCACGGTGCGCTCAGTCCTCTCACTGAGGCACCCCACTGCACTGTTTTGCAGCATTCTTTCTTTCTAATAAAGTTTCCTTTTCCAAACCTGTACTGTTGTCAGTAAATTACTTTTACCAACCCGCAAGTTGACCACTTCCTGGTGCCAGGGCTCTGACACCTCGCCCAACAATCCTCAAATAGATACAATTCAAAAAGGTCTTCTCCACAACACATTATAGTCAAACTGTCAAAGGCAAAGAGAGAATTCTAAAAACAGCAAGAGAAAAGCATCCAGTCACTTAATGCTTAGAACCCCCAGCAGACTATCAGCAGATTTCTCAGCAGAAACCTTACAGGCCAGGAGAGAATAGGCGGATATATTTGAAGTGAAGAAAGAAAGAGAGAAAAAGAAAGGAAAAAAGGAAAGAAAGGCAAGTAGGAAAGAAAGGAAGGAAAGGAAGAAAAGGAAGGAGAGGGAAGGAGAAAGGGAGGAAGGAAGAGGGAGGGAGGGGAAAGGAAGGGAGAGAAGGGAGAGAAGGAAGGAAAGGAAGGAACCTCTCTGCCAAGGATACTATACCCAGCAAAGTTATCCTTCATAAATGAAGGAGAAATAAAGTCTTTCCCAGACAAGCAAAAGCTGAAGGAACCCATCACCACTAGGCCGGCCCTCCAAGAAATAATTAAGGGAGCCCTATACCTGGAAGGAAACACATCAAAATATAAAACCCACTGGTACAGCAAATACACAAATAAAAAAGAAAGAATTTATGTGTCACCACTATAGAAAACCACCAACCACAATGAAAAACAATATGAGAGAAACAAAGGAACAAATGCTATACAAAAACCAGAAATCAATTACTAAAATGACAGGAATAAGCCCTGTCATATCAATAATAATCCTGAATATAAATGAATTAAACTTACCACTTAAAAGATACAGAGGGGCTGAAAGAATTTTTTTAAATGATCCAACCATATGCTGCCTACAAGAAATTCATCTCAACTGTAAAGGCACAGACTGAAAGTAAGGGATGGAAAAAAGATATTCCAAGCGAACAAAAATCAAAAGCAAACAAGAACATCTATCTTTATAACAGATAAAACAGACTTTAATTTAAAAACAGTAACAACAAATAAGGTCATTATATAATGATAAAGGGATCAATTCAACAAAAAGATAAAACAATTCTAAACATACATGAACCCAACAACAGACCACTTAGCTCTATCAAGAAAACATGATCAGACCTAGAAGGAGGGACAGAATCCAATACAACAAGTGCTAGGGACATCAACACCCAAATCTCAGCATTATACAGATCATCTAGACAGAAAATTAACAAAGGAACACTGGATTCAAACTGCACTTTAGACCAAATAGGCATAACAGACATTTACAGAACATTTCATCCAACAGATACAGAATACACACTCTTCTCATCAGCCCATGGACCATTCTCCAGAATAGACTGTATGTTAGGCCACAAAACAAGTCTCAAAAAATTTTTAAAAACCAAAATCATATCAAGTATCTTTTATGACCACAACAGAATAACACTAGAAATCAGTAACAAGAGAAACTTTGGAAACTGTACAAAATACATGGAAATTAAACAACATGCTCCTAAATGACCATTGGGCCAAGGAAGAAATTAAGGAGGAGATAAAAAATGTTTGTGGTGTGTAGTGGCATATGCCTGTAATCCCAGCTACTCAGGAGGCTGAAGCAGAAGGACTGTTTCAGCCCAGGAGTTCTGCAGTGAGCTAGGATCACACACCACACTCCAGCCTGGTCAACAGAGTGAGACTGTCTCTAAAACAACAACAAAAAGTTCTCAAAACAAATGAAAGTCAAAAAACAATATACCAAAACCTATGAAATACAACAAAA
Organism: Pongo pygmaeus; assembly: GCF_028885625.2. Taxonomy (NCBI): domain Eukaryota; kingdom Metazoa; phylum Chordata; class Mammalia; order Primates; family Hominidae; genus Pongo; species Pongo pygmaeus. The sequence goes on along the minus strand of NC_072379.2, from coordinate 50,802,884 downwards.
GTGGTGCTAAGAGAGATGTTTATAGCAATAAATAATCACATCAAAAAAGTAGAAAGATTTCAAATAAACAATCCAACAATACACCTCCAAGAACTAGAAAAGCAAGAACCACCTAACCCAAAATTAGTAGAGGGAAAGAAATAATAAACATCAGGATAGACTGAAAAAAATACAATACAAAAGATCAACAAAATAAAAACTTGGCTTTTTGAAAAGATAAAATCAATAAACCACTATCTAGGTAACAAAGAAAAAAAAAGACCCATATAAATAAAGTCAGATATGAAAAAGGAAACCTTACAACTGATACCACAGAAATATAAGAGAAATCATCAAGCTATTATGAACAACTACACACTAATACATCAGAAAACCAAGCTATTATGAACAACTACACACTAATACATTAGAAAACCTGGAGAAAATGGATAAATTCTTAGACACACATAGCCTGCCAAGATTGAATCAGGAAGAAACAGAAAACCTGAACAGACCAATAATGAGTAATGAGATTGAATCAGTAATAATAAAAAAAAAAAATCTCCCAACAAAGAAAAGTCCAGGATTGGATGGCTTCACTGCCAAATTTGACAAAAACTTTTTTTTAAGACAGAGTCATGCTCTGTTGCCCAGGCTGGAGTGCAGTGGCGCAATCTTGTCTGACTGCAACCTCCACCTCCTGGGTCCAAGTGATTCTCATGCTTCAGCTACCTGAACAGCTGGGATTACAGGCATACACCACTACACCCAACTAATTTTTGTAGATTTTATTTATTTATTTATTTGAGATAGAGTCTCACTCTGTTGCCCAGGCTGAAGTGCAGTGGCACAATCTCAGCTCACTGCAACCTCCACCTCCTGGGTTCAAGCAATTCTCCCACCTCAGCCTCCCGAGTAGCGGGGATTATAGGCATGCATCACGACGCCCAGCTAATTTTTGCATTAGTAGAGACAGGGTTTCACAATTTTTAGTAGAGGCGGAATTTCACCATTATGGCCAGGCTGGTCTCAAAACTTCTGGCCTCAAGCGATCCACCCACCTCAGCCTCCCAATGTGCTGGGATTACACGCATGAGCCACTGTGCCCAGCCTTGACCAATCTTATAAAGAATTAACACCAATTCTCCTCAAACTACTCCAAAACACTGAAGAGGAGGAATTCTACAAGGCATTAACCTGATACTAAAACCAGAGAAGGACACAAAAAAAACAACAAAAAACTACAGGTCAACGACGAACACAGACACAAAAATCCTCAACAAAATACAGCAAACCAAATCCAACAGCACATCAAAAAGAGAATACATCATCATCAAATGGGATTTATCCCAGGGATGCAAGAATGATTCAATAGATGCAAATCAATAAACATGATACATCACATCAACAGAATGAAGGACAAAAACCATATGATCATCTCAACATCCCTTCATAATAAAAGCTCTCAACAAACTAGGCATCAACGGAACATATCTCAACATAAAAAAGACCATATATAACAAACCCACAGCTAACATCATACTGAATAAGTAAATCTGAAAGCCTTTCCTCTAAGAGCTGGAAAAAGACAAGGATCCCCACTTTCACCAGTCTTTTTCCACACAGTAGTGGTAGTCCTAGCCAAAGCCATCAGGCAAGAGAAAGTAAGAAAAGGCAGCCAAATTGGAAAAGAGGAAGTCAAACCATCCCTCTTTGTAGATAAAGACTCCACCAATAAACTCTTAGATTTGAAAGTTACAGGATACAAAATCAAAATAAAAAAATCAGTAACATTTCTACACAACAAAAACAAACTAGCTAAGAAAGAAATCGAGCCAAGTGTGGTGGCTCACGCCTGTAATCCCAGCACTTTGGAAGGCCGAGGCGGGCAGATCACCTGAGGTCAGGAGTTTGAGACCAGCCTGGCCATAATGGTGAAACTCCGCCTCTACTAAAAATACAAAAAATTAGCCGGGCATCATGGCAGACAACTGTAATCCCAGTTACTCGGGAGGCTGAGGCAGGAGAATCGCTTGAACCAGAGAGGCAGAGGTTGCAGTGAGCTGAGATTGTGCCACTGCACTCCAGACTGGGTAATAAGAGCGAAACTTCATTTCAAAAAAATATAAATAAATCAATCAATCAATCAAGAAGACAATCCCACTTACAACAGCTACAAAAAAAAAACAATAAAATACTTAGGAATAAATTTAACCAAGTAGGTTAAAGACCTCTATAAGGAAAACTATAAAACACTAATGAAAGAAATGGAAGAGGATATAAACAAATGGAAAGACACCCTATGCTCATGAATCAGAAGAGCTCATATCATTAAAATTACCATATTACCCAAAGCAATCTATAAATTCAATGAGAATACCAATGTCATTTTTTACAGAATTAGAAAAAAAATCCTAAAATTCATATAGAACAAAAAAAGAGCCTGAACAGTGAGAGTAATCCTGAACAAAAGAACAAAGCTAGAGGCATCACACTATTTGACTTGAAAATATATTACAAGGCTATAGTAACCAAAATAGCATGGTATTGGTATAAAAACAGATACAGAAGACCAATGGAACATAACAGAGAAGCCAGAAATAAATCCATGTAGTTACAACTAACTGATTTTCCTTTTTTCTTTTTTCTAAATGTTTCTCAAAAAGCCAACTGATTTTCAACAAAGGTGTCAAGAACATACACTGGGGAAAGAACACCCTCCCTTCGATAAATGATGCTGGAAAAATTGGCTAGCCATATGCAGCAGAATAAAACTGAACCCCTTTCTCTCACCGTATAAAAAAATCAACTCAAGACAGATTAAAGACTTAAACTTAAGACCTGAAATATAAAACTACTAAAAGAAAACAGGGGAAACACTTCAGGATATAGGTCTCATCAAAGATTTTATGGCTAAGACATCTAGAACACAGACAACAAAAACAAAAATAGACAAATGAGACTATATTAAACTAAAAAGCATAGCAAATGAAGCAATCAACAGAGTGAAGAGGCAACTGCTGAACGGGAGAAAATACCTGCAAACTATTCAGCTGACAAGGAACTAATATGTAGAATATACAAAGAACTCATACAACTCTTCTTACAGTTAATAAAACAAATAATCCCATTAAAAAGTAGGCAAAGGACATGAATAGCTATTTCTCAAGGAAGACATACAATGGCAAACAGGTATATGAAAAAAATGCTCAACATGACTCAGTAGGGAAATGCAAATCAAAACCACAATGAGATTTAATTTTACCCCTGTTAGAATGGCTATTATTAAAAAGACAAAAAAACAATAGATACTGGCTAGGATGGGGAGAAAAGGGACCTCTTATACACTGTTGGTGGGAATGTAAATTAGTACAGCCACTATGGAAAACAACATGGAGATTTCTCAAAACACTAAACACAGTTTGGGTGTGGAAGCTCATACGTGTAATTCCAGTACTTTGGGAGGCCGAGGTGGGAGAATCGCTTGAGCCCAGGAGTATGATCATGCTGCTGCACTCCAGCCTGGGCAACAGAGCAAAACCTTCTCTCAAAAATAAAAAAAAAAAAACACAGCCGGGCGCGGTGGCTCATGCCTGTAATCCCAGCACTTTGGGAGGCCAAGGTGGGCGGATCACGAGGTCAGGAGATCGAGACCATCCTGGCTAACACTGTGAAACCCCGTCTCTACTAAAAAATACAAACAAAAAAAATTAGCCAGGTGCTGTGGCGGGCGCCTGTAGTCCCAGCTACTCGAGAGGCTGAGGCAGGAGGAGAATGGCAGGAACCTGAGAGGTGGAGCCTGCAGTGAGCCGAGATCGCACCACTGCACTCCAGCCTGGGAGACACAGCGAGACTCCGTCTCAAAAAAAAAAGAAAAAACCATTACACATAAAACTACCCTATGATCCAGCAATCCCACTACTAGCTGGCTATTTATTCAAACAAAAAGTATGTCAAAGATACCTGCACTCCCATGTTTACTGCAGCACTGTTCAGAATAGCAAAGATGGAATCAATCTATGTGTTCATTAATGGGCAAATAAGAAAATGTGCTATATATAGACAATAGAATACCATTTCACCATAAAAGAGAACGAAATCCTGTCATTTGCAGCAACACAAATGGCACTGGAGGTCATTATGTTATGTGAAATAAGCCAGGCCAGAAAAACAAATATTTCATATTCTCATTCATATATGGAAGCTAAGGAGGTAGAGAGTAGATTGATAGACACAAGGGGCTAGGAAGGATGCTGGGAGTGGTGGGGGTGAGGTGATAAAGGGAAGATGAAAAGTTGGTTAACGGGTATAAATACAGTAGAGTAGGCTGACTATAGTTAGCAACAATGTTGTAAATTTCAAAACAGCTAGAAGGGCAGACTTGAAATCTTACCAACACATAGAAATGATAAATACTCTAGGTGATGGATACCGTAAATACTGACTCGATCATTACACATTCTATGTATGTGTAATGATCATCACATGAACTCCATAAATATGTGCAAATAACAATTTTAAAAATAAATTCTAACAAAACAGACAATATAGATGGATACAATAAGTAGCTTTTCAGATGCGTTATAAAACAAGGCTGTTAATATTTCAGCAGGAAAAACTGAATGTACAAAACTGGGTGTTTTATAAACCAGCCAGTAATTGTTAGAGTAAATAAACAGCACAACAGACTGAGTCCAAAAACAGTCAAGACTTACAAATGGAACTTTGTAAATGAACAGTCAGTGTTGTAGGTAATGTATTGCTTTGTCCTTCTCATGTTTTCTCAGGAGCTAGGTAGGCAAATAATCAACTACATTAGGATTTCCCAAAGTGAGGTTCCCAGGGTATTGTTAAATTGGCAGACTTCTGAACATCATCTGAAAACTAATGATTCAAAACCTCAGGGAGTAGGGACCAGAAATGAGCAATTTTCTGTTTTAATACACTCACTAAATATTGAGAATACTAACCTACATGGTGGTAAACAACACATGCAGACTTAGCTAAATATAAGCTATACATAAATTTGAAAACAAAGAGCAGAGCTGTTTTATTTTGATAGCAAATTGTTCAAGGTCACTAAATTACTGCTCTTGCACATTTTAAGGCTAAGACTATGTTAAATAAAATTTACTTAAAGTATAAAGTCTTCATTAGAAAAAATGACAACTATGAGAATAAGTCAAATCATGTTCACTGTTGAACTGAATAACCTAATTACCAAACTGTCACATCAATTGCTTTATAAATCAAAAAATACTCTCTCCAAATATAAAGACTTATTTTCTAGCACCTAACACAAGCATTCATTTGACTGTTTTAGTGTACCATACACAGAGATGCTTATAAATGTTTGCTGAATGTACAACATTCACTTATAAGGATGAAAGAATTTATAAGTAATTGCTAATACATCACTATGTACCAGTTACTGTTTTAATCACTTTATGGACACTAACTCTTTTAAACCACATAGAAATCCTGTAAGAGTTCTATTATCCCCCAAATAATGAGAAAACTGAAGCACAGTAGAGAAGAGATTTGCCCAAACTAGTCACTAAATTCAAACCCAGATTCACAAGATTCAAACCCAGGCAGGCTGGCTCCAGAATCTGTATAATCATTAAGCTATACTGGCTTCGTTATTAAAAATAAAATATTATTCATCTAGTAATAGATTCCCTAGGTGAAGTTCAAATATCTTTGTTGCTCAGTACTTTAACACTCACTTTTGGCAAAATAAACACTATTTCAGATTTTTCTTTTTTTTCTTTTTTCCTGTTTTATTTAATCTTTATTTTTTTATTCCTTTATTTTATTTTACTTTAAGTTCTAGGGTGCATGTTCACAACGTGCAGGTTACATATGTATACATGTGTCATGCTGGTGTGCTGCACCCGTTAACTCATCATTTACATTAGGTATATCTCCTAATGCTATCCTTCCCCACTCCCCCAACCCCACAACAGGCCCCAGTGTGTGATGTTCTCCCCACCCTGTGTCCATGTGTTCTCATTGTCCAATTCCAACCTATGAGCGAGAACATACGGTGTTTTGTTTTCTGTCCTTGCAATAGTTTGCTCAGAATGATGGTTTCCAGCTTCATCCATGTCCCTATAAAGGACATGAACTTATCCTTTTTTATGGCGGCATAGTATTCCATGGTGTATATGTGCCACATTTTCTTAATCCAGTCTATCATTGTTGGACATTTGGGCTGGTTCTAAGCCTTTGCTATTGTAAACAGTGCCACAATAAACATACGTGTGCATACGTCTTTATAGCAGCATGATTTATAATCATTTGTGTATATGCTCAGTAATGGCATGGCTGGGTCAAATGGTATTTCTAGTTCTAGATCCCTGAGGAATCACCACACTGTCTCCCACAATGGTTGAACTAGTTTACAGTCCCACCAACAGTATAAAAGTGTTCCTATTTCTTCACATCCTCTCCAGCACCTGTTGTTTCCTGACTTTTTAATGACTGCCATTCTAACTGGTGTGAGATGGCATCTCATGGTTTTGATTTGCATTTCTCTGATGGTCAGTGATGATGAGCATTTTTTCATGTGTCTCTTAGCTGAATAAATGTCTTCTTTTGAGACGTGTCTGTTCATATACTTTGCCCACTTGTTGATGGGGTTGTTAGTTTTTTTCTTGTAAATTTGTTAGAGTTCTTTGTAGATTCTGTATATTAGCCCTTTGTCAGATGAGTAGATTGCAAAAATTTTCTCCCATTCTGTAGGTTGCCTGTTCACTCTGATGGTAGTTTCTTTTGCTGTGCAGAAGCTCTTTAGTTTAATTAGATCCCATTTGTCAATTTTGGCTTTTGTTGCCATTGCTTTTGGTGTTTTAGACATGAAGTCCTTGCCCATGCCTATGGCCTGAATGGTATTGCCTAGGTTTTCTTCTAGGGTTTTTATGGCTTTAGGTCTAACATTTAAGTCTTTAATCCATCTTGAATTAATTTTTGTATAAGGTGTAAGGAAGGGATCCAGTTTCAGCTTTCTACATATGGCTAGCCAGTTTTCCCAGCACGATTTGTTAAATAGGGAATCATTTCCCCATTGCTTGTTTTTGTCAGGTTTGTCAAAGATCAGACAGTTGTAGATGTGTGGTATTATTTCTGAGGGCTCTGTTCTGTTCCATTGGTCTGTATCTCTGTTTTGGTACCAGTACCATGCTGTTTTGGTTACTGTAGCCTTGTGGTATAGTTTGAAGTCAGGTAGCGTGATGCCTCCAGCTTTGTTCTTTTGGCTTAGGATTGACTTGGCAATGTGGGCTCTTTTTTGGTTCCATATGAACTTTAGTTTTTTCCAATTCTGTGAAGAAAGTCATTGGTAGCTTGATGGGGATGGCATTGAATCTATCAATTACCTTGGGCAGTATGGCCATTTTCATGATATTGATTCTTCCCATCCATGAGCAGAGAATGTTCTTCCATTTGTTTGTATCCTCTTTTATTTCATTGAGCAGTGGTTTGTAGTTCTCCTTGAAGAGGTCCTTCACATCCCTTGTAAGTTGGATCCCTAGGTATTTTATTCTCTTTGAAGCAATTGTGAATGGGAGTTCACTCATGATTTGGCTCTCTGTTTGTCTGTTATTGGTGTATAAGAACACTTGTGATTTCTGCACATTGATTTTGTATCCTGAGACTTTGCTGAAGTTACTTATCAGCTTAAGGAAATTTGGGGCTGAGACAATGGGGTTTTCTAAATATACAATCATGTCATCTGCAAACAGGGACAATTTGACTTCCTCTTTTCCTAATTGAATACCCTTTATTTCTTTCTCCTGCCTGATTGCCCTGGCCAGAACTTACAACACTGTGTCGAATAGGAGTGGTGAGAGACGGCATCCCTGTCTTGTGCCAGTTTTCAAAGGGAATGCTTCCAGTTTTTGCCCATTCAGTATGATATTGGCTGTGGGTGTGTCATAGATAGCTTTTATTATTTTGAGATACGTCCCATCAATACCTAGTTTATTGAGAGTTTTTAGCATGAATTGCTGTTGAATTTTGTCAAAGGCCTTTTCTGCATCTATTGAGACAATCATGTGGTTTCTGTCTTTTGTTCTGTTTACATGATGGATTATGTTTACTGATTTGCATACATTAAACCAGCCTTGCATCCCAGGGATGAAGCTGACTTCATTGTGGTGGATAAGCTTTTTAATGTGCTGCTGGATTGTTTGCCAGTATTTTATTGAGGATTTTTGCATCAATGTTCTTCAGGGATATTGGTCTAAAATTCTCTTTTTTTGTTGTGTCTCTGCCAGGCTTTGGTATCAGGATGCTGCTGGCCTCATAAAGTGAGTTAGGGAGGATTCCCTCTTTTTCTATTCATTGGAATAGTTTCAGAAGGAATGGAAACAGCCTCTCTTTGTACCTCTGGTAGAATTCAGCTGTGAATCTGTCTAGTCTTGGACTTTTTTTGGTTGGTAGGCTATTAATTATTGCCTCAATTTCAGAACCTGTTATTGGTCTATTCAGGGATTCAACTTCTTCCTGGTTTAGTCTTGGGAGGGTGTATGTGTCAAGGAATTTATCCATTTCTTCTAGCTTTTCTAGTTTATTTGCGTAGAGGTGTTTATAGAACTCTCTGATGGCCGTATTTCTGTGGGATCAGTGGTGATATCCCCTTTATCATTTTTTATTGTGTCTATTTGATTCTTCTCTCTTTTATTCTTTATTAGTCTTGCTAGTGGTCTATCAATTTTGTTGATCTTTTCAAAAAACCAGCTCCTGGCTTCATTGATTTTTTTGAAGGATTTTTTGTGTCTATCTCCTTCAGTTCTGCTCTGATCTTAGTTATTTCTTGCCTTCTGCCAGCTTTTGAATGTGTTTGGTCTTCCTTCTCTAGTTCTTTTAATTGTGATGTTAGGGTGTCAATTTTAGATCTCTCCTGCTTTCTCTTATGGGCATTTAGTGCTATAAATTTCCCTCTACACGCTGCATTAAATGTGTCCCAGAGATTCTGGTATGTTGTGTCTTTGTTCTCATTAGTTTCAAAGAACATCTTTATTTCTGCCTTCATTTTGTTATGTACCCAGTAGTCATTCAGGAGCAGGTTGTTCAGTTTCCATGTAGTTGAGCGGTTTTGACTGAGTTTCTTAATCCTGAGTTCTAGTTTGATTGCACTGTGGTCTGAGAGACAGTTTGTTATAATTTCTGTTCTTTTACATTTGCTGAGGAGTGCTTTACTTCCAACTATGTGGTCAGTTTTAGAATAAGTGGGTGTGGTGCTGAGAAGAATGTATATTGTGTTGTTTTGGGGTGGACAGTTCTGTAGATATCTATTAGGTCTGCTTGGTGCAGAGCTGAGTTCAATTCCTAGATATCCTTGTTAAGTTTCTGTCTCGTTGATCCGTCTAATGTTGACAGTGGGGTGTTAAAGTCTCCCACTATTATTGTGTGGGAGTCTAAGTCTCTTTGTAGGTCTTTAAGGATTTGCTTTATGAAACTGGGTGCTCCTGTATTGGGTGCATATATATGTAAGATAGTTAGCTCTTCTTGTTGAATTGACCCCTTTACCATTATGTAATGGCCTTGTCTCTTTTTATCTCTGTTGGTTTAAAGTCTGTTTTATCAGAGACTAGGATTGCAACCCCTACCTTTTTTTGTTTTCCATTTGCTTGGTAGATCTTCCTCCATCCCTTTATTTTGAGCCTATGTGTGTCTCTGCATGTAAGTTGGGTTTCCTGAATACAGCACACTGATGGGTCTTGACTCTTTATCCAATTTGCCAGTCTGTGTCTTTTAATTGGAGCATTTAGCCCATTTACATTTAAGGTTAATATTATTATGTGTGAATTTGATCCTGTCATTATGATGTTACCTGGCTATTTTGCTCATTAGTTGATGCAGTTTCTTCCTAGTATCGATGGTCTTTACAATTTGGCATGTTTTTGCAGGGCTGGTACTGGTTCCATGTTTAGTATTTCCTTCAGGAGCTCTTGTAAGGCAGGCCTGGTTGTGGCAAAATCTCTCAGCATTTGTTTGTCTGTAAAGTATTTTATTTCTCCATCACTTATGAAGCTTAGTTTGGCTGAATATGAAATTCTGGGTTGAAAATTCTTTTCTTTAAGAATATTGAATATTGGCCCCCACTCTCTTCTGGCTTGTAGAGTTTCTGCCGAGACATCAGCTGTTAGTCTGATGGGCTTCCCTTTGTGGGTAACTCAACCTTTCTCTCTGGCTGCCTTTAACATTTTTTTCTTCATTTCAACTTTAGTGAATCTGACAATTATGTGTCTTGGAGTTGCTCTTCTCAAGGAGTATCTTTGTGGCGTTCTCTGTATTTCCTGAATTTGAATGTTGGCCTGTCTCACTAGGTTGGGGAAGTTCTCCTGGATGATATCCTGAAGAGTGCTTTCCAACTTGGTTCCATTCTCCCCATCACTTTCAGGTAAACCAATAAGACGTAGTTTGGTCTTCTCACATAGTCCCATATTTCTCGGAGGCTTTGTTCGTTTCTTTTTACTCTTTTTTTCCTAAACTTCTCTTCTCACTTCATTTCATTCATTTGATCTTCAATCACTGATACCCTTTCTTCCATTTAATCAAATCAGCTACTGAAGCTTGTGCATGCATCAGGTAGTTCTTGTGCCATGGTTTTCAGCTCCATCAGGTCATTTAAGGACTTATCTACACTGTTTATTCTAGTTAGCCATTTGTCTACTCTTTTTTCAAGGTTTTTAGCTTCTTTGTGATGGGTTCAAACATCCTCCTTTAGCTCGGAGAAGTCTGTTATTACTGATTGTCTGAAGCCTTCTTCTCTCAACTTGTCAAAGTCATTCTCTGTCCAGCTTTGTTCTGTTGCTGGCGAGGAGCTCATGTTGCTGCCTAATCCTTCCTCTGGAAGCTTCATCTCAGAGGGGCACCCAGCCTTATGAAGTGTCAGTCGCCCCCCTACTGGGAGGTGCCTCCCAGTTAGGCTACTCAGGGGTCAGGGACCCACTTGAGGAGGCAGTCTGTCCATTCTGAGATCTCAAACTCAGTGCTGGGAGAACCACTACTCTCTTCAAAGCTGTCAGACAGGGATATTTAAGTCTGCAGAAGTTTCTGCTGCTTTTTGTTCAGCTATGCCCTGCCCCTAGAGGTGGAGTCTACAGAGGCAGGCAGGCCTCCTTGAGCTGAGGTGGGCTCCACCCAGTTCAAGTTTCCTGGCCACTTTGTTTATGTACTCAAGCTTCATCAATGGCGGACGCCCCTCCCCCAGCCTCGCTGCAGCCTTGCAGTTCGATCTCAGACTGCTGTGCTAGCAATGAGCAGGGCTCCTTGGGCGTGGGACCCTCCGAGCCAGGCGCGGGATATAACCTCCTGGTGTGCTGTTTGCTAAGGCCATTGGAAAAGCACACTATTAGGGTGGGAGTGTCCCGATTTTCCAGGTGCAGTCTGTCACGGCTTCCCTTTGCTAGGAAAGGGAATTCCCTGACCCCTTGTGCTTCCCAGATGAGGCGATGCCCCGCCCTGCTCCATGGGCTGCACCCACTTGTCTGGCAAGCCCCAGTGAAATGAACCTGGTACCTCAGTTGGAAATGCAGAAATCACCCATCTTCTGCATCATTCACGCTGGGAGCTGCAGACTGGAGCTGTTCCTATTCGGCCATATTGGCGCCACCTATTTCAGATTTTTCTAATCAGTTTAATATACTTCGAAGAGCTGAATGCTTTTGTCTTTTATGTTTATTAATTTTCTCAATAGCCTAGTTTAGAGAAATTATTAATCTTTTACCAATGTATCTATGGTCTTATTCTGAAGACCTGTAATCTTATAAGCTTGATTTGTTTATTACAAAATATATTCACTGTAAGTATGAGAAAGAGTTATAAATTTTATCCAGAGATAACCACTATTAATGTGGCACTATATATTCTTCCAGGCTTATTTATAATACTCCCACCTTCCACCACTACCACTCTGTATAAACTGAGAGGAACTTTGTAAAAAAGAAAGGAAGTGAATTACTGTCATAAGACAGAAAGTATTTTAAGCTACTGTTCCATAATATAAACCCTGAGAACACTGCTTTTTACAAGTAAATCTTGGTTTATATTAATAGTAATCACTTTCTGAAAACAAAAATAGTTTCACAGGTACTTTATGAAAGTCTACAACCAGCCTCATCTAAACACTTATTTTGAAAGAAAAGACTTCACATTCAAGAAATCCGAGACAAATTAGTTCTCTTCTATTTGCTATATATTCAGCTTTGTTTTTCTATATTAATAACTGAATTAAGTTTAAAGTTCTAAGTAAAAAGTACCTGAGTGTTTATGCTGTCCTGTTTAGCACAGCAGTCAATAGCTACTCCTTGGTTACATCACCTACATTACAATTGTGAGGTCCTAGCCATATTCTCATTTCTAGCTCCATCATCATGGATGCAGACCAGTGCCACACACTGCAGCCCCATGGCTTGATATGCAACACAGAAATTATCACTATCTGTTACTCAAGCTTCCTTTACCTCAAAAATAACAATAATACCCCAGTAAAACAGTCTGCTTTCAGACACAACCCTGGTCCAAACCAAGTTCTCCAAGATCCTACTCTCTAAGCTGCTTTACCTGTGGCTGCATTTCCTCTGGAAGTGCCTAACCCAAAGGGCCTGCTGTAATTGCTAAATATAGGGTGACTATGGCAAGCTTCCTAAGAAAACTGCTTTATAGAACTCTCAATACAACAAAGATTCTGGACAACATGCAGCAAGATTAGCATATCCCTGTAATACATCATGGTTTTACTCTAGCACAGTTGTTACCAAGTTGATTAGAAACACCTGTGGAACGTTTAAAAACATTTAAAAACAGATTGCTGGGCTCTGTACTCTTCCAAGTACACCTTCACTCAACCACATTCCCCTGAAGACTAAATTGAGTAGATCTATAGTGAGACTGAGTAAAAAAAAATTAGTTACGTGGATCCTTGCTATTCAAAGTGTGGTCCAAACATCAGAAGCATCAGCATCATCTGGCAGCTTGTCAGAAATGCAGATTCTCAGGCCCCATCATACCTATTGAATACAAACCTGCAGCTCAACAAGGTCTCCCGGTGACTAGGACAAACATTCAAGATTGAAAGCACTGCCCTGCATGATTCTGATGTGCAGCCAGGTTTCAAAAGCAGTGCTCTTCTTAAGCCTCTAGTTCTCAAAATACAAAATCAAATATATGAATAAATTTAAAATGTACTTTAATTACCGCAAAGAGGCTATAGTGAAACTCAAAAGCAATTCATTTTTAGGGGGCCCCAATCACATTCCATAGCTACCACAATTTCACTTACCCTTGCATTACATATGGAAACTGATGACTCTGTGCTTGGTCAGTTTGTGCTTGTGGAAGGGTACGCCGCCTCAATCCTTCTGAGGAAGAACCCGCAGCTAAAGACAAGGTTTCTTGACCAGATGATGGAGTTGTTGATCCTGAATGATCTGAACTCTACAAATAAAAATGTAATTTTTAAAAGGAGATTTAGTTCTTTACAATCGTAAAATTACAGGCATATTACTAAAAATGTATTCATGAAATCCCTCTGCAAAATAACTACATTTCAGAAATTTACTGTTTTAAATCTTGTGTCCAGTATAAGTAGATATTTTAATTTTGATAAGTCAAAACTTACCAAAACCGCTTAACTAAAATATTCCATTTTTTCAACTAGAAATGGCTGAGGAGCAGAATATACAAAAACAGCATAATAAATTCTGAGGATTAAGTTAATACATAAAAAGCTCTTTTCACATGATTAAATTAATGCATGCAAAGCTCCTTTCATGATGCCTAACACATAGAAAGTGTTCAATAAATGGTACTAATTACTGAGTCATTTAAACAGTTACTATGTGCCAAGTAATGTACAACATGCTATTGTTAACACATTGGTTTAAAGTAATGAGAAACAGGCTAGAAATCAAAAGATCTAAAATCTAGTGTTATCTCTGACATTAACAAGAATTATAACCTTAAAGGTTCACTTAACCTCTCAGAGTCTCCACTTTCCTACAGAAAATGAGATTGGACTAAATTTTCAAGATTCTTTTCAGTTCTAAAATTCTATTAGTTTATAGAAATCACCAACAAATATTGCTTTTTTACAAAATGAACTACGAGAATCAAGATGTTAATCAGGATTTTTTTATTCTCATGCTCAAATTTTTTTATTCTCGTGCTTATGGATTCATTAACCGTAAACAATATAACTCCCTGAAGACCATCTCAATTTGTTCGAAAATAGTTTGTCAAGTGTTTCATGTACATTTAAAACACAATTACATTTTACATAAATTATAGTTCTTCCACTTTAAAAAGCTAGGTAAAGTATTATTTTAACATCCTTCCTTTAACAATTTTGTTAAATTGTATTTTACCCGTACTGCCTTCCTATTGACAGGATGTCTTTTTGCATGACTCCCATGCTAAGTCCTGCCATGTCAAAGGTCCAAAACAGTCTTTTGCAAAACAGTCCACACCAGTCTTTTGCAAGACTAACAAAAACTTACTTTAAAATGTTACTTCACACACAATAGATATCAAATATCTTACTAAGGAGTCCGGATTCTTAGGAACATAAACAGGGAAAGGTTTCTTTTTCAGCAAGACATCTCATTAAATGGGCCATCATGATATGGTGTTCATTAATACAATTATTAGAAGAAAAGCCTAGTCATTTGGCAGCACAACCTAATTTCTCTAGAACTAATGATTTCTGACCTTATTAGGTAATTATTTTATGATTAGATCTTTAAAATATTTTCAAGTCCCTTGAAATTTCTGAACCATGAAAAATTAAGGTGAATTCAACTTAACATTCCTTTGATACTTTTCAGGCTTTCATAACACTCTGAAAAAAACAAATATACACACTAATGACACAAAATCATGGCTGAGCAACCCACTGGACAAGTCAAAGTCAGAGGGTTCTTTCCCAACAAAAATTGAAGCAATGCAACTGGGTCCGATGACTACAAAAAAAGACTCTGTGCCAATGCCAATGTCTGTGCCTTTCCATACCAAGGCAGGAAACATACAAAGACCCTTGGGTGTTTTGACAAAGCATATTTTATTTAGTTTAATGTAAGCTAAATTCCCATGGCTGGTACTAGGAAATACTTACCATTAAGAGAATACGAATTGAATACAGCAACTGGAGAAGCTAGTTTCCTAAAGAAGCGGTTAACTAGTATCTATTGAGAGAGTTTTCAGCTAGCTCCCACTCCTGTCACTTGTGCTCTCTTTCAAGCTTTGGCTGGATTCTTGACAAGGAAAGCATACTTAGCAGTATAAAAGTTCCCTGACTGCTCAAGAAGTTGAAAGCACACTTCCTCTCACCTGCAAATGTGTCATAGAAAGCTTTTATGGGAAATCAAAAACAACATAAAAGGACTGGGTACAATGTTTTTGAAATTTGTAGAAAATGTCTAAATTGAGAAGGTCAACTATTACAAAACATTTCTAAAACAATTTTAGGCAGATGGAAAAATAAGGATGGAGGAATGAATACCCAAGTCTGAAAGAGATTAGTACATTAAGTATTTCCTCCCCAAGCAGGTGGAATGTACACCTAAATCCAGTCATTTTTAAAAAACAAAATCCTTGACCAAGTCATCACTTCAAGAAGATTTAGGGTACTTAAATTTTAAACAATTTAATCCACCTTGAATCAAATATACTATTTTAAATACCTGGCATATTTCTGAAACATCATTGGCCTTAGAGTTTATATTATATAACCGTAACATAATTCCGTTTCCTGAGTATTCCAGTAATTAAACCTTTGAAGATTAAATCTATTACTGACCTGCCATACAGCAAATTATAACTCATGGTGAGTAGACTTCAAGGGATAACACTGCGTATTAGACCTTTCAAAATGGTAAACTTTACAAAATGCCTAACTTTAGTTCAAAACACAATCTCAAAATCCACAAGCTCCAATTGTTCTGTTTTTCATTTAGTTTTTAGAGGCAAAAAATAAGAAGACGATGAAAAAAAAAGAAAAGTTCAATGTTTGCTCCTCCTAAAACAACTCACAGAATTGCTGCTGGATGCCAGTGCTTCACGACTTTCTCTATTGGTGCTGGATTTTGGAGAACTGGGAGGAGTCCGAGAAGTACATACTAGATGAACCATATGATACTCATCTTGCTAAAATTAAAGAAGATTACATTTAAAGGGTAGTACTATAAAATGTACAGTTCAAAAAGTCAGTAGCTAAACTGAAATACTTAAAACTTAGGTCCCTTTCAAGCCTAGCCATTCTATTACTGATAAATTGTTATCATTTGAAGGTAAATTTGTCATTTGTGTTCCTTTTGAATTCCATATTTTCTCCATACTTGGAAAATGATCTAAATACTCTGCAATTGCTGTATTAAAAAATTATTTTGCATACAAAGCAGTCTTAAAGCAAACAATGTTGTGAAAGTTGTATCAGCACAATCTATAATTTCAGCATGAAAACATCTAGCACCTTAAACTTTTTACAGTTTACGTATTTCCATCGCTTGAGGCTTAGCAACTATAAAATAAACTCAAATAATTTCATCATAATCACATTTGCCTTAATTTTAGCAAGGTGATTTTTTTTTACTCTTTTTTTAGTCAAAAACTATTTTTATCTATAATACCTATACGCAGACATAAGGCATACATTTAAACTATATTCTGTAAATATCCCATGTTTTTCCATAAACCTAATAATATGACTGAAGAAAAATATTCCAAATAACAATTAGGGTTGGCATTTTAGCTTAGTGAGATCATAAGCATATTTATTTATACTTAGACGTAAAGCTAGCAAATAAGATGGGGAAAGGAAAGAAGGAATAAAGGAGGACAGAGAACAATGAAGGATGAGTCAGCAAGTTTTTAAAAAAGAAAACACAATGACAAAGAAAAAGGAGCAGAAAGAAAGATACCCAAATGGTGAGAAAGGGAAACAAAGCTACTAGAAACTATGAATGTATCACTTGCCTACCATGAACCTATAATTGTGCTTAATTTGGAGGCAAATCCAAGAAAGGGTACAACAGGCCCTTTCTTAAAGAGGCTCATGATATTGTTAAGAGAGTAGACTAGTGCACTACAGCACAATTAGAGAAACACAGAGAACAGTCTTTTTTTCATGAAACTGAGAAGCCCAACCTTAATTGCTTTAGGAGTTTGGAGGAAGAAGTTACTAAGGGTTAGAATGCTAAAGAAAGGCTTCAGAGACAGCATGACAGAAGGTATGCCTGGCAAAGGAGGTTGAAGACACTCCTAATTTTTAATGTCCCCCTTAGCTTCTTAATACAGAATATTAACAAGCATACAAGTATAAGATGTTGATCCTTAGAAACCTAGTTCCAAAAGGTCATTATTAATCACAATTAATTCACAGAATTTATTTATCTTGGGAATGTTTCTATAAAACATTTTGTGACTAGGTAAAGCTAATGGCAGTATTTAACTGAAAAAAATAAAGGGGTACATTGACTTTAGCAAAAACAGTTGAAAGAACTATTTAAAACATAAATGTATTACTCAAAATGTTTTATATAGTGGCCCAAGAGTTCTTTGACTAAAGCAGTTTTTATTTTAAGTTGTCTAGCCTGAAACCATTCCTAGCAGCAAAAATCTTTTTAAAAGTCTTCATGTGCAGATTTAAGCTATCCTTGGCGTAAAATAATTAATATATCTATATTTCAAAGAGCAGATGGCAGAAAGGACTATATTGAAATATATTTTATTTCTGAGCACCAGCATAAAAACAAGAGAAAAAAAAAAGAACAGCCAGAACACAGAGGTTTTTAGGGCTATTCTAAATGATACTATACTGGTGGAGACATGTCATTATATATTTGCCAAAACTCATAGAATGTGCAACACCAAGAGTGACCCCTAAAATGAACTACAGACTTTGGGTGATAATATATGTCAATGTAGGCTCACTGATTGTAACAAATGTACTACTTTGGTGTGGGATGCTACTAGTGGGGCACGTTGTGCCTATGTGGGGTCAGAGAATGTAAGAGAAATTGCTGTACTTTCTGTTCAATTTTGCTATAAACCTAAAACAGCTCTAAAAAATTGTTTAAAAAAAAAAAGAGGAAAGAAAGAAACAAAAAAAAAACCTGCTGCAAATTCCACTATTTTTGAGGGAGTGGGTATTACACTATGTTAGCAATTTGAAACTACATAATGCCAATAACAGCAAGAAGTCACATTGGCAAAGCTAAAAAGCTAAAATGTCAACTGTCTAAGCAGAAGGAATATACTAATATTTTTTTTAAAGTTTCCCACTGGTGATCATAAACACACAGGAGAAGATACAGATCTTCTAAATTAGATAAGGAATATCCACAACAACAGTTAGAGTTAAGTCAAAGATCTAAGGCAAAACATAGAAGAAATTCAATTCTGCTATACTCACCAACAAAAAGCAACATTTCAAATGCTGAAAAGCTCTATAAGTATAAATTCCACAAATGAACATAAGCTAAAAGCTACCATTAAAATAACTAGCCTTCAAGCTGATTTTATTGAAAATATTGAAATATAAAAATGTATTGAAATATATCTTAGCTCTGAGCACCCACAAAGTTTGCTAACTGATGGACCAGTTAATTTCCTCCTGAAATTAAACTCCCAACTCAAGCAATTTGTATAAAAATATCATGCAGCTGGCAAAAAGGAGATTAAGAGGAAAGATTGTTATCAATGAAAATCTGTCACCACTACTGAACATTCTACTTCTGCACGACTGACGTCAATAGCATTTTCTTACAAAAAATGACAAACACCTGAACATGAATACATAATCCTACTTCAGATTTAACTATCAGATGGATATACAGAACTGTTACCTAAACTAATAATAAACTATCATGTTACTTTCTAATTTATCTTTACTTGTTATACTACCCAAAGGGATTGATTTTAAGTATCTAAAAACTGAACTGGTTGAATAAAATTTCAGAACATATCTCCTCTCACATTCTGAATGTATCTGGTATCAAATAGTGGTAGAAAAGCTTACTTTTCTGAGAATGTCTTTCAGCTGCAGATGATCGGGAAGCAGTCTGCCCGAATACACCAATCTCTGATCCTTCGTCAACTAAGAAATGGGACAAAGAAAAGAATTCAACTTTTCTAATTATGCAAATTGAAGGTTGGGAATAACATGCCTAATTATGGGTAAAATAAAACTCCCTTTAGGCACAAGTAAGCAGAAAACTGACACAATTTAAGTTTTGTTTTTCCAAATTCTACTTAAGAAAAAAACATTTAAGAGTTCAGCAAATGTTGTGTATCTATTGTAGCTATAATAAAGTACAGATAATTAATATATTAAAAAACCTGAGGAGGGGGAACAGGTAGGTAAATTGGAAGTCTGTCTTTTCAACTGTAATGCAATGCATATATGACTATCATTTTAAAATCTTCAAGACTATATAAATGAGAAAGTGGTTGGCTTTATATTAATCGTCAACAGTAGGATAAAATTTCGATGTCACCAGAATCATTTTGCCTTATTTTGTCAATTTTTCATCTAAGATAATATATGACTTATTTTCTTCCTTACTAATATTGTGCAGAACTAAATTTATTGGTTTTAATTCAAGAGCCATTTAGATTTAGTTATAAATTTACTCACTATTCTAATTATTATTCCTGCCACTATCACAAATACCTTTGTTAAGTTTTTCAAAAACGCAAGACTAAAGAAAAATCAACACAAGCGCATGGAGAGTCAGTTGCCATCTCTATATGCAACCAGAATAATTATGTAAAATTAAAGCATCTGCATATACTCCACATAAGGCCCATTTCATAACTGCAAAACAGGTGAATGTTCTTTGAATTTTATCAAAACAAATACTAGCTAAATCAATAATTGTTAAATATGCCAAATCCAAGCCACAACTATAACAATTTTTAAGACTATGTATTCAACATGGCTACTATAAAAGGTCTTCTTATATTAAAATTAGCCATAACAGAAATTATCATACTAAGATCTGTGGTTCAGGCATCCTTACACACCAAAGGTATAGCTATCCTTCAAGATACTTAACCATTACACATATTCCAATTTCTCCTGGAAGCATTTTGGAGTGTGCCATTCCTCAAATGCACATGTACAAACTCCTATATATAAACAATCAAATACAATGCACAGGTTTCAAAATCATAAGTCTTACAACCTGTATATATATAAAAAATATATATAATAGATATTTTATATTATATATATTTATATATATTTTATATGTATTATATATAATATATATTATATATATTATATATATATATAATATATATTATATATATATATAATATATATATAATAATCTTTCTGAAGATTCCAAGGATTTTAGGAGCTATTCGGCAGGAAACAGCATGAAAACCAAATATATTTCACAATACCACAGTGCTCCTCTCTCTGTCTCTCTCTCTATATATATATGTGTGTGTGTGTATATATATCTATTATATAATATATATAATTAATATATATTAATAATATAATATAATAATATATAATATAATATATGATATATAATATAATATAATATATAATATATACTATATAATATATATAAATTATATATATTATATACTATATAATATATAATAAATTATATATATTATATACTATATAGTATATAATAAATTATATATATTATATACTATATAGTATATAATATATTATATATAATATTATATTATATATTATATAATATTATATAATATATACTATATAATATATAATATATAATATAATATTATATAATATATACTATATAATATATAATATAATATAATAATTTAATATAATAATATAATATATTATATATAATATATATAATAATATAATATAATAATATAATAATATAATATATAATATATAATATATATTATATATATTAATTATATATAATATAACAGATATATACACACACACACACACACACATATATATATAGAGAGAGAGAGAGAGAGGAGCACTGTGGTATTGTGAAATATATTTGGTTTTCATGCTGTTTCCTGCCGAATAGCTCCTAAAATCCTTGGAATCTTCAGAAAGATGAGTATCTTCAGTGTGCTAATAAGACAACTGGTGGCTGGGG
Organism: Pongo pygmaeus; assembly: GCF_028885625.2. NCBI lineage: Eukaryota > Metazoa > Chordata > Mammalia > Primates > Hominidae > Pongo > Pongo pygmaeus. The sequence continues at coordinate 50,781,786 of NC_072379.2, read as the reverse complement.
GACCCTACAATTTAACAGAGGAACCAACCAAGTGATTAGAAGGTTGCAACTTTCAGTCCCACCCCCACCGCCAACCTCCAGAGAGGGAGAGTGGCTTAAGGTTGAGTTGATAAACCAATGGCCAATGATTTAATCAATCATTTCTACCTAACGAAGCTTCCATAAAAACCCAAAAGGACTGAGTTCTGAGAGCTCCAGCATAGTAGAATGAGTCGAAGTTCCTCAAGAGTGGATGGGCCTAGAAAGGGCATGGAAGCTCCTGAGCCCTTTCTCTAAGACCTCGTCCTTTGGATCCCTCTTCCATTTGTATCCTTTGCAATAATATCCTTTGTAAGTGAGCAAATGTAAGTAACATGTTTCCTTGAGTTCCGTGAGCTGCACTAACAAATTAATTGAACCCCAGGAGGGGGTCACGGGAACCCCAATTTATAACCAGTTGGTCAAAAACACAGGCCACAACCTGTGCTTGGGACCACATATGAAGGGAGGCAGTCTTGTGGGATGGAGCCCCCAACCTGTGGAATCTATCTCCAGGTAGACAGTGTCAGAAGTACACTGAATTAAAGGACATTCAGCTGGTGTCCTCTGGAGAATTATCTGCAGAACTCCTTGTTATTGGAGAGAAATCCCCACACATTCTGGTGACCAGACATCACAGAAGCATTCTGTATTGAGTGTTGTGAAAGCATAATAGGAGAAACTCAGTTTGTTTTTTCCTATATCCTTATAGGCACTGAATGGCAAATTATATGACCATAAGTTGAATGCTAAATATATAATCAATGATTTAATTCCTGCCCAAAATGAATTATCCAATGCTTTATAAATCTCTATAATGTACTTATTACAATTGGAACCTAAAGAAGTTTCTTCAGTAAGTATTACAGTCATCATAAACTATCACTTTTTTTACCAGACCAAACATTTAATCAATAGACACTTTTATGTCATATCATCACTCTGCATAAAGGATATCAGTCTCTTTTTGTGAAATTTTTTCCTTTATAAAAATTCTCAAACATACATATAGTGGAAGGAATAAAGTGAACCCCCAGGTATCATCTTCAAGAACTCTCAAGTACCCAGCTTCAATAATTACCAAATTCTGCTATTCTTGTCTCATCCATCCCTCATTTCTTTTCTTCAAAGAGAATACTGTATTTTAATCTTTTTTTAAAAAAATATAGAGATGGGGTCTCACTCTGTTTTCCAGGCTGAAGTGCAGTGGCTATTCACAGGTGCGATCATGGTACACACTGCAGCCCCGAACTCCTGGGCTCAAGTAATCCTCCTGCCTCAGCCTCTGGAGTAGCTGGGACTCCAGATATATGCCACTGTACCCAGCTGAGTACTGTATTTTAAAGCAATATTACACATCATTTCTCTTCACCTGTACAAATTTAGTAAGTTTTATAACAACCATAATGTTACCACATTCAACAAATAATTCCTTAATATGTAATATCCAATGCAGCTCAACTCTTCCCACTTGCCCAAAAATGCTTTTTAAAGATTATTTGAAACAGAATCCAAATAAGGTTCACACACAAAATTTGGCTGTTATGCCTCTTTTAATCTTTTAACAGTTTCTATTTTTAAAAAATTTTTCCCAGGCTATTTATGTGTTGAAGAAATTGTTTGTCTCGTAGAACCTTCCAGTCTGATTAGGCAAACTGTATCCTCCTGGTATTGCTCAGCATTTTCCTGTAGTTCCTATACAATGTAGTTAGATCTAGAGGGCTGATCAGATTCCAATTCCTTTTTGTATGACAAGAGGACTTATGACAAGGGGAACCTCAAATTGCACATTTTTGACCAGTAGGAGTCCCTACAAGGTGGCTCCTGCATCATTTTAACATGACCTCTGTCATCTCTAATAGTAGCTTCCTTGCTCTCAGGCACAAAATGCCCCAGAAGTTCATCTTACACATTTCATGCCCCAGACCTGGAATCAGCCATTGCTCCAGGATCCATGATTCATTTTAATGGGAAATGGTATCTAAAGACCAAAATCTGGGAGCTAGGAGTACTGATTTTTACTTGTCATTACTTCTTCAGTAAGCAGAGCTAGAAAATATGTATTTTTATAAAGAGAAACTTAAATCCTGAGTTCACTGTGACATTTCCAATTAAATAGTATTCACTCATTTTATTTGTATCTTCTCACCCTGAAAATCTTTCTTGCTAATGACACTAATAAATACCTGCCATTAGCAAATGTACTAATTTGTTTTACCCTACTACATGTAATCTCAAAATAACAATAACAAGATTGTTACTAACAATATTGAACAAAGTTTAAGATTTCTTATTGATCTTCTCTGTCCTTAGGATATAGGTCACTAGTCAAAATACAGTGTTTCAAAGTTACTTGAAATAATAATTCTTGTAACTGTGTCATCATCCTGACATTTTTTAATTCTTGTGTTTTCATTTAGAGATTTCTCTATTTTTTATAATTATATCTAACAAAAAATGGCAATAAGATAAAAACTATAAACAAGTTGCATTCAAAGAGGCTTTAGTTCTGTCCTTGTCCCCTCTATGATTTTGGATTGCCCTTACAACGCTTAACAACATAACAAAGCTGAATACACACATACTCCTATTTTCCTCCTTTTCTTACATAAAAAGTAGTACAGTATACTTACTCTATTGCATCTTGTTTTCTCACTTAATAAACCAGGGAGATTACTGCTTAGCAGCATAAAAATATTTTCCCCATTCTTTTTAACAAATGCACAATGCTCCATTGTATGAAAGTACTATAGTTTGTTAATGGATATTTGAGCGTTTCTAGGCTTTCGTTATTACGTATAGTGTCCTCCCTTCATATTATTCTATTTATCTCTATATTTCCCCACAGCATCCTGAAATAAGGAGATCATTAATGACACTGATAAAGGTAATCTTGATGGTGTAGCAGGGTAAAAACCTAATTGGAATTGATTCAAGAGAAAAGGAGAGACATGTAGAGATAGCAAATATATACAACTTATAAACAGTTTTGCACTTAAAGGAAGAAATAGGACAATAGCTAGAAGGGAAATGGGATCAAGAGAGGGTCTTGCTTTTGGTTTGTTTTATTCTTTTGTGCTTTTGTTTCCTTCAAGAGAGAAATAATGTGTTTATATGCCAACAGAAGTAATTCAGTAGAAAGGAAAAAACTGATGATGCAAGAGAGAAAAACAATTTCAAGAGCAATGACCTTCAGTAGCTAATAACAGATGGGGGTCTTGTGTAGAGGAGTTGGATTTACAGAACAATATGACAGATGTAGCTAAAGAGATGCTAAGAAACTTATACAAGATCCCATCACCAGCACTCTGTGCCTCAGTTTCCTTATCTGTAAGTTAAGAGCGATAATAGATTGTATCTCACATGGCTTAATTTTCATAACAACGGAAATGAACATAAACTAGAATAGAACACAATGCCTACTGAGTATTCAATTAACATTAGGTGCTAATTTCTAGTACCTGCTCCTCCCACATCATGCAGTTTCATGAGGCTCTAAAGAGATTATGGAAAAGTACAGAAAAGCTGAATGACTAACAGCAGGCTGTGTATGTTCATTATGCATAAGAACATGATTTGGATGCTGCTAAAACAGGTTGGGTTAAAGTTGCAATGACTGTCACTTCACATGATTTAAAAAAAAAAACAAAGTCCCAATTCACATTAGAACTTTCAAGTCTCAGTTTTTGTTGTTGTTGTTTTTTTTGTTTTGAGACAGAGTCTCGCTCTGTCACCCAGGCTGGAGTGCAGTGGCACGATCTTGGCTCACTGCAACCTCTGCCTCCCAGGTTCAAACAATTCTCCTGCCTCAGCCTTCGGAGTAGCTGGGATTACAGGCATGCACCACCACACCCTGCTAATTTTTGTATTTTTAGTAGAGACGGGGTTTCACCATGTTGGCCAGGCTGGTCTCAAACTCCTGGCCTCAAGTGATCCACCCGCCTCAGCCTCCTAAAGCGCTGGGATTACAGGCGCTAGCCACCACGCCCAGCCTAAAGTCTCAGTTTAAAATGACATTTATAAATAACAAAAGGAAATCTTTTAACTAATTTTACCTTCTCTATGAGAAAAAATACTTTGATGTTAGTCAAAAGAAGTCCATATCCAAAACATAAGTTATCTAACTTACGTTTTTTTATTTTTGGTGAAAGAATGTAGTATTTACCAACTACTTCTAGATGTTAATATATTATCTGCTTTCTACATGGGTAATCTCCCTTTTCCTATTAAACTGTAATAGTAATGGAATTTGTCAGATATTTTATCACAAGCATCACTTCTAAGCAAGATAGGGAAAAAATATGCTGGAAAACTCAGTATTTGGGACTACTGATCAAAATACATATAAATGGAGTACACTGGCAATCCTATTTAAAATGTTTACTCCCATAATTTGTTAGTAGACAGGTTTAAAACAAATTTTTCATGGAAACAATAGGTCATTTTCAGTCAGAGACTTCAAAAGCCAAAGCTTGGAAAACTTTGCAATGCAATACAAGTTAAATAAATTTAGGAAGATCATTTAGTTAAAAATAGAGGTACTGAAATCTCATGATGGCTATAAAGTGATTATCCAGATTATTGATATTAATTTTTTATCCAGATAAAAACTCAGAAGATTTTGAGAATTCCTAGTCCCAGAACTATGGGTCCCACACATACAAATAATTATTAAATTTAAAAGCTAGCACATATTGTATTTAACCCAAAATACAGCTAACTAAAGTAGTATGACTAGTATCCTAGAAAGAGACTGGTAATCCCTTATCTCCAAGTCCTTCTTTTTTAAAACCACCTACACCTACTTAACAGAACGGTTAGGCAATAGCTAAGCAAGTCCGTCAGTAGTAGGAGGAAAAGATGCAACAGCACCCAGCAAAAGTTTCTGACTTTTGAAAGGAGAAAGACAGACACCGCAGCCTTTATCATTTGCTTCTCTAGAAGAGGAATCAAGGTTTAGAAAAACCATTAGTAGGCGTGTGTACATTTCATTCGTATCACTGGTTTTTGCCCTGCCAAAGTCTTTGCTAAATTTCCCATCCAATTCTAAACGTTAGGGTTCTTCAGACAAGTTGCAAATTTGTCTCTCTGTCCAAGGCCTCACCCTCTCAGACCCAGATTCATATACCCAACTGCTATGAGATTTGACATCTTCATATATTTTAATAGGCAACTCAAATTCTACAATGCATTTCAATTCCCAATTCCCTAAATCCTTCCTACTTCTTCCCTATCCTATAACAACCTGTGACCAGTTGTTTAAGCCAAAAACCTAGGCATCATCCTCAACTTTTCTTCTCTTGCCTTGCCTCCCATATCTAACCACTGTCAAATCCTATAGACTCTATCTCCAAAAGTCCCTCTCAGATCAGTCTACTTCTTTCTACCTACACTGCCATTACCCTAATCTAAACCATCATCTCCTGCCTGGGCATCTGCAATAATCTTTTAATTGGTTTTCTTGCTTCCATTCTACAGTCAGCAGCTCCAGTGATCTTTTAAAAACTTAAATCAGCCAGGCATGGTGGTTCACACCTGTAATCCCAGCACTTTGGGAGGCTGAGGCAGAAGGACTGCTTGAGCCCAGGAGTTCAAGACCAGCCTGGGCAACATAGCAAGACTCCATCTCCTCAAAATTTTTTTTAAATGTAGCCAGGTGTGGTAGGGCATGCTTGTAGCTCCAGCTGCTTAGGAGGCTGAGGTGAAAGGATCACTTGAGCCCAGGAGTTTGAGGCTGCAGTGAGCTATGATCACTCCCACTGCACTCCAGATTGGGTGACAGAGGAAGACCCTGTCTCAAAAAACCAAAAACAACGAAATAAACAAAACAAACTTAGATCAATCCTGTCACTCTCTGATGGATTCCCACTACAATGGATTTAATTCAAATTCCTTTCCATGGCCAGATCTGGCTTCTGTCTCTCTCCAAACTCCCCGATAGTATTCTTTCCTCCTTACTCACTAGCCAAACTGACGTTCACTTAGATCCCAAGCTCTTTCTCAATTCAGACACCCTGCCTGCTGTATTCTCCCCTAGCTCTTGCATACTTGACTCTTAATCACCTTTTAGATTTTAGTTTTAAAATCATCCCCTCAGTGAGGTCTTCCTCGACTTACAAATCTATTGTAGAGTATTCCCTCTCACACATCCTGTTTATATCCTTTGTAACACAAACCACAACCTGTAATTATGTCAACATGTGTTTTTTTCCCTTAAATAAAAGTGCCAAGAACAAAGGGTCCATAGCCATCTTGCTTGTCACTGTGTTCCCATAGCCCACTACTGTGCCTCACAGAGTATATGTTAAGTGTAGATTCGCTAAATGAGGTGTTATGAGTCCAACAGTGCTCACACAGACTTGGAGAAACCACCTAATTTGAAGTTTGTTAAATTAGTTATTTTACATGTAATCGTGAAAAACAGAAATGAAATATTCAGTCTATGAATCACAACACTAATTTAAAACACTTGCTGGTGCTAAATTCATCTGATTCACTTCTACAAATGATACTGATATTAGCAAATTATGATAAAGAAGCAATCATATATTAGCATTTTAGTATTTTTTCTTTAAATTAGTAGTCAACTTTGCATAAATGGTTTTATCTTTCCACAGCAAGGTCACATCAATTTTCAGAAATGTAGAACATAAAAATGTAACAAAATTACATAGTACCCCCCAAAATACATAAAGCAAAAACAAGTATAGGCAAGGATGTAGAGAAACCAGACCCTTCCTACATTGCTGGTAGGAATGTAAACGGGTGCAGCCACTGTGGAAAAAAGTCTAGCAGTGTCTCAGAAAGTTAAACATACAGTTACCCTATGACACAATATATACCCAGTTCCATTGCTAGGTACATACCAAAAATGATGGAAAACATATGTGCACATAAAAACTTGTACAAGAATGTTCATAGCATCATTATTCATAATAGTCAAAAAAAAAAGTAGAAACAATCCAAATGTCTATCAGCTGACAAATGGATAAACAAAATATGGTGTATATAAATATATGCACACACGGAATATTATTCAGCCACAAAAAGGAATGAAATACTGACACATGCTATAACGTAGATGAGCCTTGTAAACATTATGCTAAGTTAAAGATAGGAGGCACAAAAATCCATATGATTCTTTTTATATGAAATGTCTAGACTTTGCAGATCCATAGAAACAGAAAGTAGAAAAAAAAAGAAACAGAAAGTAGATTAGCAGACTGGAAGAAAAAAGAATGGGGAGTGACTGCCAATAGGTATGGAGTTTCTGGGGTGATGAAAATACTCTAGAATTAGGCAGTGATTATGACAGCATAACTTTGTGAAGTACTAAAAACCATTGGGTCATATACTTTAAAAGGGCAAATTTTACAGTATATAAATTATACCTGCATTAAGAAAAACTGTTACTTTCAACTGAATATTCAAATGCCTTCAAATAATCTGAAGTTTTTGGTTTTTTGTCACCCAGGCTGGAATACAGTGGCATGGTATCAGCTCAGTGCGACCTCTGCCTACTGAGGCTCAAGTGATCCCCCCACCCCAGCCTCCTGAGTAGCTGGGACTACAGGCATGTGTTATCATGCCTGGCTAATTTTTGTGTGTGTATGTATGTGTATATATATATATACACACACATACATACGTGTGTGTATATATATATACTTAACCAGCATACAAGGGACATACCTCAATATAATAAAAGCCATCCATAACAAACCCACAGCCAACATAATACTGAATGGGGAAAAGGTGAAAGCATTCCGTCTGAGAAGTGGAACAAGACAAGGATGTCCACTCTCACCACTCCTTTCCAACATAGTACTCGAAATCCTAGCCAGACCAATCAGACAAGAGAAAGAAATAAAGGGCATCCAAATCGGCAAAGAGGAAGTCAAACTGTCGCTGTTTGACAATTACATGATCATTTACCTAGAAAATCCAAAGACTCCTCCAGAACGAAAGTTCCTAGAACTAATAAAAGAATTCAGCAAAATTTCCGGATACAAAATTAATGTACACAAATCAGCAGCACTTTTATATACCAACAGCAACCAAGCAGAGAATCAAAACAAGAACTCAACCCCTTTTACAATAGCTGCAAAAAAAAAAAAAAAAATACTTAGGAATATACCTAACCAAGGAGGCAAAAGACCTCTACAAGGAAAACTACAAAACACTGCTGAAAGAAATCACGGACAACACAAACAGAAACACATACCATGCTCATGGATGAGTAGAATCAATATTGTAAAAATGACCCTACTGCCAAAAACAATCTACAAATCCAATGCAATTCCCATCAAAATACCACCATCATTCTTCACAGATTTAGAAAAAAAATTCTAAAATTCATATGGAACCAAATAAGAGCCCACACAGCCAAAGCAAGACTAAGCAAAAAGATAAAATCTGGAGGCATCACATTACCTGGTTTCAAACTATACTACAAGGCCATAGTCACCAAAACAACATGGTACTGATACAAAAACAGGCACATAGACCAATGGAAGGAATAGAGAACCCAAAAATAAACCCAAATACTTACAGCCAACTGATCTTTGACAAAGCAAACAAAAACAAGAATTGGGGAAAGGACACCCTTTTCCACAAATGGTGCTGGGATAATTGGCTAGTCACATGTAGAAGAATGAAACTGGATCCTCATCTTTCACCTTATACAAAAATCAACTAAAGATGGATTAAGGACTTAAATCTAAGACCTGAAGCTATAAAAATTATAGATGATTGGAAAAGCCCTTCTAGACACTGCCTTAGGCAAGGATTTCACAACCAAGAACCCAAAAGCAAATGCAATAAAAGCAAAGATAAATTGCTGGGACTTAATTAAACTAATGAACTTCTGCAGGGCAAAAGGAACAGTCAGCAGAGTAAACAGACAACCCACAGAGTGGGAAAAAATCTTCATAATCTAATCAACAGGACTAATATCCAGTATCTATACAATGAACTCAAACAAATCAACAAGAAAAAAAAATCAAAAAAATCCCATCAAAAAGTGGGCTAAGGACATGACAATTCTCAAAAGAAGATATACAAATGGCCAACAAACATATGAAAAGATGCTCAACATTACTAATGATCAGGGAAACACAAATCAAAACTACAATGCAATACCACCTTACTCCTACAGGAATGGCCATAATCAAAAAAATCCAAAAATAATAGATGTTGGCATGGCTGCGGTGAACAGGGAACACTTGTACACTGCTGGTGGGAATATAAACTAGTACAACCATTATGGAAAACAGCGTGGAGATTCCTTAAAGAACTAAAAGTAGAACTACCATTTGACCCAGCAAGCCCACTATTGCGTATCTACCCAGAGGAAAAGAAGTCATTATACAAAAAAGATACTTGCGACCAGACGCGGTGGCTCATGCCTGTAATCCCAGCACTTTGGGAGGCCGAGGCAGGTGGATCATGAGGTCAGGAGATCAAGACCACCCTGGCTAACACGGTGAAATCCCGTCTCTATTAAAAATACAAAAACAAAATTAGCCAGGCGTGGTGGCGGGCAGCTGTAGTCCCAGCTACTCGGGAGGCTGAGGCGGGAGAATGGCATGAACCCAGGAGGCGGAGCTTGTGGTGGGCCAAGATCGCACCAATGCACTCCAGCCTGGGTGACAGAGCGAGACTCCACCTCAAAAAAGAAAAAGAAAAAAAAAAAGATACTTGCACAAACATTTATAGCAGCACAATTTGCAACTGCAAAAATGTGGAACCAACCCAAATGCCCATCAATCAACAAATGGATAAAGAAACTGTGAGAGACAGGTATATATATATATATATATATATATATATATATATACACACACACACACACACACACACGTGTATATATACGTATATATATATATACTCAGCCCTAAAAAAGAATGAATGGCATTTGCAGCAACCTGGATGAGACTGGAGACTATTATTCTAAGTGAAGTACTCAGAAATGGAAAACCAAACATTGTATGTTCTCACTCATAAGTGGGAGTTAAAGCTATGAGGATACAAATGCATAAGAATGACATGATGGACTTTGGGACTCAGGGAGAAAGGGTGGGAAGGGGGTGAGGGATAAAAGACCACAAACAGGGTGCAGTGTATACTGCCCAGGTGATGGGTGCACCAGAATCTCACAAATCACCACTAAAGAACTTACTCATGTAACCAAACACCACCTGTTATCCAATAACCTATGGAAATAAAAAATAAAATGAAAGGAAAAGTATTCTATATTTTTACAGTAATTGAAAACAGAAAAACTGGCCAGGCACGGTTTCTCACACCTGTAATCCCAGCACTTTGGGAGGCCAAAACAGATGAATTGCTAGAGCCCAGAAGTTCCAGACCAGCCTGGGCAACATAGTGAGACCCTATCTCTACAAAATATACTAAAGTTAGCTGGGCATGGTGGTGCATGCCTGTAGTCCCAGCTACTTAGTAGGCTGGGGTAGGAGGATCACTTTAGCCCAAGAGGCAGAGAGGTGAGCCAAGGTTGTGCCACTGTCCTGCAACCTCGCAACAGAGGGAGAGACTGTCTCAAAAAAAAAAAAAAAAAAAAAAAACAGAAAAGAAAACAAACATTAACTTATTAATTTTTTCATGTGTCTAAACTAGGTAAAAAGTAACACTTGGAATTTTTTTTTTTTGGAGATAGAGTCTTGCTCTGTCACCCAGGCTGGAGTACAGTGGCATGATCTCGGCTCACAGCAACCTCCACCTTCCAGGCTTAAGCAATTCTCGTGCCTCAGCCTCCTGAGTAGCTGGGATTACAGGCGCGTGCCACTATGCCCAGCTAATTTTTTTGTATTTTTAGTAGAGACAGGGTTTCTCCATGTTGACCAGGCTGGTCTCGAACTCCTGACCTCAGGTGATCTGCCCACCTCAGCCTCCCAAAGTGCTGAGATTACAGGCATGAGCCACTGTGCCCAGCCGGAAATTTTTTATGCCATTAAAAAACTGCCTCTTCAGTTTAAATATCAATGAATTTAATTTAAATAGCAGGGTTGGGTGCGGTAGTTCACGCCTGTAATCCCAGCACTTTGGGAGGCCCAGGTGGGCGGGTCACTTGAGGTCAGGAGTTCGAGACCAGTCTGGCCAACATGGTGGAAACCTCATCTCTACTAAAAATACGTGGCGGCAGCAGGTGTGGTGGCAGGTGTGGAAGGCTGAGGCTGGAGAATCGCTTGAACCTGGGAGGCGGAGGTTGCAGTGAGCCAGGATTGCGCCACTACACTCCAGACTGGACAACAAAGCGAGACTTTTTCTCAAAATAAATAAATAAATAAATAATTTAAATATCAGGAAAATCATGTGTTAGACCTAATAACAAATGACAATAATCAACTGAATTTTCAACTAGTTATTTTGGTATTGTAAGCTACAGCATTAGGAAAAGCAGACTTTGAGATCTCAATTCAATTTGACTTCTAAAAAGTAATATAACGTTATTTATCCAACCCTGCTAATACCATTATCTTTTTCTTTTTCTTTTTTTTTTTTTTGAGACAGAGTCTCGCTCTGTTGCCCAGGCTGGAGTGCAGTGGCGCGATCTCGGCTCACTACAAACTCTGCCTCCCGGGTTCAAGCCATTCTCCTGCCTCAGCCTCCCGAGTAGCTGGGACTACAGGTGCCTGCCACCACGCCCAGCTAATTTTTTATATTTTTAGTAGAGACGGGGTTTCACCATGTTAGCCAGGATGGTCTCAATCTCCTGATCTCATGATCTGCCCGCCTTGGCCTCCCAAAGTGCTGGGATTACAGGCGTGAGCCACCGCGCCCGGCCTAACATTATCTTTTAGCTTGACTAAAAACCCATTTCCAGGCCAGGGGTGGTGGCTCACGCCTGTAATTCCAGCACTTTGGGAGGCCAAGGTGGGGGGTGGGGGGGGGGGCGAGTCACGAGGTCAGGAGTTTGAGACCAGCCTGGCTAACATGGTGAAACCCCATCTCTACTGAAAATACAAAAAAATTAGGTGGGCAGGCGCCTGTAATCCCAACTACTCAGGATGCTGAGGCAGGACAATCACTTGAACCCAGGAGGCAGAGGTTGCAGTGAGCTGAGATCGCGCCACTGCACTCCAGCCCAGACGACAGTGCGAGACTCTGTCTCAAAAAAACAAACCAAAACAAACCCATTTCTATATTAGTTAGGGTAATGATAGTTGCTATAACAAATCCCAAGATCTCAGTAGCTTAACACAATAAAAGTTCATTTGTTTCTCAATTTAAAAAACATTGCATGGTACCCTTCTAATATAAGAATTCAGAAGGCTCAAGGTTGACAAATTTAAAAGTACTAGTTAAATTGTCAATTTAAAGATTCTAATGATAAGATACTGGCTCCACAGAGTAACATATAAATATAATTGGCCTCTCCATTAACACCACCACTATTCTTCCTGGTACTCACCCCTACATCCAATAGTCAACAAATTCTATCAGGTTCACTACTTTCACCACCAATACTTCACCCTAGATGAAGCCTGGTCACATATGGCAGTGCAGAATCAGCCAAATAATAAGACAAAGAACAAGCTGGAAACATCCTGATGTACTCTGAGTGGCCCAGAAACAGAAATATCCCACTCCAAATAAACAGCTGCTTAACTAGCTGGCCGAAAAAACCTCTGCTACCCACTTAACAGACATTGCTAAAAACCAAGGTGAGGAAAGCTCACTTGCTGGTATAACAGGTGAAAATAAGTCCTAACCTGGACTTTTTTGTTGTTTCTAAAAGGTTTATGTATATGCCATCATCGAAAGTGTCTGACCCTTTAATGTTTAACCAAATATCAGAAACAGATCAAATATCATACATCCCTAACACATTTAAAATATCTCCTGGAGTCTGATAAATGAGTTTAAAGCCAACAATACTTTTATATTTCAAGAAAGTCACCTAGTTAGTATCAAATGATTAAATTTTTTATGTCAAGGATTAAATGGGTCTTTCAATTATGTATGGTTTAAAAATCATGTTCCTAGTATATCCAACTTCAGCATAATCAAATTTCATATGCTAATTTAAAAATATTAATTAAAAATTTTAAAAATATCTATCATCTTAATAGTTCAGTAAAAGCAATCTTCAACTTACAGGTTAGTTCAATGAACTATAATCTAGTCCTTTAAAAGTAGTAACTATTAAGTACTTACATATAGTTCAGTCACAATATCAAATAGCTTTAAAGAGCTGGGTCCCAGGAAGTGCACAAAATATCATTTCTGTGGGAAATGAATTACGTATATTTGTACTAGAACACATCTCCTTCCCATTTCCCACTAAAAGCATCCAATCTAAAACCCCTGAAAATTCAGAAACACTATAAATAGAGGCACAGTCACTCAAACTGCCTCTACCCCTTATCTCCTTGCAGTAACAGTAAGCAAAATTATACACACAGAATATTAGAGAGTAATGTTCTCTGGAACTCCAAAGACACATTCCCAGCTTAACTGCTTCCACTCATGGGTAGAGATACATGATATTCACACAGCAAGTGATGTACACCTCTGATGTACAATAAAGCATGTCAAAGTATATGACTATGGTTCACACGAACTGGTAGACTGTGAAGACAGGACAAAGATACATGCACTGCCGTCTTAAGATATTATGCATCCAATCTTTCCTATAATTTATCAGAATAAAGAGATATAACCACACATTAAGCTAAGTGTTAGCACCATAGTAAGGCTGTTATCCATTTATCTGCAGCCTTTAGACAACAAATCAGCCAAACATATAAATCTCTTTCTATAGCTCAACTGGTTCTTTTTAGTTTACAAGTATATAACCTAGATGGCCGAGTCCCTAATGCCTTTCTTCATCTTATTATACATAACCATCACATATGATGTGTACAGTAAGTCCAACCTGGGTTCAAATTCTAATTCTACTCCTTAGAGTCTGACCTAAGCAAAAAAAAAAATCACCAAGCCTCAGTTTCTTCATCTATAAAGTAGAGCTAATTATAAACCTTACATCATAAGAAGTCTAGGAGGAATATATGTGATAAAGCATATCAAATACTTATTATAATGCCTGGTACACATGGCAAACACTTAGTAAATGGTAAAGTCAGAGCAGTTAAATAAAAGCATTCTAGACAATCAAAGCAGAATTTATTATGTTAAAAAAAGAAACTTAAGCTAAAAGTTCTACAAAAATCCTATCTGGAAAGTATTGATAAATGATTAAACATTACCTTCATAATAATGTTATTATATTTTCCAAAAAGACATAAGGCTACAAATACATTAAGCAATAAAATTTTAGTGAGCAGTCATTCAGAACTTTTAGTCTGTTTTTCATCAGCTTTCACATTCAGTTTGATAGTACCCCTTGTTCAAAAGAGGTTTTAAAATCTTGAACTATATTCCCAGGCAACATGAAACCCTCTTAAATGTATTAAAATCTTATAAGACAATAGTTTTATAAAACAAAAATTATTTTGTTTATGGATTAGAGCCCCTTTAAATCAACAATCCCAAAATGGTTAAACAAGTAGACTTTTTAAAATAACCTAAGTAAGGTAATAGGAAATTACAAATCTAAGAGAGATAAAATTTCAAATGATATAAGCTATTTCTACCTATAATGAAAGTAAGACTTCTGATTGCAGGCAATTTGGTTATGGAGTGTTATAATCTCACAGTAGAACCTATATATACAATTGATTCTATTCTTGCTTCTTTAATTCTAATAGAATCTGAGAGTAAAGGAACAGTTTGAAAAAAGAGCACAAACCTGCCTAGCTGATCAGGAGAAGTAGATAAGAAAATGACTGCTTTGGTTTAACAGTATGAACAGCAAAGACAGAGGAAACCTGCTCAGAACTGAGGGACACAATCAGAGGTATTTTGACCCCAAGAATGAAAAATGGAGAGCCAAGCCACGCAAGCCCCAAAAAGGTTTGCCTTCAAAATTGAATTCAGAGTGAGTCAGGTCCATCTTAGTGACTGCCTGTTCATGAGAACAGATACAGTAAGAGAATGAGAAAGGTACCTAAGTGGACTTAGAGATTCATATTTTAAAAATTTTTCTCTATGATGATCCATCTATTATCAACCATTTTGATATTTACATCTCTAATAACTAAGTCTAAACTCAGATTAAAGTCTGAAACTCAAGTAAAAGTGGTCTTCTTGCCAAGTATCTTCACCACCAAACAGCAATTACCTAAATTTTATAATTATTTCACAGTGCAGGCCAATTTCAGGATCTGAAAAACTAGTCATGAAGTAATGTCAAATGTCATATTACAACTCACAATTATCTATATATTCTATAATATAAACTAGTGCACTTCCCATTTCCTAAACCAAGTCTTAAACCAATTATCAATATCATTCAAAGTTAACTACAAAACAGTTCAACTCCACATCCGAGGTTTTTGACTTTGTGAACATTTTCACAAATATAGCAACTGCCTAAATTCCTAACTAGAAAACACCTTTCCCTTCATAGATCATAAGGATCTATAATCTTTTTACCTAATACTGTATTACTAAGTAATATACTAATATAAAACAAAGTCATCAGTGCAAACATTAACTCCAAAAGAATAGTTAAGGCCGGGAGTGGTGGCTCATGCCTGTAATCCCAGTACTTTGGGAGGCCGAGGTGGGTGGATCGGATCACCTGAGGTCAAGACTTTGATACCAGCCTGACCAACATGGTGAAACCCCATCTCTACTAAAAATACAAAATTAGCCGGGCATGGTTTCACATGCCTGTAATCCCAGCGACTTGGGAGGCTGAGGCAGGAGAATTGCTTGAACGTGGGAGGCAGAGGTTGCAGTGAGCCAACATAGCGCCATTGCACTCCAGCCTGGGAAACAAAAGCGAAACTCCGTCTCAAAAAAAAAAAAAAGAATAGTATAAAAAAGGAAGCTATCAGAGTCTGATTCTTGTCTGCTTAAAACTGTAATCAACTCTTTAAGAAAACTTAAATGTCCCCGTGAATCTTTTCTTGAAACAGCTACACATTCCCCTAACCTCTACTCCAGAGAAGACCATTCCCTTCCTGTGCTCCTATGCACCACACAGAACATCCCTCCAGTATAACACTAGTCACATACTGTTATGGTTATTTACTTACATGTCACTGGATCTGAGCTTCATAAAAGCAAAGGACTCTTACCATCATCTTCACACTTGGCATAAATATTCAAATGCTAGGCCAATAAAATCCTAGTTAAATAAATAAATGAAGACCCAAAAAAATGTGCTTTGAGGGGGAGGGGTACATTTGTTCTAAGTTTGCTAGGGGAGGGAGAAGTGAATTTAATATACCCATATGGAGACTGTGATTAGTCAAATCAATATCTGACCATGAAGCTAGGATCCTAAGATTTTACAGCTTCATAGAGTTCAGCCAGAATTCCATTAACAGCATATAGACATATGACCTATCCTTGTAGGATCCTAAAAGGACAATCTCAAATTTCCATTCTTTCCCCTCTAGCAGCACCAATTTATTTTCCTAGAAGCCACTGCCCACAGAGACAAAGGCCCTCCACCTACCCCTGACCCATCAGATCCAATTAGAGCAATGTTGATGAGAGCCATCAACTTTTTACTTACTGGGGCACTCCTGTTGCTACAAAGCACTGGAGCCCTATTCTGCTAAGTCCACACAGTGATAATGAAAGTAGGCATATATGTGCAAGGAAGATGCACAAGAAATTATCTCTGTTAAACATAATAGCACTTGAAAACTAAAACACAGAATCAATGTTTAGTCATTGCAGGCGGTCAGAAAAACCTAAACTTCCTTTATAATATTACTTAATAGCAAACTGTGCTGAATTCTAAATAATGACCTTACAAAGTAAACTTTTAGGACTCCAACTCCTATGCTGAGGACTACCTATGGCTTTGCGATACCATTAAACTACTGCTCAACAACTGTGATGCTTCAAATCAATTCTCATGTGATAAGAATGTAAACTTACTAAATCTAGTAACTATACAAAGTTTTCAGTGAAATTCTATGACGATAAACACACATACCCCCGCCGCTCCAGAGCTCCACCCACTCAACCTAGAAATGAAAGTTAGACATTACAATTCACTTAAAGAAAACTTGTCAAAGGAGAAAAAAAGGTTTGCCATGTTAATCATTAATAGGCTGCATAGTATTTGGTTTAGCCTCCAAAAGTGCCTCCAGTGTGGCTACAAGAGGCAGGCAGTTTGGGAAGGAGAAGTTCTGTAACAGACCTCATCCTCAGAGAGCTAACTAATGCACAGCGGCACTGACATCCTCCACTAGTGATCAGTGCTGCACAGGCAGACCTCCTGCCAAAAGCAGGCCTCTTCATGGGTAGATAAGGCAGACAGCTTCCCACTCCCGTCTCAGGTACTTTTTTTTAAAAAGCTTTAGAAAAAAGTCTATAAACTGCAGACTAAGTCCCTTTTGGTTTAATAGTACAATGTAAAGATCTCGCCTAAGTACATACCAGAGTATATATTTGTTATGAACAGTACTATGGAAGTCTATGACTTTCAATTGACTATCCTAAAAACCTATTTTCCACTTCAAAAATGTGTGAAAGTAATCATATGCAACAGGAAATCTTTTGTAATCAAGGTATTTTCAAACAAATTGTTACTCCCTGTGTAAATCTTAACTTTCAAACAAAAGGTGAATAAACAGGGGCTCTAACTAGTTTAAGTACTTAAATTCCTCAGGGTTTTTTTTCCCTCCTACTAAAAATATTTGTATCACAAAATACTGATAAACACAGCTAATGCCGATTAAGAGTTGTTTTTCTAAACCTCCTGTTTTTGCAATAACCGCCCTATTTCTGTGGTTCTTCTGCAAGTCTAAAAGCCTAACTAAATACTACAACACTGAAACGGTCATAATTCATTAATATCGTAATATAGATCAAGTGTCTTCCTTAACTTAGGTGCATAAAACAAGTGTTAAGCGTAGAAAGCATAGTTGCCTTCCAACGGATCCATGCTTAAATGTGCCTGATGCCAAAAGTATTTCCCACCCCAAAATCCAATCCTCTTCATTAAACAAAAGTTTTCGTAATTAAACACCACTTATTCAAGAATAAAAAATGTATACAATGGAGAATGTGAAAGCCTCACTTTCATATACAGTACTCTACATGACAGTATACTTCTTTTCTAAACTATTCCAAGACTCCTTGATTACCAACTACGTCCTTTCAAATCTGACTTTGGGAACAGATGGAGCTGTACTGTCTATATTTTATTTATTATCTCTGCAATATCCAGATATGATTCAGAATGGAACACAGAATGGAAAAGCCATATGAGAAGGATGCACCAAATGGTGGCGGGGTGGAGGGCAGTTCTCTTTTAAATTAATGTACACGTATCCTCCAAGGAGAAAAATGTTGCAAGGGGTTGTGGTGAAAACGAATCTACAACTTATAATTCTTTGGTCCTTGAAACATATATAGTAATCTTGAAAGTATAATTTTTATAGGGGCCACATACTTATCTCTAAGAAAAAAAATCTTCAATTTCTGTTTAAATTTCTGAGCCAAGTGTTGAAAGTAAAATGGAATTTTAGTCTAATAAGCAATAAAAGCTCTGATACGGGTTGTAGTGCTTTATCTTTTTTTTTTTTTAAGAAAGGATATATCTCTCACTCGCATATCAGGTTGATGACTTTAAGTCCAAAGAAAGTAGTCCCTTTTCCATGCCTGCCAAATCTTTTTTTTTTTTTTTTTTTTTTTTTTTTGAGACAGAGTCTCACTGTGTCACTCAGGCTGGAGTGCAGTGGTGCGATCTCGGCTCACTGCAACCTCCGCCTCCCGGGTTCAAGCGATTCTCCTGCCTCAGCCTCCTGAGTAGCTGGGATTACAGGCGTATGCCACCACGCCCAGCTAATTTTTGTATTTTTAGTAGAGATAGGGTTTCGCCATGTTGGTAAGGCTGGTCTCGAACTCCTGACCTCGTGATCCGCCCGCCTCGGCCTCCCAAAGTTCTGGGATTACAGGCGTGAGCCACCGCGCCCGGTCTTGCCTGCCAATTCTTAAGTCCCTTGATATTTCTGCTTCCTCTTACTAATTAACTGAACCTCATCAGGAAAATATTAATGATGGTTCGAACACTCAGGAGACACAACCTCAGAACTCAAAATACCTCGCGGTCTACCAAAAGAGACCTATTTGATTCAAGACTGGAGGGGAGGAGCAGGAAAAAGGAGGGTACACGGCACGAAAAGCTGCTGGTCAGAGCAGCTGCCCCCAGCTTTTACACACTTACTGGTTTGCTAGGGTAAACGTTAGATAGATGCGTTTTTAGTTTCCCCACGGTCCAGTTCAAGAAGCAGCTAATAGTCTGGTCACTGTATTTCTGATTCGGTGCTTTAATGATGAGGGTCACAGGAATCTCCATCCCACTTTGGTCCATGGTGCCCCCAAAGTCAGACAGAGTCAGGAGGAGCAGCAATTAAGCCCAAAAGAGCCGAGGTGGTCACCGCCGGCGCAACTGGGATGCGGACAGAAGTGAGTTCTTAGTATTCCGTGTCCAAGTCAGTTACAAGTGCACTGGGCGATACGAAGGCCATTGCCGGTACCAAGGGTGGACTGAGGTGGTGGCGACGGCGACGGTGGGGTCTGGGTGCCTGGCCGTGGAGGCAGCTCTCCCCGCCAGGTCCGGGCTCCGCCGGGCTCCGGACTGTGGAGGCAGTCGTGAGGAGAGAGGAAGCTATAAGAAGGAAGGACGGGAGGGATGAGGGCACAACGGCCGGCCCGGGGTCACTGCCCCGCCCCACCGCGACCCCCAAGCTGAAACGCCACAAGGCCCCTACGCCACGGCCTCGCGGTGCAGATCGGGGAAGCGGCTGGGCCGCTCAGGGCGGTCAGCAGGCACTGGGGTACCTGAGAGAAGGCCGCGGGGCTCGCCACCGCCGCCCTCCGCGCCCAGGCAGGGCCGCCAGCCACACCGTCCGGCGGGGCGTTCTCCGTGGCAGCCGCTCCCTTCCTGCTGCGCAGCGGCGGGCACGGCCCAGCTCCGGGTCTCGCGAGGAGGCGCGGGTGGCAGGGAGAGAAGCTGACCGAAGGGCGCAGCCCGGCTCTCCGCCTGACCCCTCAGTCTGGACAGCGCAGGGTGGCGCAAGGCAGGGCTGGGCCGGGGGCGGCCCCGGCGACTGCAGGTGGCAGGAGGGCGGGGACGAGAGCCGTTGCGCCAGCGGCCGGCGCGCCGGTTTTGTTATTGTGAAGATTGTCTGGGGCCCCTTTAAGCCGGAACAGGCAGGGCGGAAGTGCGTCACCGGCGGCACGCCCCTACGCATACCCCTCCCCCGTCCCCGCCAGCCCTGCCAACCCTGCCGCCGCCGCCGCTTGCCCGCCGTACTGGGGCTGCCCGGGACTCTAGCCGCCAGGCTTCGCCTCGCCCAGCAGCAGATCGGGCTCCTGGGAGCCTCTCCCTCCTGGCCGTTTGCTCGGCCTGGGCCCAGCTGCCCTGGGGCCTAGCCACTAGCTCCGCTGGCGCTAGCCTACCCTGTCTTGACCGCACCCTGAAGATTTAGGAAGTCTTTCTCCATCCCAAGAGTCGTCTCTGCAAAAGTTGGTGTCCTTCCTGGTGCTGAACCACACTTCTGCTCCAAATGTGTTGAGCGTCGTCTGTCTGCAAAGCACGGTGCCAGGAGCTTTGGTGGAGAAGCCATGGGGTACATGCGTAAAGAGTACAGGCTTTTGGTTAAACCTGAAGTCCTCCTCTACTTTCTGGGGGACCCTGCCCGTCCTTGCTGGGCCTCCGTTGACTTCTCTAATGGGGACGGTAATGCCTACCTGACCACAAGCTGATGAATAAATGAGCTATGAGTGCAAAGTGTGGTGCAGTTCTGGCGTGTGGCAGCCTCTCAAGTGTCAGTTTCCGTCTCATTCCTCTTAATCTTTACTAAAACAGACAAGTATTCATTGAGCACCTAATGCGTGTTCAGTATGGTGGGAGATGAGGGATGACAGTATTATTTTTCTATTCTATAGGGTAGACACAGGAACGAAAGGTTGAGTCTATTGCCCATAGCCGACCTTTTCTTCATTTTTTGCTGTGGTTTAGAAGTTCACAGCTCCCAACTTCCACTTAGGAGTAGATAATATAGGGGACTTTGCGAGCTGGTCTCTTTCCCTCTTAGCTTCAGAAGGGCTTCGAGGTAGCCACCACTGAATTAGGTGAGAGACAAGGCACGCCTCCGGAGGAAATCTCAACTGCACAACCGCTACTATGCCCCAATTCAGCAGGAACCAGAGCGGTGGTCAAACCTCCCCAATAGCACTTGGGTTTTCCTGTTGAGAGGGGGGACTGAGAGACAGGACTAGCTGGATTTCCTAGGCTGGCTGAGAATCCCTAAGCCTAGGTGGGAGGGTAACCATATCCACCTTTAAACACCGGGCTTGCAATTTAGCTCACACCCAACCTATCAGGTAATAAAGAGAGCTCACTAAAATGCTAATTAGGCAAAAACAGGAGGTAAAGAAATAGCCAATCATCAATCGCCTGAGAGCACAACAGGAGGGACAATGATGAGGATATAAACCCAGGCATTCAAGCCAGCAATGGCTACCCTCTTTGGGTCCCCTCCCTTTGTATGGGAGCTCTGTTTTCACTCTATTAAATCTTGCAACTGCACACTCTTCTGGTCTGTGTGTGTCACAGCTCAAGCTGAGCTTTTGCTCACCATCCACCACTGCTGTTTGCTGCTGTCACAGATCCGCAGCTGACTTCCATCCCTCTGGATCCAGCAAGGCACCCATTGCTGTTCCTAATCAGGCTAAAGGCTTGCCATTGTTCCTGCAGGGCTAAGTGCCCAGGTTCATCCTAATAGAGCTAAACACTAGTCACTGGGTTCCACGATTCCTTTCCATGACCCACAGCTTCTAATAGAGCTATTAACACTCACCGCATGGCCCAAGATTCCATTCCTTGGAATCCATGAGGCCAAGAACTCCAGGTCAGAGAACATGAGACTTGCCACCATCTCGGAAGTGGCCCGTCGCCATCTTGGAAGCGGCCTGCCACCATCTTGGGAACTCGGGGAGCAAGGACCCCCGGTAACATAGTGACCAGTGGGAAATTCTTCCTCTCAACAGCTAATGCAGCAGGATCTCTTACACCATACTCTCCCTCACCTTGCTCTTCATGGTAGAACACGTACCATATCTTAGCTGTACTCTATCAACTGCGCATCTGGAGTAGAGAGTGAAGTCTTCTTTGTTTCCAGTCATGGAGCAACAACTTGCTATGATACTGGCCTTCTGTAGCTCACTCTTCTTTGTCTACACTGTCACTCTAATGGAACTTTAATTGTAGCTAAAGTTATTTTCTCAGACTCCTTTGAAGCAAGGGGCAGCCATTTGACGCACTTCTAGCCAATGAGTTGAATGTTGAACTTATTGCTGAGGCTTCTAGGAAAGCATTTAGATGGAAGGGCTCTGCGAATCAGAGTTCATCTTTGCCCTACACCTGTCTTCCAGGAGGAACGTGAAGAGCTACAGCACTCACAGTTCACTCATGAAACAACAAACAGGAGAACAATGGCCTGCATTCCAAGGATGGCAGAGCAGAAAACTGTAAAGAGGCTGGGCATTTGATGGCATTGTTGTGCCATCAGACAAGCCCTAAGCTATCTTCCCTAAGACTTCTTGTTTTGGGTCAAATTCCTGTTTAAGCCAGAAAGTTTTTACAACCTTCACCACCCAGTCCTGCAGCTGTTGTCTCATGCCTGTGACTCAGACTTCCAGGAATCCTTTAGAAGTGATGTGATGATCTCATTTGGCACTATGCAATGTACATTATTAATGAAGGTACCCTAATAATTATAAATATTAAGACAGAATATGCATTTCACAGTGATTTAAACACTCTTTAACACTCGTAACAACAGTCCATCAAAGGTTCGCTAACACAGAGAAAAACATTTAAAATTGTAATAAAGGCTGGGTGCAGTGGCTTGCCTCTAATCCCAGCACTTCAGGAGGCCGAGGCAGGCAGATTGCTTGAGCTCAGGACTTTAAGACCAGCCTGGGCAACATGGAGAAACCCCGTCTCTACAAAAAATTCAAAAATAAGCCGGGTGTGGTGGTGCACGCCTGTGTTCCCAGCTACTCTGAAGGCTGAGGTGGGAGGATTGCTTGAACCCAGAAGGCAGAGGTTGCAGTAAGCTGAGACCGCACCATGCACTCCAGCCTGGGTGATAGAGTGAGACTGTGTCTCAAAAAAAAAATAAAAAGTAAAAATAAAATTGTAATGAACATTCAAGAAATTGAGATATACGGGTACAAAGATGATATAGTATCAGAAAAAATGACTTTTTTTTAACTTTACAGCCACTTGAATTAAGTACCTAAAAATGTTTTGATGCTGTTGAGCTTGGCTATGATAACAGTATGTAAATATCCCACTTTTCTTAAAATATGTATAAACCGGTATGTGTACAGAGCAGTGTATGAAAGGGTGGTCCCCAAAATATTGATAGTGTTTGACGTGGAATCTGGGCTAGGAAAAATAATTACCAATGGGGAGATACAAGATAGCAGCAGGGAGAGGCTGTCCATGGAGCTGCCTATTTAAATCACTGTCCATGTTAACAGATAAGAACTGGAAATGTCAAAGAACAATTGCCCAGCTTAGTTACCGCCTGTTACTAAAGATAGCCCCGGCTGGGTGCGATGGCTCACACCTGTAATCCCAACACTTTGGGAGGCTGAGGCAGATCACCTGAGGTCAGGAATTCGAGACCCGCCTGGCCAACATGGTGAAACCCCCATCTCTACTAAAAATACAAAAAATTAGCTAGGTGTGGTGGTGCCTGCCTGTAATCCCAGCCACTAGGGAGGCTAAGGCAGGAGAATTGGTTGAACTCTGGCAGCAGAGGTTGCAGTGAGCTGAAATTGTGCCACTGCACTCCAGCCTGGTCGACAGAGCGAGACTCAGTCTCAAAAAAAAAAAAAAGACCGTAATGAGAACTCTCAAGAGTACCATAGTAATATAATATGTAATAGATAATAAAAGAGTCATGATCATTAATAATAAATATAATACTTCTACTTCAACGGAGGAATGGAAAAGTAAACATATGTTCTCATACGTCCCTAAGCTATGAGGATGCAAAGGCATAAGAATGATACAATGGACTTTGGGGACTTGCAGGGAAATGGTGAGAAGGGCGTAAGGGATAAAAGACTACAAACTGAGTTCAGTGTATACTGCTCGGGTGATGGGTGCACCAAAATCTTAAAAATCACCAAAGAACTTATGTAACTAAATACCACCTGTTCCCCAAAAAACTATGGAAATTAAAAATTAAAAAATAAGTACAATACTTCTCTGCTTAGCGATATTAACTATTCAGTACACATGAGTTTAGCAATTCAGTGATTTCTGACTGTTGGGTAGCTCTCTTTGTTAACAAATAAAATATAAATTTGAAGAAACTTGTTTGTAAATAATAATAATGGATTTCTGTGAATTAATGGGATGTTTGTTTACTTCCACTTCTTCTTTGAGGTGTAAAAGAGTACAGCTAGAAAACACATATTGTGACTGGAGCGGTGGCTCACACCTGTAATCCCAGGACTTTGGGAGGCCGAGGCGAGCGGATCACTTGAGGTCAGGAGTTCGAGACCAGCCTGGCCAACATGATGAAACCCCATCTCTACTAAAAATACAAAAATTAGCTGGGCATGGTGGCATGCACCTGTAGTCCCAGTTATTCAGGAGGCTGAGGCAGGAGAATCGCTTGAACCTGGGAGGCAGAAGTTGCAGTCAGCCAAGATCACACCACTGTACTCCAGCTTGAGTGACAGAGTGAGACCTCCATCTTGGGGGAAAAAAATTAAAAAAAAAATTGATTCATTCAGTGAGATTACAGTTTCCTTTAAAAATTCAAAGTAAGTGCTTGTCACTGAGCTTTTCTTACTGAAATTTGGAGTACCTTCCAGGAAGCTAAAATACTTTTATCATGTTGAATAGTATAGTTTGAGTTTGTTAGCTCTCTTGGAAGGAAAGACTTCAAGTGATGATCTTGCGGTTTCAAGTTTCAGAGATGATGTTGGCCATCTGGCTTCTGATTCCATTCATTTCCACTTTCACTATCCTTGTCATTTTTTAAAGAGACTATGTCACAAAGCGTCTAATCAAATCTTAATCAAGTTTATTGTTCTTAAAAAATGAAAACCTACGTTGGAAGCCTGAGAAAATTAGCTCATTTCAACACTCCACTTTAAAAATCGTAAATGGTCCCAGATGTTTGATCACAAGTCATCTTGTAGGAAACGAAACAAAACCATTCATTAAATGCCAAATGGGTGTTTTGAATTATATGTCATCTAATGAATTCTTAGAACAGTCTCGAGAGATAATGAGGACACAAGCTCAGAAAGGGTAAGTATCCTGCCCAAAATCACACAGTAAGTTCCAAATAGAGTTCTGTCTCCACTGTAATGCACACACTTTCCACTACACTGAACTTTATTACTTAAAGATAATCATGGGTAACAAGACACATTCAGGAGGAAAAGGCTTTCAGAAACATCTTAGAGGTCATCTAGATCAGTCTTCTAGGTACTGCCAGAATGAATCAGTCTTATCACATCTCTGAAGGGTGATTAGCCAATTGACATAGCTCTTTCCAGAGACAGGGAGCACCATAGTTTTTACTGCAACATGACAGGTTGTTAAACAGCCATGGTGGTTATAAGTGAATTGAAATTTGCATTCCTATAATTTGTCATTGGGCCTACAATGATCAATCCAAAATGTGTTTACTCTTATTCCACATGCCAGCCCTTCAAATAGACAGCTATAAAATGCTCTTTATATCTTCTGCAGACTAAATAGCCTTAGATCCTTCAACAATTCTTTAGTTTCCAGATCTCTCAGAATAGTGACTCATCTTTGAACACACTAGTTTGTAAATTTCCCCATAAATTATGAACACAATAGGCACAGTAGTTCATACAGATTGTGATTTCCCTATAATAGTCTTCATAAAGACACGTCTGTATTTCTACTAGTTTGTTAATAGAAATCTACCTAATCTGGTTTAGCAGTTGAGTTTCCTGCTTTTCAGGAACTCTATATCTAGTCAGTATTTACAGTGACCATTTGGCTAAGAGACAAACCTCTTGTTTCTCTGATGATTCAATCTAGTGACTTCTTTAGGATAACAATTGGAGAATATCGTAGCTAAATACCATCTCACTGAGGCTCTTTTAGGTGACCAGAGAAGTAGTAAGGGAAAGAGGGCAAATCACTTACACTGTTCACCCTTTGAGAATTTTTACCTAAGTGTATGTGTTAGTTGTCTATTGCTGTAAAACAAATTGCCCCAAAACTGTGGGTCAGAAATTTGGGAGCAGCTTAACCGGGAGTCCTGGTTTGAGGCTCTCATGGCATTGCAGTCAAGATTTCAGGTGGCATTCAGTCATCTGAAGACTTGATTGGGACTGGAAGATCTACTTTCCAGATGTCTCACTCATAAGGCTGGCATGCTGGTGCTGGTTATTAGTGTGAAGTCTCAGTTCCTCCCCATGTGGGCCTCTCTATAGAACTGCCTGAGCATCCTCAAAACATGGCAGCTGGATTTGGATTCCCCCAGAATGAGAGATCCAAAAGACCAATGCAAAAGCTGCAATGCCTTTTATGACTTAATCTTGGAAATTACATAAATACTGTCACCTGCATTGTGTTCTTTAGTCACATAGACCAGCCTGAATCAGTTTGGGAGGAGAGTAAATATGGGCATGAATATCCAGAGATAAGGACTGTTAGTCTCATATTGGAGGCCAGCTTACCAAATGTACTTTACCAAAGCATGGCAGGTCTAATAGATACCTTTTTCCTTCTATATACTACTATCCAATTACAAATCCCAATACCAGTGTTGTGACTGTTTCACAACTGCTTGCCCTTCCACTGGCATTCAGCCTCTCTCTTTCTAAAGGCCTTTCACCTCCAAATTTAGAACTTTCTTAACACTATTCCATATTTCTCAAATGTTTGTCATTATTGCTAAAAAGCAAATATAGTTTAACAATTTGGAAAAACATTTCCTACTACATTCAAATAAAGTTAAGAAAATTGGATGTGAGGGCGATCTGGCTGCGACATCTGTCACCCCATTGATCGCCAGAGTTGATTCAGCTGAGCTGGCTGGCTAGGCGGGTGTCCCCTTCCTCCCTCACCGCTCCATGTGCGTCCCTCCCGAAGCTGCGCGCTCGGTCAAAGAGGATGACCATCCCCGATAGAGGAGGACCGGTCTTCAGTCAAGGGTATACGAGTAGCTGCGCTCCCCTGCTAGAACCTCCAAACAAGCTCTCAAGAAAATATCACTAAATTGAAACAAACCTGGAGAAGAGTCATTGGCCTACCCCAGGGGTTCTTAATATGGCTTCAGAGATAGATGGCCAACATGTGTATACTCCTGAATTGTCTATAGTACTGTGTGCATGTGTACACATGGCATTTATCTAAAGGAGAGCCCATAGCTTTTATCAGCTTCTCAAAGAGGCCATTTGTAATGCCTTTCAGAACCCCAGTGAAATTCAGTCCTCACTGTGAGGTTTTTCCAGTTAAAGGAAATGGGTTACTAAGCCAATTACCAGATTATGCCCTCAAGGCTCCAAATATACCCATCATTGTCTGCTTTGTGATAATATAGATAAGTCCTGTAAAAAATTCTTTTCCAGCAGGCATGACATTAAGCTTTGTCAGTAGAGAGCATTGGGGGGACACTAGAAAAAGAAATTTCTCTATCTGTACAGTGTAGTGTGCTCCTTTAGGCAGGTTGTTACAGTGCATGTGGCTTCTGTAGCACCCAGTTCCAGCAGTGCCCAGTGGCCAACAGTGTGTAGCACCTTCCATGAACAACTTCTCCAGGAACCCTCTCAGGTAACTTTGCAGGCAACTGCTATGAAGAGCTTTCCCCGGCACCCGTCAAGTGGCTCTGCACTGGAGTACCACTAGTGCCACTAGTGCCACTGGTATAACACCCTCTATGAATGGCTTCCCCTAATGCCCCTTGGCCAGCTTTGCACCCTCAGCAAATTCTCTGACATTCAATGAGCCTGAGTCACTGAACTTCATCAATGAGAGTCTCTCATCCCTAAGGGCAGTGGCTGCTCCCTATATCTGCTATTCCTATGTTCTTTAGAATTTGCTTTCCTTCTCACTAGCCATCTCCTCCTTATTACTCTATTATCTGTTATAAGTGATAATTCTTTTTTTTTTTTTTTTTTTTTTTTTGAGACGGAGTCTCGCTGTCTGTCACCCAGGCTGGAGTGCAGTAGCACGATATTGGCTCACTGCAGCCTCTGCCTTCCGGACTCCAGCGATTCTCCTGCCTCAGCCTCTGGGTAGCTGGGATTACAGGCACATGCCACCATGCCTGGCTAACTTTTGTATTTTTAATAGAGGCGTGGTTTCACCATGTTGGCCAGGCTGTCTCAAACTCCTGACCTCAAGTGATCCACCTGCCTTGGCATCCCAAAGTGCTGGGATTACAGGCATAAGCCACTGCGCCCAGCCTATAAGTGATAATTCTTTATACTTAACCTTCCGTGTTCAAAACGTGGTGTGGTTTCTCTCTCTTAGTTGGACCCTGGTTGATACAGCATTGGTATCAGAGGTGGTCCCAGGAGATGGATAATGAAGATAAAATTTAAGAATTGGTTTGGTCATTCCCTATGGCTGAGCTCTTCCTCAGAGGGAAATTAGATGCTAGAAATCCATGGCATGAAGGGGCATTACAATTGATCAGACTACTACCATCTGTGGTTGATTGTGATGATATGCCAACTGAAGCAAGTGACTGCCTCAGCAGTTGATGCATTTGACAGTTAGGGCAATGAAGATGACAATAAGAACAGTGGTATGGGATAGATCCTTCTGAGTGCCCTTAAGCACTTGTAGATAGAAAATGGCAACCTTATATCTTTCAGCTCTCAGCTCAAGTCACGGACTATGACCAGAACTACAAAGAACCTTTTAGTTCTTGCAGGCATAGGGGTGATACTGTTGAAAATCAGGCACTAAATTTCATTTTAAGGGTTGCTGAATTACAGTAACAGTTAAATTCATGGTCACATCACTATGTATGTGTACATGTATATGTAATATACATATACACACACGTATGTATACATGTATATGTAATATACATATACACACACGTATGTATATGTATATTATAGGTCATTGATTGGAAAAGAATGGAGACCTGAAAATTGGAATAGGGCCATCTCCTTGGACCCAGATGATGCTGACAACCTTGAAACTCCAGGTCACTCTAAGCTTTGCCTATTTGTGAAAGTAGCTTGCTCTCTGGAGACTAACCTTTCTTTGCCTGAAAACTCTGTGATAACCTCACTTGGGGCAGAGTCCTTAAAAGCGGATGTTCCTTCTCAAGACCTATCATAACCACTCGCTATCGCCACTAAACCTATAACTACAGTTACATCTCATCATGCCCCACAGGGACAGGTACACACTATGACACAGAAAGAACTAGCTGACACTCCAAAAGAATTGTAAGACTTTGCTCATATATATTGGCAGAAATCCGGGGAATATATCCTAAGGGTGTTAGACCAAGGAGGGTAAAATATAGAGCCAGCTTGCTATGCTTCTACTTGCTAGAGATTCCAGATTTCATGTGTTAGCTCATGCAGCTGAAGGTGGCTCTTACAATTTATTGGTGTATTGACTGAAACTTGGACTCAAAGACAGCCTACATATAATACAGCTGAGATGCCAGAGCTTTCCTGGCATCATGTGGAGAAAGCAATCCAAAGACTTAGGGAGATAGGAATGTTAAACTGTATCATGTGTTACCGGCACACCCTTCCCCTTCCACCGTTCCATGAGAAGGCCCATAAGACACTCTCTTCACTAAGGCATTGAGAGGTACATTAGTAAAGGGGAGCACCTGCATTTTTGTAAAGCTCTGTGGTTGCTCTTTGTAGACCAGGTGGGAGTATAGGGATGCCACCATTTAGATGAATCTCCTAGTTGTGCTACTTGAGAGACAGCACTACGGAAGGCTGGGGATATGTTTTACAGGATGAAGTATATTCTTTGAATTCAAGACCATTGTATGCAGAGAGGCATGCAGATTCAAGCTCAACTGCAAAAATATTTAAGTCCATTATTTACATTAATATTTGTCTCAGTCACTATTATTGAGGACACGAAGGATAGTGAGATATACTTGCCTTCAGAGTTTGCAATCTAGTAGGAGAAAATAAGACACACGTGCAAGTGACTATAAAACAAAATAGAGTAAAGGTGGTATCCCAGGCCCTTGAGTACACCAACCACCTTATGTCTCAGCCAAAAGTGGAAGAGGGAAGTGAGGAAAGGGTGTGATCTGCTATATCAAAGTTAGCTGGGGCCATTTGCAAAATGGAAACAGTGCTTTGACAGGATTCTTCCTTTCCTTAGTCTTTTCCAACTTTTCCTCACATTTTCCCAGAGTATACCTTCCTTAAAACCTCATCTACTTTTTTTTTTTTTTTTTGAGATGGAGTCTTGCACTGTTGCCCAGGCTGGAGTGCAGTGGCACTATCTCGGCTCACTGCAACCTCCACCTCCCAGGTTCAAGTGATTCTCCTTGCCTCAGCCTCCCAAGTAGCTTGGATTACAGGTGCCCGCCACCAAACCCGGCTAATTTTTTTTTGGATTTTTAGTAGAGACGGGGTTTCACTATGTTGGTCAGTCTGGTCTCGAACTCCTGACCTCATGATCTGCCTGCCTCGGCCTCCCAAAGTGCTGGGATTACAGGCATGAGCTACTGCGCCTGGCCAAAACTGCATCTACTGCCCTTCCTCAGGCCCAGCTGAGACTCCTTCAGTTTGGCAACTGGGAAGAGAAACCCAGCTGTGCCCCAGGAAATAAGATGGACCCCAAATGACCAGGCATACATATCTACCTTCCCCATATCAATGTCTGTGTCCCCACTGCCATTATTAACAACAACCTCATTCTTTTTTCATCACACTCCCACTGTCTCCTCCCATGTCACTTCCAGTATCTACAGCAACTTCTTTATGTTGGTAGTGACTTCCTAATTTTGTTAAAGTTCTGAGGCCAGATCTAGGATCAGCAGAATAACTGGTTAGTTTGATTGACAAGGGTAAGGAATGGGGAATGACAGCTAAGTCAAGTACTTCAAATACTACATGCTAGAAACCCATTTCCTTCATTCATTCTAAGGATTTAGCACTCCAGAGTTACAAACTTTTATACTTCCTGTCTTATCTTGAAAATTTTCCAAAAACATGCATAACACATTTTAAATAGTTATATAACTGGTCAAGAGAAAAGGTCAAAGTTCTTGAGAAAAATCTTGGCTGAGTTTGCATTTTTTCTCCATCTTAGTTTTTTTGTGTATTTCCTTTCATGACTCCCTAGGGTTTGTACAGTAGGTTGAATCTTTGAAAAAGCAAGCTAGCTTTGACTAAGAAAACTTGTTAAATTTCAGGCTTTAGAGAGTAATGGGACAGCTTCCTGAGTATAATGTTTGTAACATTCATTTTTAAAGAATGCAGGAGTTTATCTCCCTGAAGAGATTTATGTTTTACAACTTTGATATTGTCCAGTACTAAAATGCTCAGTTCTGTTGCAAGAATGTGTAATTAGGATAAAAAAAACTTAACATTAGTGGAGTTCCTATTACAGATGTGGAATGTGCTAGGTGTTTTATGATGATCTCTTTGAATCCCTTTAAGATAAGCCCTGAGCCTCTCCACTTTCAAACTTGTCCTATCGTGTCCTTAGACACTGTGAAATCTAATAATGCATTTACTATATGGTAATGACTTTTTTTTTTTTTTTGAGATGGAATCTTGCTCCCTTTCCCAGGTTGGAGTGCAGTGGCGTGATCTCGGCTCACTGCAACCTCCACCTCCCGGGTTCAAGCGATTCTCCTGCCTCAGCCTCCCGAGTAGCTGGGACTACAGGCATGTGCCACCACACCTGGCTAATTTTTGTATTTTTTTAGGGATGGGGTTTTGCTATTTTGGCCAGGCTGGTCTCAAACCCCTGATCTCAGGTGATCTGCCTGCCTTGGCCTCCCAAAGCGCTGGGATTACAAAGGTGAGCCACCACCCCTGGCTGGTGAAGACTTAAGTCTGTCTCTCTCACTAGACTATGTGCTCCCTCAGGCTAGATATTGTGCCTTAGCCATTTCAATATCATTGTTGCCTAGCACAATCCTTTTTGCAGAGTAACAATAAATATTACGGACGAAATTATAATACTTAGTTTACAGAGGGAAATGAGCTGTAGGGAAGTTACCTGCCTAAGTTCAACAGTAATTGATAGAGCTGTTGATACTAAAGCCCTTGACTCCTTTCTGTCTTTCTTTTCTTTCTTTTCTTTTCTGTCTGTCTGTCTCTCTGTCTCTCTCTTTCTTTCTGACAAGGTCTCCCTCTGCTACCCAGGCTGGAGTGCAGTGGTGTGATAGCTCATTGCAACTCCGCCTCCCGGGTTCAAGCAATTCTTGTCTCTCAGCCTCCCAGGTAGCTAGGATCACAGCCATGAGCCACAAGGCCTGGCTAATTTTTTTTGTATTTTTAGTAGAGATGGGGTTTCACCATTTGGCCAGGCTGGTCTCAAACTCCTGGCCTCAAGCAGTCGACCCGTCTCGGCCTCCCAAAGTGCTGGGATTACAGGCGTAAACCGCCGCGCCCAGCTGCCGTTGACTTTTATTCACAGTATTTCTATTTAACACCATCCTAGCTGCAGTTCTATAAGGTTTTGTATGACCATTTTATGTCCTCTATCTTGTGAGCAATAATAGTAGTATGTCTGGGAGAGTCTGAGCCACATTGAGGAGGAGATTTGGCAAAAAGAGTTAAGGAAAAAGCCACAGAAGCATCACGGGTACAAAGTTTAGAAGCAGTGGGGGGGACATTGGTCTTTACACATCTGTTAGGAATCTCATGCAGCTAAAAGCAGCATCCCTGATAAACCTGTTTGTTATCTACTCAGCAAAACGGAGAAAACCCATAGGAATTTCAGCATTGTACCTGTCTTATCTCTTGTACACATTCCTCTCTCATTTAATGATCGGCCATACCAGAGGCCATTTAACTGCTAACTCCTTCTCCGCCAAACTCAGTATTTTAATGTATTAGTTGTTATTGCACATATGACTACAATCTCCTATAATTATTATATGTTTGTAGCTTTTCTCTTGTGTCTGTGAAAGTCATTCTTTGGTTAACATAACCATCTTTTATTCACTTTCACCCAAAATTACAGTTCATAGCATACTTCAGGAAGGGAAAATGTTGAGGCATCCTCTTTAAAACCACCTAAATTTCTAAGGATGCCAGGGAATCAATGGTGGTAAATAAGCTTAAAGAAAGAAAAGATGTCTCAGCTTAACTTGAGACTCAATTTTGCTCAGATTCATTTGAGAGATGACACTTTTTGATTCCCACCATTTATATATATATTAGTTTCTTTTTTCCTTTCACTCTTTCTTTATTTTCGTTTCATTTTGTTTTGTTTTGTTTCTTTTTTGAGATGGAGTCTCACTCTGTCATCCAGGCTGGAGTGCAGTGTCGTGATCACAGCTCACTGCAGCCTCATCCTTCTGGGCTCAAGTGATCTTCCCACCTCAGCCTCCTGAGTAGCTGGGACTACAGGCGCATGACCCCATGCCCGGCTAATTTTTTTTTTATTTATTTTTTGTAGAGATAGGGTTTTGTCCTGTTGCCAAGGCTGGTCTTGAACTCCTGGGCTCAAGCCATCCACCCACCTCAGACCACAAAATGCTGGGATTACAGGCATGAGCCACCACAGCCAGCCTAGTTTCCAGTCTTTTCACATTTCCCTTAGAATCTCCATTTTGTATACATAATCTCATTTTTACTTATCATGGACAAAAACCATTTTTAGATTGCTGTTTCATAGGCTTTTAAAAATCAGCTATGGGCCGGGTGTGGTGGCTCACGCCTGTAATCCCAGCACTTTGGGAGGCCGAGGCCGGCGGATCACCTGAGGTTGGGAGTTCAAGTCCAGCCTGACCAACATGGAGAAACCCCATCTCTACTAAAAATATAAAATTAGCCAGTTGTGGTGGCACACGCCTGTAATCCCAGCTACTCGAGAGGCTGGGGAAGGAGAATCACTTGAACCCAGGAGGCGGAGGTTGCAGTGAGCTGAGATCGCACCATTGCACTCCAGCCTGGGCAACAAGAGCAAAACTCCATCTCAAAAAAATAAATAAATAAATAAATAATAAAATAAAGTCAGCTATGTAGTGCTTGCAGGAATGTAAATGAATACATGTCTGGGGAATAATTTGATAGACATATCAAACTCCTAAAAGAGGACTGTAATCAAGAAGGGATGGAATGCATTCTGGGGGACCAATAATGTTCTGTTTCTTGACCTGGGTGGTGGATACACGGTTTTTCACTTTATAACTGTTAAAAAGTATATATGTAAGTTCTATGTACTTTTCTGTACGTTATGTTGTATTTCACCATTCAAGAATTATTTAAACATGCTCATGTGGTTATTCACTTTAAATAATTCTTCCTACATTTAAAAAGAGTGTAAGTGACTATTTCAAAGAACTGATTATAATAGCAAATACAACAGCAAGGGTTTGGTTAAATAAAGCATAGCATATCCAGATGATGGAATACTATGCATCTTTTTTAAATGACATACAGATAAATATATACTGAGATGCAGGCTGTTCATAACACAAAGGGGAAAACAAATTGCACAAACTATGTTCGGTAAGATCTTTTACTTAAAAAATTATATAATCGGCCGGGCACAGTGGCTTACGCCTGTAATCCCACCACTTTGGGAGGCTGAGGTGGGTGGATCACCTGAGGTCAGGAGTTTGAGACCAGCCTGACCAACATGGAGAAACCCTGTCTCTACTAAAAATACAAAATTAGCTGGGCATGGTGGCGCATGCCTGTAATCCCAGCTACTTGGGAGGCTGAGGCAGGAGAATTACTTGAAGCCAGGAGGCAGAGGTTGTGGTGAGCCATGGTTGCACCATTGCACTCCAGCCTGGGCAACAAGAGCGAAACTTCATCTCAAAAAAAATTATATATATATATATATATATATATATATATATATATATATATTCCATGCATTAAGAAGAATTTCTAGAACTATATAAACCAAAGTATGGAGTGAAATTGTAGTGGGCATTTTATTTCTTTTTGTTTATATTTTCTACTTTTTCTAAGTGAACTCGTTTTACTATTTTGATTAAAAAAAAAAGCTATTTAAAAGAAATTTTAAGTGCATTTATTCCTTCATTCAGTAGCAAGTCTTGGCATTATTTCTCAGTTTGAACCTTTTAAAAAATAATAATAAAATATACATTTTACAAGAACAACCAGATTCTCTTCATAGCCCTTACATTTTGAAATAATGTATTTTATTTATTGACAGTTTGGGTGAAGTCAGAGAGACATTTTCAAGTTTAAATTTCAAGTGTTAATTTCTATAGAAAATCCTTTCCTAAATCAAAATTTGTACTTCAATAAAAGGGATCTACCTTTATGTTTTGAAAAACTCTGATTTTTAAAAATGAATTAGGCAAGATTGAATATTTTTCTTTTATTGTATTTTTAAATGTTGCTTATTCACAAATCCTTCTATCCTTTAGATTAAGGCCTAATTTGTGAGTAATATTCAAGTCATTAATTTCACAATTACTATTACATTATTAAATTTCTATTTAGAGGTACTTAGTGTCATATTTTCAAAAGGAAATAGACACATCTAAAACAAGAAACGGAGGAAACGCAGCATGAAATGTATCATTGCGGCGGTTAACCACAGTAGCCACTGGGTGTCTCCACTGCTTCACACCAGTCACTATCTCTGATGGAAGTTTCCAACGAAAACAGGAGATGAAGAGCAAAGCTTTATTTACAGAATTCTTAATTAGGAACTGATGCAGCATTTACATGCCAGACATTTTATTTAGAAACAGTTCTGCTCATGTAGGCAATATTTTCTTGCATTCTTTGATAACTGGGCATTTGATTTGCCAAGGAGAGGAAGGGAAACATTTATTATTTTTCTTAACATCCTATCATTTCCTATTCCAATTTTTAAATCGGAAACAAAAATTCTTCATTTGTGACATCTTGGCTATTTTCATAGCTACCATTTTCAGAGTTCTATAATGAAATAACTCTACTAAAAGCAAGAAAATTTACCACTAGACAGGAATATGGTATGTTTTCCTTTTGGAGAAGTAGAAAACTACATTGCTGGTAGCTTTCTACCTCTGAGAAATGTCACTGTGCCCCAAAAGGGCTAGTGAATAGAAGAAAAAGACAAGAATCAGCCACAGAGTAATAGAACTGGCCTCTGGGTAGGTGATCTTTAAAGTTAACTCCCCACCAGGCAGGGTGGCTCACGCCTGTAATCCCAACATTTTGGGAGGCCGAGGTATGCAGATCACTTGAGCTCAGGTGTTCCAGACCGGCCTGGGCAAACATGTGAAACCCCATCTCTACTAAAAACACAAAAATTAGCTGGGTGCGGTGGCACACACCTGTAGTCCCACCTTTTCAAGAGGCTGAGGTGGGAGAATTGCTTGAGCTCAGGAGGTTGAGGTTGCAGTGATCATGCCACTGCACACCAGCCTGAGCAACAAAGCTTGTCTCACAAAAAAAAACAAAAACAAAAACAAAACAAAACAAAACAGAAAAACTAACTATTCCTGGGATTGCAGATCTAAACCTTGGGACTGACTACAATTTAGAAACTTAACCTCAGTTTATATTTCTAGATGCCATTAAATTTGCAATTTGTTCATTTAGGGTACATTTGTTTCTTCATCTTGCCTTCTTTTAGATTAATTTTTCCACTCCAAACCTACAGCTTTCTTCTACGTTCTCAGTTTCTTCTGCCATCTACCATTCCCATTTTTATCTTTTCTTTGCTGCCCCTTTTCATTTGCTTGGTTGAGTAGATAAGTTTTGAATGAAAGTCATTGTTTTTAAAAAAAAATACTACCTTAGCCCCAAATCATTCCATCAGAAGAAAGGAATTCTAGAAATTTAACATAAATGGTTCAAAGTTTAAGATGCTCCCTAAACACAAATACAATTGCACACTTCAGCTAGTATTCACTGTGATATAATAAATTGTCTATGTAACTGATTTACTTATCTGCTTAAGGAAACTAATGAATGGTGGAATCAGAAGAACAAACTTCGAATTCAAACAGCAGTGAAATTATAGACAACATATTTTTGATTCTACAAACTACAAATAGAGTAACCAAACACAGAACTTGGTGTAGGTGACAGAACCTCAAGTCGGAAAGTAGAATTTAAATATCAAGTTCACATTATCAGGAAAAGATATAGTTATGAGTTAAAGAATACATTGTTTTAAATATTCAAATAAATGAGGGGGAAGAAGTAATACAAGATTGTGGATCCCAGATTTGACATTAATTTCATAACATGTACTTAATTCACAGAGTTCTCTGCAGAAGGGGAAAGGATTAAGGAATCTCATAGGTGATCAGGGAGAGAGTGGATCTCAGCTATCTTCTACCAAGTGAAGACAGATCCACACAAAACCCTACATAGCCTTCTGCAATTTGCTATTTTTACCTAACATTTTATTTTTAAGATTAAATGCTACATTTATTTTTTTTAATGTAGTAATGCTACATTTACCATCAGTCTTTGTTAGCTTTAATTTAGACCTGAAGCTCAGTTTTCCCTACTTCTGCTTGTTCACTGCACAGTCTGGCCACATAAAAATTTACATCTACTGGAGAAAATGAAGGATTGCAGACAATTTCTTGAAATGCAGCTATGATTTTAATCTCATCTGTTTAGCATGAAGAAACAGATTAAGAAAAAAGGCATATTTTCAGAATTTATTATATAGTTTTGAAAGATAAAGACATACGTATGTTTATGTTCATCGCAGCACTATTCACAATACCAAAGACATGGAATCAACCTAAATGCCCATCAATGGTAGACTGGATAAATAAAATATGGTACATATATACTATGGAATCCTATGCAGCCGTAAAAAAGAATGAGATCATATCTTTTGCAGGGACATGGATGGAGCTGGAGGCCATTATCTTAAGTAAACTAACACAGAACAAAATGCCAAATACACAATGTTCCCAC
This sequence comes from Pongo pygmaeus, assembly GCF_028885625.2. Taxonomy (NCBI): domain Eukaryota; kingdom Metazoa; phylum Chordata; class Mammalia; order Primates; family Hominidae; genus Pongo; species Pongo pygmaeus. Next base: position 50,743,587 of record NC_072379.2, on the reverse strand, counting down.
TTATAAGTGGGAGCTAAACAACAAGAACACATGGATACTAGAAGAGGAACAACAGACACTGGGACCTACTTGAGGGGGAAGTGGGGAGGAGGGAGGGAATCACAAAAGAATACCAATCAGTTACTATGTTTATTACCCAAGTGACAAAATTATTTGTACAAAAAACCCCTGTGACACACAGTCTACCTATATAACAAACTTGCACATGTATCCCTGAACCTAAAATACAAAAAACAAAAAGCAAAATAAAAATAATCTAAGCTATTCAAGTAATGACCCAAAAGTTCTTCTATATGTTATGAAGACCAGTAAATGCATTACTAAGCAGCTAGGCTGAGATAGGGGTGAGAGAAAGAGAGATTTGGTGCTAGGATTTAATGATCCTGTAGTCTAGTCTTGACTCTGCTGTCACAGTTTATTTAACTTCTTTGGGCTCTCAATTTTCTCATCTATAACATTAATCAGCTGGCCAGGCTCAGTGGCTAAAGTCTGTAATACCAGCACTTTGGGAGGCCGAGGGGGGTGCGGATCACCTGAGGTCAGGATATCAAGACCAGTCTGGCCAAAATGGTGAAACCCCATCTCAACCAAAAATACAAAAATTAGCCGGGCATGGTGGCACGCACCTGTAATCCCAGCTACTCAGGAGGCTGAGGCAGGAGAATCGCTTGAACATGGGAAGCGGAAGTTGCAGTGAGCCAGGATCATGCCACCGCACTCCAGCCTGGGCAACAGAGTGAGGCTCTATCTCAATAAATAAATAAACTAAAATAAAACAAATCAGTTGGACCAGATGTCCTTGGTGCTAATTTTCAATGACCTGTGACATCATAAAATAAAAACTATAAAGACTAAAAATTTATTCTAGCTCACATGCTTTCATTTTCTGTATGAAATAAATTTTCATTATGATATGTTGGTGAAGAAAGTACATAGTGTATGAGTACCCATTTCTCAGGACATAGAGTATATTTAACTATTTAGCTTATTATATGGCCATGTAATTTTGCCTACATTGCACATTTTGTTCACATCTGTACTTTATTTACTTCTGAGTCCTTGCTGATAAGCCCCTCTCCTGATTATGATATTGCTTTTGCTGTGAAATAGGATCCACTTCCATGATTTGTGCCATGGAGATTCAGGAGCACATTGTAGAGACTTCTCTATGTAGGTGAACGATAAGGACTACTGATCTAGGCATACTGTGTTAGAATCACCTGCAGATTATTTGGCAGTTTTTAAAATTATTCCTGGGACCTTCTGTTATAAGGACAGGGCCCTTTACTAAAGCTGCAAGCTGCAGAATCCTCCTCAATCTTCTTATTTTTTTAGATTTCATTTATTTTAAGCTACTCCTGCTGGAATGGGAACCTCCTCAATCTTTTATCAGGAAAACAACAATAACAATCGAATTTTAGAGGTTTTTTTGAATTCCTGATCACAGATACAAATAATTAGTGGTCTGGAAAGAAAGCAGTTAAGTGTAATCAAAAATATAATGTTCCTTATAACATCGAGAGCTTTATAGTAACACAAAGGATGCCACACCCAACCCACCTCCCTCATCCTCCCACTGTTACCAACCCTGGTCCGCAATTTCAAAAGAAACGGCCTAAAATTCTTTTTAAATCATCATTTACGTTGAAGCCAATTTAAAAGTGTGATCAGGGATATAGACAACACGTGTGCTAGAGATAAAATAAATTTTGGTGATTGCCCAGGCATTTATTATCTTTTTTTTAACCAATATTCCCTTTCTAAAAATACAAATTTATATGAATAATGGATTATTTATAATGATTTGTCTTTGAATAACCCTTTTCCCCTTCTTTGTCATGGAGGGAATAATCCTAATTCATTTCTGGGGGAGTTGTCCTATATTGTCTTATTTCAAAAAGAAACAATCTACTTTTGTGAAAAACCATCCTAGCATGTAACATTTTAGCACACTGTTTCTCAAGATGTTTGCACTCACAGACACCAATTGTATCATGTCTTTGGGATATGATAAAATTATGTTTAAAACTCATGTTAAAGCTATAGGGTTTTTTTTCTGATATACATATCAGCCTTACCTCCATGGACTTTACTAATTATATTTAAGGAATTAGAAAACTTCCTTCCTTAATTTTATTCTCACTAATTTTTCTAGGACATTTATCTCTTAAATAAAATGGGTTGTTAAATATGTTAAGTGCATAGGGCATGTAACCAGTCAAATGTCAAGGTTCTAAGTAGGTTGGATTTCGTGGTCAAGGATAATCTCTTAATATTCACAATCTCATTCTTACATATTCCCATCCTCCCTAAGTCTTTCATTTCACTTCTATTCATTCCTACTTACTCCTACTAATATCTCCATTTAGATTCTCTCATCTGACCTTTCGCATACCTCTTGCCCCACAGTAAGTTTTATTTTCCCCTCTTACACTAATCACATCTACTCTGATCTGTAGACGTTTTTCACCTAAAGCCCAGCAAAGGAAACACTGTCAACCTGTCAAAAAAAAAGTGCTGCAATTGTAGAGGACAGATAAGCAGGTGGTAACAAAAGCATTCTAGTGAATCTGAGCCAGGCTGGGAACCTGCTGGGCTGGCCTGACTCAGAGGTGGTAAGAGAAGGCAACAGGAGGCAGAAGGCAGCCCCATCACTGTCCATTCCCAGAGCAGGAATGAGGGGGGTGCTCCCCACCCCAAGGCAGCAAGGGTGAAAATTCTCTAAGGGAGAGTCCCAGCAAGATCAAGTATCAGTTCCATGTCCAAGGGGTTAGAGAACTAACCAAAGTCAGTGTGGTAGGGCCATGAGTTTACCTTCTGGTTTGGCTTTATGTGGGTGTATGGAAGTGGCAGCAGGTGAGCTGAGAGCTGCCAAGAGAAGCAGAAAGCAGGTGTGTCAGAGATTTGGGGCCTCAATGGAAGTGAAATGTGATGGCAGAAGAAGACACCACAGGAGTTGTTGAGGCATCGGTTAGGAAGTGAACAGCAGAACTGGCAGAGGCTGCTGGGCCTGTTGGGGTACCAGGAGTGATAGAGAAGACTGGCAGCTGCAGAGCAGGACAGACCAGATTGGCCAGTACAACAGCAGAGGGCCATATTGGGCTTTGACTCAGGAATCCTGGTGGAGGCAATGATGAGAGAGAAGAGATGAAACACAGTAGGTTAAGCCAAGGTAGTTGTCAGGATAGAAGGAGAGACAGGCAGGCCAGATGGCTGTTAACCATGTGGTGTGTCCCGACTTTCCAGCATCAATTTAATGGCCAAATTAAAATGTAAGTCAACTTAAGCCAAGGTCAATTTTAATCCAATGCTTTGCTGGTGATACAGAATCATTAACTCTATCAATGCCCACATTCAACTCATTCTACAATGGGGGCAATTGTAATTTTGGTCTGGCTATGTTTAACAAAATGGAAAGGAAGAAGGCAAAACCATGGAACTATTTTTTTTTTTTTCTTTAGACGGAGTCTTGCTCTATCTGACACCCAGGCTGGAGTACAGTGGTGCGATCTCGGCTCACCTCAGCTTCCGCCTCCTGGGTTCAAGCAATTCTTCTGCCTCAGCCTCCCGAGTAGCTGGGATTACAGGTGCGTGCCACCACGCCCTGCTAATTTTTGTATTTTTAGTAGAGACGGGGTTTTACCATGTTGGCCAGATTGTCTTGATCTCCTGACCTCAGGTGATCAGCCCGCCTCGACCTCCCAAAGTGTTGGAATTACAGGCGTGAGCCACCGTGCCCAGCTGGAACTATTTTTTTAAACTGATGCACATTAATAAGATTTAGAAAATCTTGAGATTTAACAGACAGTGTTGAGATTCATATAACTTTATGTTGAGAATTCTCTTTCCAGGAATTATTTATTTCAATTAGTCACATTTTTATCTTCTACTGAAGTGTAAACTTAATTTAGTGTAAATAACTACCATTTGAATACTAACATAATCTTTTTCTTTGTATAAAAAATACAAAAAGATTGTTTATGTGTGTGTACACATACGTGTCAAGACTAAAAATTAAGCACGGGGTAAAGTCTTTGGCAAAGGACAAATAGTCGGCAAGTTCACAGATTAGAATTTAGAATTCCATCATGAAGTTGACTAAATTGTTAGTTTAAAGAAGATTGTGAGTGTCAGCACATAAAAAGGTAATCCTTTCTCAATTGTAGCTACAGATTGCAAGTACTGTGTCAATTCAAATTTTTGCCAGCAGATACTAATGACTTCACTGAAAGCAGATGTTTAGAAATGAAAGTGTAAACACAACCCCAGTTGATTAATATGTTTATTGTATTTCCTTGTTGTGAGTCTAGCGAATATTTGATTATCTTTAAGTTGATCCATAGTATATTCAACAGTCTCATGAGAACATAATTTTTGTTGATGATTTGTCCAAAGTTTCTATCAATCCATCCTAGCAGCAGAGCCAAGTGTTAGAGTTATTGCTGCCTGAGTTATAACAGCTGCCCTGGGAATCTTGTCTGAACAACAAGTTAACTGCTGTTCCCAGTTATATCTGGTCTTTCCCACCCCCAAACATACACAAAAGATTTTTGTCATTCTTGGCACTGGACAACAGAAGTGATAAGACATGCCAGCAGAACTCTAAAGGCAGAATGTCCTTCCACCTGTTTTATGCTGTAAGACAAACTTCCAAGTGCGAGGCAGTGTGGAGGGCTGTTTCCTTGAATGGCAGCTGAATGCACCAGCGGGATCCTTGGCAGCAATGCCCAGGCACTGAAGCCGGGCATTCAGGAGAGCTAAATGGAGAAAAGAAACTTGAGCAAACTGCTTCCTGGAACACTGAGAACCTGAATGGGAAATTAAGAAGAACCAGATTATTTCTATTCTTCCACCAGCCAAGGTCAGATTCCCAAACTCCTATTGATTCTAATCTTTCCAAAACAGTGCTGTGGCAATGTATGAAAGTAATAAAAATAATCCTTTTTCTGTTAAAAAAAATTGCTGTTACTTGCTGTTTTGTTATGCTTTTGCTCGAGAACTTTCCCCCCCATCTTAAAGCAGCAACTTCAGAATGGGGGAATCAAGCAAAACCATGGTGAAGAGATTCATTTAACTAGGACAAGTGACTTATTCTACATCTCAGGAGACAGTTCCTTAAGGTGGGAGGTGTTGCCTATGCCAACTTGCTTATTGCCTCTTTTGATGTTATCTTAGCAAAAAGCTGGGGCTAATCGTCCCCAGTTTGGGAGATTTTGAGGCAGGGATAACTGCCACAGTAAAAGACCCATTAACAGTAAGGTGGGTAAATGGATAGCAAAAAACCTAGGAGAATCCACAGGCTTTTGTTAGTTTTATTCTATCTGCCTGGTGTTTCTGGAACTCTAGTTTCAAACTTAGAATACCCAGAATCCCAACAGCTGAGGAAAGTAATAACCAGTGTCTGGGAGCAAGGTGGGAATGGAAGCGATGGTAGAAAGAGGATGAGAATTCTAGTTATTTTCAGTTTTTACTGAAACTGAAGCTTTCCTGAAACTTTAAGTTTTTAGGAAACTTAGTTTGTTTACTTAAAATACAGCCTCAAGGATACTTTTAGTTTAAAAAAATTTCTTGACTCCTTGATTTCCTCTTGGGAAGATTATTATTTAACAAAAATATGTATTTATAAACAAAATCTTTCAGAACAGGATTCTGTGGAGGAAATAGTCTTAAAAGGACTTTTCAGCAGTGATGAGATAAGAAACACTGCCCTAAAGAAAATTGTTGGCTGGGTGTGGTGGCTCATGCCTGTAATCCCAGCACTCTGTGAGGCCGAGGTGGGCGGATCACCTGAGGTCAGGAGTTCAAGACCAGCTTGGCCAACATGGTGAAACCCCGTCTCTACTAAATACAAAAAAAAAAAAAAAAAAAAAATTAGCCAGGCATGATGGTGCATGCCTGTAATCCTAACTACTTGGGAGGCTGAGGCAGGAGAATCGCTTGAACCCGGGAGGTAGAGGTTGCAGCGAGCCAATATCGCACCATTGCACTCCAGCCTGGGCAACAGGAGCAAAACTCCCTCTGAAAAATAAATTAATTAATAAATTAATTTAATTAAATTGTTTAAGGGGTGTCATTTTCCAAATTGTTTTTATGAAAAATTTACAAACAGTTGCTAGTGTCCCATTGTACTGTGTATCTAATTCAGTAAAAGTACTGAAGATTGAAAAAGATTGTTAGAGTTGTTGTGGAAAATTCCAGAGTTGCTGTCACCAGCAGAGCCTTCCTTTACTGAGTGTCTCAGTGCCAGTAGAACAAATCCCAGACACTGGCTTTATTGGCCAGTGGTGCAAGGAAATAGTAAAAATTCAATAAAAATATTGCTTGAACCAGGAAGCCTCCTCATAGAGTTGTGGACTCTTCAGAGAGATTTTACCAAAGTAGGGGCAGAATGTGTATACCGTCTTTCAGGGATTCAAGAAATGTAGGCAACAATGTCTATTATTAGCCCTCCTCTCCTTCCGTAAGCAAAACCAAAATTACTTGTTTTTAATTGGCACAAAAGCACATTCAATCATTACATTATCAGACATTGCTCATGTACCTATCATATGCCAGGCTGTGTGCTAAGAGCTGGGGATCTGAAGATCAATAAAATGTACACTGCCACAATCAGGATTGGCAACAACTGACCTAGGTGGCTCACCTGCATTGCCTGGATAACAAGCCAATTGGCACCTGAGGCCCCCAACCTTATCCCCACAGAAGGGGTTCGTCCAAACTGCTCATGAGACCAGTTTCTCCCTTCCACGGACCCCAGTGCCTGCAGGTGCTGACTTTCCCAGGCAACTCGGAGAGCTGGTGTCTAACCCTACACTGATATTACTCAAGAAGTCTTATTATCCTCCCACCCACTAGGTTGTTCTCACTATTGCCCTATAAGAAGGAGAGCAGCAAGGGGACAAGGAATGCCCACCGATGGTGTGTCCAACAGATAACTTTGGCCCATCTCTTATCTTTATTTGTTAATTCTTGCTTTGTAATTTTCCCCCAACAGAGCCCATGAGATTTCATGAAAATCATCACAAAAATAACAAACTGTTTTGCGTGACAGGTGATGAGCACAAAAGGATCCATCTTATACAGTGCTTGCCAGCTTCCATAATACTACTCACCACGATGTTGAAATCACCTGTTCCAGAACCAATCCTGTCCTTTGACAAGAAGGATTTAATTATCAGTAGTGGTGGGGACTGGCTGGAGAGAGGAAAAACACTTCAAGGACTCTGCCACCATTCCTAGATGGAGAGTGAAAAGTTTTTACCATGGAACTCTCTAACAGTTACTCTATGGCAGTGCCTATTTCAAACCTCCCTTAACTTCTGATTGTATAGATGTTTGTTTCATTTGTTCATCTGTTTGTTCACTTAGAGATGTTTTAAGCCTTAAGAGAGATAGTGGACAAGACAATGCCTTGGAAAAGTACAAAGCTCAATCCAAGTAAACTGTTTTTAAACTAGGAACTTATGAAGCCTAAAATATAAAATGTATGTACATGGATATGCTCTGAAGTGAGGTGGAGGGGTAGAAATCGACATGGCGATATTGTACTACAGCTTTGCAAGATGTTACCATTGGGGGAAAATGCTTGAAGGGTACACGGGATATCTCTGCCTTATTTCTTACAACTGCATGTGAATCTACAGTTATCTCAAAATAAAAATTTATTTAACAATTAATTACAATTAGTTAACAATTGTTAATTGTCAATTAACAGCATTAATTTCTTATCCTGTCATTTTCCTTCTCCTGAAATTGCAGAATAGCCAAACAGAAACCTACCCATCACCACCATCTGAGATTCTTTGGTGGCAGGTGTATCAGGAGGCCTCCAGTCATGCATAGTGGAAGATACCGACTCAACTGATTTAAGCAAAGGAAAATACAGTGTATTATATAATGAGACATCTTGAGTAGGGTAGTCCCAGGGTCAGTTGATTCAGCAGCTTGATTCATAATCAAGGGCCCAAATTCTTTCCCACTTTCTACCCTGCCATCCTCAGCCTATCAGTTTTGTCCTCCAGCTGGCTTAAAGGTAGTTGCAAGGTCGCTGCTATCATGCCATGCAAAATGCAAATGCAAAAAATATGCAGATACAAAAAGTATTCTTTTCATAAGTCTCATTTTAAGGGCAAGGAAACACCTGCAGGCCTTTCTGCCACTCTCTTGACCCACTTACTTAATTGTGGAACAAGTCACAAACACCTGTTTAAGTGGATCACTTGGCCAGGAGGGAGAGATTGCCATTATTATCCTTAGATGGAAGCGAATGCGGGTGGGGGTTGTTATGCCTGAACATAATCAGTGCTCTGCCGGTGAGTAAGAGCAAAGATGGGGTGATTAATAGGCAACCCCTCACCAAGGAGCCATGGTAAAGCTTCAGGCCAGCTCAGAAGGTGATGAAGATGGAAAGGCTCCACAGCAACCAGAAGGAACACACTTTTACAGCTTGCTTCTGATTCCACACTGTGAGGACAATGGGTCCAGCATGCCACACTGATCCAGGAACTTAGAACTAAGAAGCAAGGGAGAGAGGCTGCTATAGCTGAAACCCAGAGAATGAACTTTCTCCCAGGAGGCTGCAAGGGCTGCCCTTGTAAAAGATCCTGTCCTGGGTTTAAAGGTTAGCAAATTTTCTGTTTTGTTTTGCTTTGACTGCATGAGGGTTGAGTTAAAGTGAAATAATGTTTAAGGGTTATTTTTTAAATAAGATATTTTATGTTTTTATTTTTGGTTTTTTGTTTTTTTTGGGTTTTTTTTTTTTTTTTGGTTGGTAGAGACAGGGCCTCACTGTGTTGCCCAGGCTGGTTTTGAACACCTGGGCTCCCAATCCTCCTGCCTCAGCCTCCCAAAGTGCTAGCATCACAGGCATGTGCCACCACACCCAACCCCTTAAAAGTATTTTTACAAATGAGAACATGAACAATTGCCTTTCAGATTACTTATTTCCTGGTCATCAAAGATTTCTTTCTTTATTTACACAAAGGGGACAGGGGTCAGTCTGTGTATTGGAAGATGTACCCATATTTGGTCACATATTGGAGGAGTACAAAATTGCCCAAATAAGGGATATTTATTGCCTTCCTGACTGCAGACTCAAGGGGGCAGGAACTTTGACATTTTCTCCAATGCCTATCTGTATCCACATTGCCTGCAACATAGTATATGCTCAATAAATACTGATTGAACTAATTAAAAAATTTCATTCTCTACTTCGAAACTATAAAAACCTGGAAGGGTATATTCTTGCTGGATGGGAGCCTGAAGAAGACAGGAAGGGAGCTAAAGATATCTCTCTCAGTCATTCTCTGTGTCTGACATATGCCCACATGTATAGTCCTAAATGCCACTGTCTCTCAGTTGGCTTCTATCAGGACCTAAGCCCTGTGGAGACAGCAGCTTGCAGAGTCTCTATCCCAGGGAAGCAATAGGTGAGCCAGATGGAATCCCCCAGCTCAGGGAAGGTCTTCCCCATCCATGCATTTGAGGAAGGAGGAAGTGGGACAGTCATTCACCAGTCTAAATCTTACTGCTAAAATTAGACCAAGTGCTACATCTCCAAATCTGGAGGGCCAAGATATCTGTCACACAGGCAGGCCAAAAATTGTTCTTCCCAGGGTGGGGACAGTGGAAGCCATATAAATGCTTGCCAATTAGTTCATCTACATTTTTAAAAGGTGCAGAAAATTCTTGTTCCTTTCCCCTGGAGGAACTTTACAAATGACCTTGACAAAAACCCCTCAAAACCTATAGAACCAAATTTTATTCTAATGCTCTTTTTATTCCCTTGCTTCTATTTCCTCCTTTCTCTTCTTTTTCTGTTTCTTTTCCTTTCTCTTTCTTTACATTTCTCCCTCTTTCTTCCTGCTTGTCCAGCTTTTCTTCCTCTTCCCCCTTTAAGGTGATACTTTGGAACTGAAAGTATATCTTAATATTTATCTAAAGCAGTTGTTTCTTTGTCCATGGTTCCCTGACCCTTCACAGAAAATAATTCTTCCATCCTAAATTGACTTTTATGATAGTTATCCAAAGATATAAGGATCCAAATATGTACAAGTCAAATACAATAAAAGGAAAAAAATCATTTAAAGACTAACATTTAAGCATTTTAGCCTCTACTATTTTAAAATTAGAGTTCAACTCGATGCCATTTATATTTGAACTCCTAAAATTGCAACCATCATCTGCATGTTACAGGCTTCCTCTATCTATGCAGACATTTCCTGTTCTGTCTTCTTTTTCCCCAGAGACCCATTACAACTTGCTTATCGTTGGGTAGAGGTTATATCCAGGGAAGAGGGAACCGAGGAGAAGTGGAGGAGAGGAGGAAGGCATGAGATGTTGGCCCTAACCTAGATTGGTATGTTTACTCTCATCTGACTGGGTTGACTTTAGAATGAAAATGTTTTCCCACTTAATTAATTTAAAATTAGTTATTCAAATATGTTTTTCAAAACTCAGTACAATTATGTATATCACACTTGTGCAAAACATCACCAATTCTCAAACCCCAGATCTACACATCTGAGGTCAGCAATTCCAGCTAACGGTTATATAGTGCTTCCCACGTGCCAGGCACTGTGCAAAGCTCTTCATGTGTATTGACTCATTTCATCCTTCAACAGCCCTGCAAGGCAGGTATTAGTCAGCTTGGACTGCCATAGCAAAACACCATGGACTAGGTGGCTTAAACAACAAACATTTATTTTCTTACAGTTCCAGAGACTGGAAGTTCAAGACCAAGGTATAGCAGAACTGGTGTCTGGTGAGGGCTCTCCTTGTAGGTGGCAGACAGCTGCCTTCTCACTGTGTGCTCACCTGGCCTTTCCTCTGTGTTCCTCAGAGTGAGTGAGCTCTCTGGTGTCTCTTCTTATGAAGATACTAACTTATGGGATCAGGGCTCCATCTTTAACACCTCATTCAACCTTAATTACTTTCTTAGAGCCACCATATCCATATCCAACACTGGGGGTTAGGGGTTCAACATATGCATTTTGGGGGACACAAACATTCAGTCCACAATGGTAGGTAATATTGTTCTCCCCATTTTTCAGGTTAGGAAACTGAGGCCACACTGGTTGAGTAATTTGCCCAATGTCACACAAATAATAAGTGTCAATACTGGGACTTAAACGCCAGCATCCATACTCTTAACCACTATGACTCATCATGAGTCATGACGATGATCATGTTAGATCGTGTTAGATGATGTTAGATCATGAGTCATGATCTAACATCTAGCAACCCATCAACATCATCAACATCTAACAAATCCAACCATTTGAACCTATTATAGAATCATCAGAGCTTTATCACGCTTTTCAGAAAAAATTTACCTACAAGAATACAATCTCTCACTATTATTATTATATTAGAGATAGATTTCTATATTATCAAATTTAGAGCAAATAACATATTTACTATCAACTAGCTCTTAACATGATTATACATCTTGATTACTCTAGTAAACAAACATCCTCTATTTCTCTCTACATTTAAACTATTAAAACTCAACAATAAGAAAACAACTCATTTGAACAGTGGGCAAAAGATCTTGACAAGACATGTCATCAAAGAAGATATGCAGATAGCAAATAAGCATATGAAAAGATGCTTCACATCATATGTCATCAGGAAAATGCCAATTAAAACAACAATGAGATACCACTACACACACCTATAGGAATGGCCAAAATCCAGAATATGACAATCCCAGATGCTGCCAAGGGTGAGGAGCAACAGGAATTCTCATTCATTGCTGGTGGGAATGCAAAATGGTACAGCCACTTTGGAAGACATGTTGGCAGTTACTTATAAAACTAAGTTTCTATATCGTAACACAAGCAGATATAAATATAACCAGTGGTAGGGTTTTTTTAGAGGCTGTATTATTTTTTAAGAATTTAAAACTTTAAACCCAAATTTCTACTCAGAAAGATGGAGCATTGTAATTTGATGAGATTACCCTTAGAAATCTTGCCAGTCAATGACTGCTTTTACACCAACTTACAGATTGTGCTGTGTTCAAATACATACTGAGGGGAATCTGATGAACTGATTGGCAACAGTCTTCGAATTCTTAAAGAAGGTGAGGGGAACAGGGCATCAGGTAAGAGCAAAGGTCCCGGAATAGGGATATCCAGGTCGGAATCTTGACTCTGCTGTGTCCTGGAGCGAGCTACTCAACCTGTCTACACCTCAGTTTCTTCATTCGTAAAATGAAGCTATGGTAGCTTCTACCTTATATGACGATTGACTGAGAGGCTCCATGTTGAGTGTAAATTAAATAGTGCCTGGATAAGTACTCACTAAAGAATCGTGTTTTTTTTTTTTAATTGTAAATTTCCAAAGAGTGTGTTTTATACTTTTTAAAAAGTATTTTTATTCCCCAAAGCCCCTAACAGGAAATGACACCATCATTGTTAAATGAGAAAATGATAAATGTTTTGAGAGGTCAATGTCCCAACCCAACTCATTCTCAGTATTGCTATTTTCACCAGGAAACAGTAGAAGTGACACAGGAGGTGGCCAGGGAAGTGCTGGGTAGAGAAGGGTGGGGTTCCTGGTGACGGCTCCACCCTCAGACTTGTGCCCATGGACCTAAGTGAGAACAGGCACCCGTGTTTTCATGCCCAAATGTTGCATTTTCCAAGACCACTCTGGCCTGCCACACCCCCATCCTGTGCCCATAAAAACCCTGAGACCCTAGCGGGCATGGACACAAGCAGTTGGACGTTGAGAGGAGCAGAGGAGCAGAAGAGCACACCGACAGGCACCAGCAGACAACGGCAGGCCATTGAGGCAAGATGACGCAGAAAATTCGGTCGGGGCAGTCAGAGGAGAGTCCAGCCGCTGGACAGCCTAACTCCAGGGGAAGACCGCCTTCCCACTCCATCCCCCTTCTGGCTCCCCATCCACCTTGCTGAGAGCAACCTCCACCACTCAATAAAACCTTGCACCCATCTTCCAAGCCTACTTGTTATCTGATTCTTTCCAGTACACTAGGGCAAGAACTGAGGATACAGAGGCCCTCTGTCCTTGTCATACGGCAGAGGGTCTAATTGAGCTGGTTAACACAAGTTGCCTGCAGACGGCAAAACTGAAAGAGCACACTGTAACACATGCCCACTGGGGCTTCGGGAGCTGTAAATACTCAACCCTAGGCACTGCTGTGAGGCCAGAGCTCCATGGGTACCTTTTAACCACAAGTTTCAGCATTTCTTTTCAAGGAGAACTTATGCCTGGAAATATGGATGGAGGATGAACCGAGGACTCGTCTTTAACACCGCATGCTACTCTACTAAAGACTGAGAAAAATGTCAGTTGTTCGGAGCTCCCCAAGACCTGCCTGTCTGCATGCTCCCCCTAGGGGTTTGAGCAGTGGGACACTGAACAGGCGAGCCGCACATCTGTCGCATGTCCTGCCAGGGAGATAAGGAAACTTTCTGTTTCAGAAGTTCTACTTTGAGGCAAAACCAGGCCTCACATGGGCAAGAACATTGCTAGACCTCAGGCCTTGCTCTTAAACCGCAGCTGCGTACCCCAGCCCTGCATGGGAAGTGGGGAGGAGCTCTTGCTTCTTCCCACAACAAACAGGTTCTCACCTGTGCAGCTCCTGTGAATTACATGACATCAATGTGTATGTAGGTTCTTTTTTGTTTGTTTGTTTTGTTTTTTTTTTTTGTTTGAGACGGAGTCTTGCTCTTTCGCCCAGGCCGGACTGCAGTGGCGCTATCTCGGCTCACTGCAAGCTCCGCCTCCCGGGTTCATGCCATTCTCCTGCCTCAGCCTCCTGAGTAGCTGGGATTACAGGCGCCCGCCACCGCGCCTAGCTAATTTTTTGTATTTTTAGTAGAGACGGGGTTTCACCGTGTTAGTCAAGATGGTCTCGATCTCCTGACCTCGTGATCAGCCCACCTCGGCCTCCCAAAGTGCTGGGATTACAGGCGTGAGCCACCGCACCCGGCCAATGTGTATGTAGGTTCTATCTTTTAGGGAAAGACATTGTAATGTGGAGCATTTCTCTTCAGAATCTACTTAAAACCAGATATTTCAGTTATTAGAGTGAATTAAAACTATTAAGTAGCACATAAAATATATTTTGACCAGTCAAACCTAATTGTAGACTGTTAGTGTAGACACCCATCAGCACACCTACACTCTCACAGACACAAGAGTATCTGTTTGTCTCTGCTGATATGGTTGGGGAGTTTTGCTTTGTGACCTGAGGAGTAGAACCAAGTGTTGCTGAGACAGCTAAGAACGAAGAGGAGGAGGTTGGAAGGATGGTATGGATTCTCTTCCTTCCTAGCTCTTTGGATTTGGTTTTAGACCCCAATGGTTAGATGCATAAGAGCCAGAAAGCAGGGAAACTGTTCACAAAAAACCCTTTATGGTTCTCAGTTCCAAGCATCATTGCTTCAGCTCCCAGGTGACAAAGTGTAGCTCAGTGCTGAGATGAGAGGCCATTTTCCCTGCTTGTGCATAAAACCACCTCTGCTTTGACAACCTGAGGACTGGCTGGGCTGGCAGGCCACTACAAGATGCATGGCACAAGCTTCCTCTTCTTAGGTGAGAGTCACCTGGGGTATGGACAGTGGGTCCAGGACTGGGGGAAGCACGGCAACTGCCCTAACAGACTCCTCCTAGAATCTCACACACTTCCAATGGAACAGCTTTCCCTCACCCCCACCAGGCAGCACAGGGCAAGACTGTGTTTTGAGCTTAATCAGCACTGCTCTGGTGATGGGCTGTGACAGCACTGAGGATTTCCATGTGGCCCTGCAGAAAGCAGACCTGGAGGAACCAGAGCAGGAGAGAAAGGACCAGGTGGATCCATGCGGTTATGGCAGCAGGTTTATAAGCATGAATGACACACCCCATTGGAGACGCCCAGAAATAGCTGGAGGACACTGAGGTCAAGCTAAGAGTATGTTGTTACCTTTGTAATTTGGACATCAAAAGGAAATGTAACCTGATTTTATATGGTCTGGAGAGACCTGGACATGCTGTAATTAAACTATAATTGCAATTAATGGGCTACTTTATAAGTAACCTAATCTCATGAAAAAATGGGTGGCTTACAATAAAATAAGGAGATTGGTGACTTATAATAAAATAAGGGGATGACAGCCATAGCCGAAACATCTATAAATTTGGAAGACCAAGACTCAAGCAAAAAACATTTGAACTGAATTATGCAAAAAAGAGGAAAAATACAAGCTCTGGAAGAATGAAGCCTGAGCCATGGGTACCTTTTAACCACAAGTTTCAGCACTTCTTTTCAAGGAGAACTTATGACTGGAAATACGGATGGAAGATGAATAAAGGACTTGTCTTGATCATTGCACACTACTATACTAAAGACTGAGAAAAGTGTCAGTTGTTCCTATCAAAGGATGAGGGGGTTGATGGACATCAGCACCTTTGGCATCATTGTTGATTCCAGAGTGTCCTTAGCTTTTGAGCCACCTCCAAGCAGCCTTGTCAACCACTGCAAGATGCATGCCACTGGCTTCCTCCTCTCAGGTGAGAGCCACCTGGGGTACAGACAGTGGGTCCAGCACTGTGGGAGGCATGGCGACAGCCCTGACAGACTCCTCCCATAATTTACACACACTTCCAATGGACTGGCGACCCCCACACCCCCACCAGGTTCCAATGAGAAACACTTTCTAAAGAACTCTCTCTTGTTAGAACAGCTTCCCTGAGCACAGGAACCAGGGAAGCAATCAGCATCAGCTCAGCTTGACTGTCCCCTACTGCCTGTGCATGTCTCTCCAGTAACTAAGCTGTTTTTACTCAACTTTTGGGTGTTAGCTGGTGAGTCATGGCCTCAAGGAAGCCTACACTGACTAGACTAGGCCTGGTGTTGCCCTCTTTACTTCTTCATAATGAGTAATGGTTGACACAAATTGTGTATTTAATTATTGCAGATAACACAGAGAGGGATCATGCCCATATTGATAGCCCTTCAAGGCCTAGCATAGTGCTTGGAACATGGTAAATAGTAACATTTATGAATGTCAGCATCTCTGCAGAGCTTTCCCTACATGGCTTACAGCTTAGGCTAAAGCATTTGATATATTGCCCACTCCTGCTGTTAATATTTTTAACTAGTTATTTTACATATTATATAAGCAACATGTGAATACAAGTTCATTGTAAAAAAAAATCAAACTCATATAGAACCTACAGTCTTTTATATGTAAATGATGCCACAATAAAGCTACTTTTTAAAAAGCCGCAATCCTCCTTCACAACTCCACACCAGCCCAGTCCCATTCCTTCTCCCAGACACACACTCCACTCTTAACAGTTTCATGTGTAAACTTCTAGATCTTCTTCTGTGTGTTTTCATGCATGTATATATCTTCATATATTATGTGCTTTCATACATGTATATTCAGATGAATACTCACATATTTGTGTTTTTGCACATATATACATTGTGCACATACATTCAGAGTGTTTCAGTCAGAGTGCAATCAGAAGGCAGAGCTGTGCTAGATATGACATTGCAAACAGAGGGAATTTAACAGAGATGGTGGGGGAGTTCAGTGGCCACAGAACAGCAGGAAGCCACTATCAACCCTGGGGCTGGAGGGACAGAGGGAGGAAGCAGAGTTACCAGAGCCCAGGAGCTTGGGTCAACTGGAAGAATCTGGGACCACGGCAGCACTTCCAGCTAAATCTGGAGCAGTGGAGGAAGAGGCTATCTGACAGTAGGTGGAGACATGGATGAGACCTTTCAGACACCATGTGAAGCAGGGAGAAAGGGAGACCTAACCTGTCTTCTTCCCTCCTCTCATTCTCCAGTGTCTGTCACTGGCTCTCTTTAGCCGGTCTGGAAATGAGCCTGGAAAATGTAGTTCCCAAGGATACAAAGCCCAGATAGAGGATGGTCTGGAATGGATCTGAGAGCAAGCAGACAAAAGGCCAGCATATGAAGTTGAAAATAAAACACATAAATAGCATCATGGTATATGTAATGTTCTAAATTTATCACTTACCATTTTTACAGGGATAAAATCTGGTTAAAATGGCCATTGAGAGCAGACTTGATCCACAGAATGAAAGGTACAGCAGGAGAGCACAGAGGCAGACAGCAAGGAAAGACATGCAAGGAAAGGGGCTGGGGTGGGTGCAGGTCTTGTTCCTTGGGAACCAGGCCTGATCTGCTCTGCAGAGTGGGAGGAGGGCAGGAGTATGAGATGACCATTGCCCAGCAGTAGAATCAAAGACTCACAGAGTTTACAGCCTGAAGGAAACTTAGGTCTCCCATTTCAACTCATGACTTCTACAGAATAAGGAA
Source organism: Pongo pygmaeus (assembly GCF_028885625.2). Taxonomy (NCBI): domain Eukaryota; kingdom Metazoa; phylum Chordata; class Mammalia; order Primates; family Hominidae; genus Pongo; species Pongo pygmaeus. Next base: position 50,726,276 of record NC_072379.2, on the reverse strand, counting down.
CTGAAAAGCAGAAAGTGATGGGCCCGGCAACCCAAAGTATCTCAGCTAGTTTTTTTTTTTTTTTTTTGTCATTTTTGGTTTTTTGGGGCATGGTGGAGGAGGTGTTAGGGGACAGTTTAGCACCAATGCCTCCTCTTCCTGCTGTGAGTCACCGAGCAGCCTAGCAGAAAAGCTGTGAGGAGAAATGAGGAGCTCTAGAGGCAATCAAGCTCATCTGTCCTGCTGGGGGGCCAGTTTAGACACCTGACATTTCTTAAAAGCAGAGTCACCAAAGGACATCTTTTTCTTAGAAACTCCCCTAGCCTCCAGAGTCTGGTTTTAAACTGTCTGTGGCATAATCTCAGAGCCTCCAGCAGGTCTCAGGGGCTGTGCTAGATACAAAGATGAATGAGATAAGATAATGAACAAGAGACATGTTTCCAGGAGCTCTGAGCCTCACAGGGAATCAGAAGTGAATACAAGGGAGCATGATGCAATGTGATAAATATAATAATCACTATGGCACAGTAGAGGGGTTGATAATTGCTGGGGGAAGCAAGAGCAGGGAGCTGGGGAAAGAAAGCTTCACAAAGGTAACAGCAGGGAAGGTGTTGAAGGAGGAATAGGAGCTTTTCAGAACACTAACCCCAATGTTAATAATTGAATTAGACCAACCTTCCCCAAAGACCACTATTATTCCTCAAGGATTTATGCAGAAACTGTTCTTATCCCATTTACCTCTCATTACATAATGGGACCTCCCCATCCACCCACGCACACACACACATATTTGAAAGTATATGATAGATGAAATGAGTTCACTGCCCCATCAACCATGATTGGCAGGGCCAAATTAAGATCTTCAGAGACTCTGGGCACTGCAAAGTTGATGATGCTTCCATATGTAATTTAATGTAGGAAACAATGTCATCATGCACATGCCTGTAAAGAAGTCCAGCAAAGTTCTGGTTTTTCCTACGATGACACATTTTAGATGTTTTTCAAAATATCAAATAGCCAACATCACCCATGTAATGTTACTCGGATTCTTTTGGTGCCCCTGCTCTGCCAGTGCCCATGCCTGCTTATGGGTGACCCTGCACCGATGAGGCAGCCCCTTCCCACGCCAGAAACCCCAGGTGAGGTTGGCCTCATAAGTTCATATTCCTATTCTTAACCAAATGGACTTAAAGTTGTTCTTTCACTTCCCCATATATCACATGCATTATGACTTTGTTCTTTATCCTTTTCTGTCAACAAACCCTCAACCTGCAACCCACGAAGGCCATCTGAAGGTCTAGTGGTCTGGTTAACCATAAAGAAAGACTGGTGTGAGAAATGCTATTTCCTTATACTAAGCTCAGCTGCTTGTAGCAAGAGGAAGACCATGTGACACTGAGGTGTTTATGAGCACAGGCTTTAAAAACAGCCATGGTTTAGCCGGGCGCAGTGGCTCACGCATGTAATCCCAGCACTTTGGGAGGCTGAGGTGGGCAGATCATGAGGTCAGGAGTTCGAGTCCAGCCTGACCAACATGGTGAAACCCCATCTCTACTAAAAAAAATACAAAAATTAGCCAGGCATGGTGGCATGCGCCTGTAATCCCAGCTACTCAGGAGGCTGAGGCAGGAGAATCGCTTGAAACCTGAGAGGCAGAGGTTGCAGTGAGCCAAGACTGTGCCACTGCACTCCAGCCTGGGCGACAGAGCAAGACTCTGTCAAAAAAAAAAAAAAAAAAAGAAAAAAAAAAACAGCCATGGCTGGATTCAATATTTGCTCTTTCACTTAACCATACAATCTTGGACAAGTTACTTTACACCTGTAAATCCAAATTTTATCAACTATAAAATGTGCTTAATAATAGCACCGGCCAGGCGTGGTGGCTCACACCTGTAATCTCAGCACTTTGGGAGGCCGAGGCAGGTGGATCACCTGAGGTCAGGAGTTCGAGACCAGCCTGGCCAACATGGTGAAACCTCATCTCTACTAAAAATACAAAAATTAGCCGGGGGTGGTGGCGGGCACCTGTAATCCCAGCTACTCGGGAGGCTGAAGCAGGAGAATAGCTGAACCCGGGAGGCAGAGGTTGCAGTGAGCCAAGATTGCGCCACTGCACTCTAGTCTGGGTGACAAGAGTGAAACTCTGTCTCAAAAAAAAAAAAAAAAAAGAAAACCAACACCTACCTCCCTACCTCATGAAGTAATTTGTTGAACAAATATTTAGTATACTCTTACTATGTGCCAGGCACTATCCTTGAACAGGGGATACAGCAGTGAGCAAACAAAATCTTTGCCCTAGAGCTTACATTCCAGTGGAAGAAGATAGACAACAAAAATAAATAGATATCATGTATATATTTAATTATATATAATTATATATCATGTTAGAAGGAAAGAGCTAGGCAGCATTGGGGAGAGCTTTCATTTTAGATGGAGTGACCAAGAGCCTGAGTGATAAGGTTACCCTATGGACATGAAAGTGACAGGTAGGCACCAGGGGGACAGCCTTCCAGGCAGAGGGAACAGTCTGCACAGAGGCCCTGAGGCAGAAGCAAGCCTGAATGTTTGAGGAACAGTGAGTGTGGCTGGAGTCAACCAAAGGTGGAGCACAGTGGAGGAAAATGAGGTCAGAGAGTAGGAGACTGAAGGGTTTTGAGCACAAGAGTGGCATGGCATGACACACGTTTTAATAGAATCTCTCTGGCTGCTGGGTTGAGAATACACTTAGGAGGGTAAGAGTGGAGACAAGGAAACCAATTAAGAAACGACTACCATGATCCAGGTGAGAGATGATGCATGTGATGTCCTTACCTTAGCACCTGACATGAAACCAACTCTGGATAAGGATTCTCATTAGTGTCCTATTGTGACCCGAATCCACACATGCATAGCTGGCAAAGGAAGATCTCAGATTTGTTTTCTTTTCTGCATCTTTCTCAACCATCCATCTACTACCATCATCATAATTTTCCCTAATCTTCTTAAACCCCATCCTTAATATTCTTCCCCCTTTCTTCTCTCTCTGCCTCCTTCTCACTCTGTTATCTTCCTTTTATTACTATAATGTTTTTTCTGGGCACAGTTTTGAAGATTTGTTTTGAATCTTGAAGAGAGAGCAGCAAGCCTTTTGGCCTATGGATTCCAAGAGTCACATTCCAACAGGTGATATCAAAAGGACAAGGAAGCAGGGAGAGGTGACTTGCACGGAAGGTGCCCAGCGAGATGTCTGGGCACGGAAGGTGCCCAGCAAAGCATTTGTACCCCTCTTATCCACAAGAGAAGTCCCTCCGGGTATTTCAGATGATACCTGAAAGGATGATAAGGCAGGGAATCAGAGGCTGACACCACTATTGGATGGACTGGGGGAGTGAAGATCAAAAGGTCATTTTCAGGAAAAAAATAAATTAGGAAGTACTGGGATAAGACAGAAGCCATCACCAATAACTCCACATCTACAGCTCCAAAGCATGCGATTCAGAAGGATCCTTGTTGATATTGGCCATCACCTTGTGTCACAATACCAGGTGAGTGGTCACAGTGGAAAGCAGGGGTATTCCTAGAAGCCATTCTGACAATGGGACTACTAGAAATGACTTAACTATACACAGAAGTGTCTATGAATCACATAAATGTATCCCACGAAAGTCAAACTAAATATGTCCCCAACTCAACTTCCCCTTGGCCAGAGCCCCAGGATACCCTTGGCCACTCTAATCCCCCTGACAAGATGACAAAAGGAAAGTCAGAGGCCTCAAGTAATTGTGATTTAAAATCCCTTTTGCCAATTTTACAAAAACCATCTGACCCAGTGTACACATTGCCTGGGCCTGGGAAGGGGTTCTGCAAGGCAGAACTCCAGAAACTTAACCTTCTCCTGGAAAATCAGCTTTTGCCTAGAACAGAAGTAATTTACCTTCATGCCCAGAGAACTGATTCTATTATAGGAAGGGGATTTATTAGCCATTGTTTGTAGCAATAATGTTTTATTCAGCTTAGAACTTGCTAATAATATTACTAGATGATTAATTAATACAGTTTGAATTACTAGATAATGAGCTACTTTTTGTAACATTTACACTCTGACTTCTGATTCACTCTCTTTTAAATCAGTCCCAAGCACATTCATTCAACAAAAATTTATTGAGGGCATACTTTCTGCAGGCACTGTGCTAAACTCAAATGGTGGGGAAAGTAAACACAGACCCTCCCTCCATGGGACCCTCAGGGGAGGAGACACATAAACAAATAATCAGACAAGTATATAGCCACTGGGCTAGACAGGAAAAGTTCAGGGTCCAGTGAGAGTAGGACAGGGGGTCCTAACCTAGTGGGGGTGACAGGAAAGACTGAGATCTGAAGGATTCATTCCTTCAGCAATTATTTTGAATGCCTACCTCTTGTCCAAACAGTGCTAAGGCCTGGAATAAGGTAAGCAAAAGCTGCAGAGTTCCTGTCTTCTGTCTTCCTAGAACTGGAGGAGACATTGTCAGAGAATCCGATTGCATCTATCTGTAAATTACAACCTAATAATGGCCTCCATGAAGGGGGATGCAGGGGCATATGTGAGGATATGTAAGGAGGGTTGGCGCAGCAGGGACAGGCTTTCTAAAGGGGGCCACAGGGTTCTGAGAGCCAGAGACAGAGTTAAATGGATGGGTAAGAAGGGGGGAAGGCATCTGGGTGTATTCCAAGCAAAAGGAACTGTGAGCAAGGGCCCGGGAGTGGGAGAGAGCACGTAGGAGGGAGAAAAAGACAAAAAGAGCCCTGTGTGGCTGGGGTGGCTCCAGGTAAAAGTACAACTACATGGGGCTGGATAAATAAGAATGGGCTGGTGTGCCTCAAACTCATGGGAGCACCGGAAAAGTTCGGAGCAGTGGAGAGGCATGGCCCAAGTGGCATTTAAAGGGAACACTCTGGCTGCAGCAAGAATATTGGATTACAAGGGTTGCTTTGGCAGTAACTGCATCCTAATTACTTCCCTCTTTCTCACTTTCTTTTCCAGTGGCCGCAGAGATTTAAATAAATGCATCCCAGATACAGAGTTAAAAGCATGCCAACAATGAGGGCTGTGTGGTTTGGAGAAGAGCAGAAGAGCACACTGCTTTCAGTCAGGCAGAGGCATATTAGATTGCCTGCCACCTCCAGTGGGATGGTGGCTCCGGACAGGTCACTCACCTTCTCTAAAACCCACCTCCACCTAGTCTATAAAATGCAGAGAACGATGCCTACTCCACTGAATTGTATGAGCATTAGAAATGATGTGTGCAAATTACCTGACATTTGGCAGAATTTATTACATGCCAGTTGTTATTGAAAGTAATTGCAATGTTGTCAAGCTAGTCAGAGGAATATTTCTAACTAAAAGCTATACTAGTGAAAGCACTGAGAATAGAGTGTAATATCTCCTATTAAAAAACATATACGTATATATAATACATGTATGTAAATACTCAATATTTTTATAGATAGTTGTCCAATGAGATCTTCCTAATACTAGTATTAGAAAACAACTTTATATTACTTATATGATTAAAATATATACATATACACAATAAAGTTGAAAAGTTTTCTCAATAAATAAAATATATACATATATACAATAAAGTTGAAAAGTTTTCTCAATAAATTATATTGTACAAGAATTGCCTTAGATTTGGGCTTTTCCTGTATATGCAATCATGCCCTGGAGGAACTGAACTCATTTCTTAGCCTGTCTATCTATCCCCAACATTAGCTTCTCGAAAATGATTTTATTTATCTCTTTCTCCAGAGCCTACTATGGAGCCTGGCACTTGGTAGTAGGTGCTCAGTAAATACTTGCAGAATGGAAAAATAGCTAAAGAACAAATGAATAAATTTATTAATCTGTCAACTGCATTTTACAAACCCAAATCAAGACACATCATCTGTTATACTGAATATGAGTGTCTTAGAGAGAACTTGGCATGAAATATTTGAAATTCAGACTGTCCTGGAAAATTCAGGACATATGATCAGCATATATCCTCAAATAGCTGAACATCTTTTAAAGGAGTTGCAACAAATAACTATAACAGGTTCCACTGTGGGCTTGTGTTACACTTATTTTTGAACATAAAAATTGTTCCAAGTCCTATGTTCGTGGTAGAAGCAACAACCTAGAAGATTTTAAAGGAGTTCTGTTTAACCACGACACAAGGACTCAGGATCAGCTTTTCTCTTATCTTGCTCACTATAATTAGTTGCCTTGATCAGACCTCTACTGGCACAAAAAGAGCAAGTGAAACAGCCATACATTTTGTTTGTTAAGCACAGCTGAGGCTAGCTCAACAGAGTGTCAATTGAAGGGAATAAAATATGCAGCAAAGTTGGGATAATGGGAACAAAGAATCCAGTATGACAATTTACAGGAGAGCTAAACAAGCTTTCAAAACAGCATCATGAAGGTAAAAAGCCTCAATAATGTAGAAAAGAGATAAATTGGAAAAGAAAGCTTCAGAGGAGCTGGAAGGACTAATTTAAAATCAATGAAGAAATTTAAGACTTTGTTTTAAAGGAACATTTTTTTAAAGTCAGGTTTATTGAAATACAATTTATATACAACAAAATGTACCCTTTTAGTGTATAGTGCTACGAGTTTTGACCAGTGCATATAGTTGTGTAGTTGCCATCACAGTCAAGACATGGGAGAGTATACATTTTCTAAAACTATACATGTGTGTATTATCAAAATGTTTGATAATAAGATTATATTACTTTATAACTAGAAAAAATACTTATATATTATAAATATGTACTAAATACATACATACAAAGTCTGATTCCAAAGCCCATTCTCTTTGCTGAGCAAAGAGGAGGAAAGGTAGCGGACACAGTTTAGAAGGAAATGAAAGAAAGCCTCCTCCTCTTAGCAACTGGGATCCATTCAGAAATGAGAAACCATGAATCAAATTTACCAAAAGACCTGGAGCACAGCTCTGCTGTCTCTAGAGCTCATCACAGTCTAACATCTCCACCTTCAAAATGTTGTCGAGCACAGATATTCTTCCAAAGTGCTGAAGATGAGCCCTGGAGGCCTATCAAGCCCACTGAGACCACTCCAGACCCACAGACCGTCCACGTAAGCATCTTCCTGTCTCTTCCCACATCTCCAGAAAATCAGGTAGGAACAAGCTAATCATTATTATGGGCAAGTGAGTGCATGGCAGCCTTTCACTGTACTGAGGAGGCAGGAACATGAATAATGAGGCCAAAGCCAAAGGGAACACAGATCCAAATACAGGTCACATTTGAATACAGAAGCAATCCATAGACAGAGATAAAATATTTGCAAATCATATGACAAAGAATTCATATCTAGAATGTGTAAAAAGCTCCTATATCTCAAAAATTTTTAAAAAACAACCTGGATTGACTAACAAACAGTTCATTAAGGAAGATACATAAATGTCGCATAACCACTTTAAAAGATGCTCAACATTGTTAATCATTAGGGAAATGCAAATTAAAGCCACAACATGATAACTACTGCTCACATGAATGGCTAAAATAAAGGAAAGACTGCACTAAATGTTGAGACAACACAGGACAATCTGAACTCTCATACACTGTTGGTGGTGCAACCACTTTGTGAAGAAGTCTGACAATTTCTTATGTGACTAAACACATACCTGCCCTATGACCCAGCAATTCCTCTCCTAGGTAGATAGCTAAGAGTTACGTAAGCATTTCCACAAAGAAACTTACACAAAAACCATCATGGCAGGTTTAATTGCTAAACAAACTAAGGCATACTCATACAATAGAATACTACTCAACAATACAAAGAAACAAATTCCAGTATGTATAATAGTGTGGATGAATCTTTAAAACATGCCGAGTGGAAGAAGGCATATAAAAGCATATACTGTGTGTAGGCCATGAGTGGTGGCTCAGGCCTGTAATCCCAGCACTTTGGGAGGCCAAGGTGGGTATATCACTTGAGGCTAGGAGTTCAAGACCAGCCTGGCCAACATGGTGAAACCCCATCTCAACTAAAAATACAAAAATTAGCCCAGCGTGGTGGCACATGCCAATAACCCCAGCTACACAGGAGGCTGAGGCAGGAGAATCTCTTGAACCCGGGAGGCAGAGGTTGCAGTGAGCGGAGATCGCGCCACTGCACTCTAGCCTGTGTGACAGAGCAAGACTCTGTCTCAAAAAAACAAAAAACAAAACAAAACAAAACAACAAAAAATACATGTACAGTGTGATTTCATTTATATTAAGTGCTAAAACAGGCAAAACTAATTTATGGTGGGGAAAAAAATCAGAAGAGTAATTGCCTCTGAGATTATAGGGATGAGAGAAGGGACATGAGGAAACTTTCTGGAATGATAGTAATATTCTGTGTCCTGGTGAAGATTTGTATTACACAAATGTTTCCATTAATCAAAAAAAATCATTGAACGGTGCACTTAAGGTATGCGTACTTTGCTGTATGTCAGTTTTACCTCACTAAACAAAAAAGAACTGTATGTAACCAAATATTGAACTCCAGTTAATAATATGCACACTAAAATGTTTAGGGGTGAAGTATATAGATGTTTGCTGCTCCCTTTGAAATATATTTAAAAAATAAGACGGGGCTGGGCATGGTGGCTTATGCCTGTAATCTCAGCAATTTGGGAGGCCAAGGCGGGCAGATCATTTGAGGTCAGGAGTTCAAGATCAGCCTGGCCAACAGGGTGAAACCCCGTCTCTACCAAAAACACAAAAATTACCTGGGTGTGGTGGCAGATGCCTGTAATCCCAGCTACTCGGGAGGCTGAGGTAGGAGAATTGCTTGAACCCGGGAGGCGGAGGTTGCAGTGAGCCTACATCATGCTACTGCACTCCAGCCTGGGCAACAGAGCAAGACTGCAGCTCAAAAAAATAAATAAATAAAATAAAATAAGATGGGTTGATGATTGAATAGAGGGATGGCTACATGGATAGTTATGTGAGAAAGCAAGTACAGAGAAAGGTTAATTGTAGAAGGCAGATGGTGGGTATATGGGTTTTAACTATGAAATCATTTTATCTTTTCTGGATATTTAAAAAATTTATAACAAGCTGGGCGTGGTGGCTCACGCCTGTAATCCCAGCACTTTGGGAGGCTGAGGTGGGTGGATCACAAGGTCACGAGATTGAGACCATCCTGGCTAACAGGGTGAAACCCCATCTCTACTAAAAATACAAAAAAATTAGCTGGGCGTGGTGGCGTGCGCCTATAGTCCCAGCTACTTCGGAGGCTGAGGCAGGAGAATGGCATGAGCCCAGGAGGCAGAGCTTGCAGTGAGATCGTGCCACTGCACTCCAGGCTAGGCGACAGAGCGAGACTCCGTCTCAAAAAAATAAATAAATAAATAAAAAATTTATAACAAAATGTTGGGAAAGACAGGTTAAGAGTTAGAAGAAAAGGAAAATGAAGATCAGATAAAAAAGGATGAAGCCGATATTAGAACATAATGAAGAACTACAGATCTGCCTTTGAGTTTCCTAAGAGCCATAACAAAAAGCGGGCAGAGGAGGACAGAAGAGGAAGATGAAGAGAGGAGAGAGAGAGAGGCGGGAGCGAGAGCTCAGTTACATAATTAGCAATACTCACATGATTTTTAAAGTTCTTCTAGTAAAGCACCACTTTTCCTGATACTAAGTTTTCATGAAGAGACTTGACATTGCAGTTCTATTAAGAGATTTTACACATTAAACAAGCAAGAAATTAATTTCTGTCTCGCATAATGGACCACATTATGAGAAATGCAAATTAAAGCCACAATATGATACTACTGCCCACATGAATGGCTAAAATAAAGGAAAGACTGACCACACTAAATGTTGAGAGAACACAGAACAACCTGAACTCTCATACGCTGTTTGTGGTGCAGCCACTTTGTAAAAATGTCTGGCAATTTTTAAAATATATATATTTTCATTATACTTTAAGTTCTAGGATACATGTGCACAACGTGCAGGTTTGTTACATATGTATACATGTGCCATGTTGGTGTGCTGCACCCATTAACTCATCATTTACATTAGGTATATCTCCTAATGCTATCCCTCCCCCCTCCCCCACCCCACAACAGGCCCCGGTGTGTGATGTTCCCCTTCCTGTGTCCAAGTGTTCTCATTCTCCATTTCCCACCTATGAGTGAGAACATGTGGTGTTTGGTTTTTTGTCCTTGCGATAGTTTGCTGAGAATGATGGTTTCCAGCTTCATCTATGTCCCTACAAAGGACATGAACTCATAATTTTTTATGGCTGCATAGTATTTCATGGTGTATATGTGCCACATTTTCTTAATCCAGTCTATCATTGTTGGACATTTGGGTTGGCTCCAAATCTTTGCTGTTGTGAATAGTGCCACAATAAACATACATGTGCGTGTGTTTTTATAGCAGCATGATTTATAATCCTTTGGGTATATACCCAGTAATGGGATGGCTGAGTCAAACGGTATTTCTAGTTTTAGATCCCTGAGGAATCGCCACACTGTCTTCCACAATGGTTGAACTAGTTTACAGTCCCACCAACAGTGTAAAAGTGTTCCTATTTCTCCACATCCTCTCCAGCACCTGTTGTTTCCTGACTTTTTAATGATTGCCATTCTAACTGGTATCTCATTGTGGTTTTGATCTGCATTTCTCTGATGGCAAGTGATGATGAGCATTTTTTCATGTGTCTACTGGCTGCATAAATGTCTTCTTTTGAGAAGTGTTTGTTCAAATCCTTCGCCCACTTGTTGATGGGGTTGTTAGTTTTTTTCTTGTAAATTTGTTAGAGTTCTTTGTAGCTTCTGGATATTAGCCCTTTGTCAGATGAGTAGACTGCAAAAATTTTCTCCCATTCTGTAGATCGCCTGTTCACTCTGATGGTAGTTTCTTTTGCTGTGCAGAAGCTCTTTAGTTTAATTAGATCCCATTTGTCAATTTTGGCTATTGTTGCCATTGCTTTTGGTGTTTTAGACATGAAGTCCTTGCCCATGCCTATGGCCTGAATGGTATTGCCTAGGTTTTCTTCTAGGGTTTTTATGGTTTTAGGTCTAACATGTAAGTCTTTAATCCATCTTGAATTAATTTTTGTATAAGGTGTAAGGAAGGGATCCAGTTTCAGCTTTCTACATATGGCTAGCCAGTTTTCCCAGCACGATTTGTTAAATAGGGAATCATTTCCCCATTGCTTGTTTTTGTCAGGTTTTCAAAGATCAGACAGTTGTAGATGTGTGGTATTATTTCTGAGGGCTCTGTTCTGTTCCATTGGTCTGTATCTCTGTTTTGGTACCAGTACCATGCTGTTTTGGTTACTGTAGCCTTGTAGTATAGTTTGAAGTCAGGTAGCGTGATGCCTCCAGCTTTGTTCTTTTGGCTTAGGATTGACTTGGCAATGCGGGCTCTTTTTTGGTTCCATATGAACTTTAAAGTAGTTTTTACCAATTCTGTGAAGAAAGTCATTGGTAGCTTGATGGGGATGGCATTGAACCTATCAATTACCTTGGGCAGTATGGCCATTTTCACGATATTGATTCTTCCTATCCATGAGCAGAGAATGTTCTTCCATTTGTTTGTATCCTCTTTTATTTCGTTGAGCAGTGGTTTGTAGTTCCTCCTTGAAGAGGTCCTTCACGTCCCTTGTAAGTTGGATTCCTAGGTATTTTATTCTCTTTGAAGCAATTGTGAATGGGAGTTCACTCATGATTTGGCTCTCTGTTTGTCTGTTATTGGTGTATAAGAACGCTTGTGATTTTTGCATATTGATTTTGTACCCTGAGACTTTGCTGAAGTTGCTTATCAGCTTAAGGAGATTTGGGGCTGAGACAATGGGGTTTTCTAAATATACAATCATGTCATCTGCAAACAGGGACAATTTGACTTCCTCATTTCCTAATTGAATACCCTTTATTTCTTTCTCCTGCCTGATTGCCCTGGCCAGAACTTACAACACTATGTTGAATAGGAGTGGTGAGAGAGGGCATCCCTGTCTTGTGCCAGTTTTCAAAGGGAATGCTTCCAGTTTTTGCCCATTCAGTATGATATTGGCTGTGGGTTTGTCATAAATAGCTCTTATTATTTTGAGATACGTCTCATCAATACCTAATTTATTGAGAGTTTTTAGCATGAATTGCTGTTGAATTTTGTCAAAGGCCTTTTCTGCATCTATTGAGATAATCATGTGGTTTTTGTCTTTGGTTCTGTTTATATGATGGATTACATTTATTGATTTGCGTATGTTGAACCAGCCTTGCATCCCAGGGATGAAGCCCACTTGATCATGGTGGATAAGCTTTTTGATGTGCTGCTGGATTCAGTTTGCCAGTATTTTATTGAGGATTTTTGCATCGATGTTCATCAAGGACATTGGTCTAAAATTCTCTTTTTTCGTTGTGTCTCTGCCAGGCTTTGGTATCAGGATGATGCTGGCCTCATAAAATGAGTTAGGGAGGATTCCCTCTTTTTCTATTCATTGGAATAATTTCAGAAGGAATGGTACCAGCTCCTCCTTGTACCTCTGGCAGAATTCGGCTGTGAATCCGTCTATTCCTGGACTTTTTTTGATTGGTAGGCTATTAATTATTGCCTCAATTTCACAGCCTTTTACTGGTCTATTCATAGATTCAACTTCTTCCTGGTTTAGTCTTGGGAGGGTGTATGTGTCGAGGGATTTATCCATTTCTTCTAGATTTTCTAGTTTATTTGAATAGAGTGTTTATAGTATTCCCTGACGGTAGTTTGTATTTCTGTGGGATCGGTGGTGATATCCCCTTTATCATTTTTTATTGCGTCTATTTGATTCTTCTCTCTTTTCTTCTTTATTAGTCTTGCTAGTGGTCTATCAATTTTGTTAATCTTTTCAAAAAACCAGCTCCTGGATTCGTTGATTTTTTGAAGGGTTTTTTGTGTCTCTATCTCCTTCAGTTCTGCTCTGACCTTAGTTATTTCTTGCCTTCTGCTAGCTTTTGAATATGTTTGCTCTTGCTTCTCTATTTCTTTTAATTGTGATGTTAGGGTGTCAATTTTAGATCTTTCCTGCTTTCTCTTGTGGGCATTTAGTGCTATGAATTTCCCTCTACACACTGCTTTGAATGTGTCCCAGAGATTCTGGTGTGTTGTGTCTTTGTTCTCATTGGTTTCAAAGAACATCTTTATTTCTGCCTTCATTTTGTTATGTAGCCAGTAGTCATTCAGGAGCAGGTTGTTCAGTTTCCATGTAGTTGAGCGGTTTTGATTGAGTTTCTTAATCCTGAGCTCTAGTTTGATTGCACTGTTGTCTGAGAGACAGTTTGTTATAATTTCTGTTCTTCTACATTTGCTGAGGAGTGCTTTACTTCCAACTATGTGGTCAATTTTGGAATAAGTGCGATGTGGTGCTGAGAAAAATGTATATTCTGTTGATTTGGGGTGGAGAGTTCTGTAGGTGTCTATTAGGTCCGCTTGGTGCAGAGCTGTGTTCAATTCCTGGATATCCTTGTTAACTTTCTGTCTCGTTGATCTGTCTAATGTTGACAGTGGAGTGTTAAAGTCTCCTATTATTATTGTGTGGGAGCCTAAGTCTCTTTATAGGTCTCTAAGGAACTGCTTTATGAATCTGGGTGCTCCTGTATTGGGTGCATATATATTTAGGAGAGTTAGCTCTTCTTGTTGAATGGATCCCTTTACCATTATGTAATGGCCTTCTTTGTCTCTTTTGATCTTTGTTGGTTTAAAGTCTGTTTTATCAGAGACTAGGATTGCAACCCCTGCCTTTTTTTGTTTTCCATTTGCTTGGTAGATCTTCCTCCATCCCTTTATTTTGAGCCTATGTGTGTCTCTGCATGTGAGATGGGTTTCCTGAATAGAGCACACTGATGGGTCTTGAGTCTTTATCCAGTTTGCCAGTCTGTGTCTTTTAATTGGAGCATTTAGCCCATTTACATTTAAGGTTAATATTGATATGTGTGAATTTGATCCTGTCATTATGATGTTACCCGGTTATTTTGCCCGTTAGTTGATGCAGTTTCTTCCTAGCCTCGATGGTGTTTACAATTTGGCATGTTTTTGCAGTGGCTGGTACTGGTTGTTCCTTTCCATGTTTAGTGCTTCCTTCAGGAGCTCTTGTAGGGCAGGCCTGGTGGTGACAAAATCTCTCAGCATTTGTTTGTCTGTCAAGTATTTTATTTCTCCTTCACTTATGAAGCTTAGTTTGGCTGGATATGAAATTCTGGGTTGAAAATTCTTTTCTTTAACAATGTTGAATATTGGCCCCCAATCTCTTCTGGCTTGTAGAGTTTCTACCAAGAGATCAGCTGTTAGTCTGATGGGCTTCCCTTTGTGGGTACCCTGACCTTTCTCTCTGGCTGCCCTTGACATTTTTTCCTTCATTTCAACTTTAGTGAATCTGACAATTATGTGTCTTGGAGTTGCTCTTCTCGAGGAGTATCTTTGTGGCGTTCTCTGTATTTCCTGAATCTGAATGTTGGCCTGCCTTGCTAGGTTGGGGAAGTTCTCCTGGATAATATCCTGCAGAGTGTTTTCCAGCTTGGTTCCATTCTCCCTGTCAATTTCAGGTACACCAATCAGATGTAGATTTGGTCTTTTCACATAGTCTAATATTTCTTGGAGGCTTTGTTCATTTCTTTTCATTCTTTTTTCTCTAAACTTCTCTTCTTGCTTCATTTCATTCATTTGATCTTCAATCACTGATACCCTTTCTTCCAGCTGATCGAATTAGCTACTGAAGCTTATGCATTCATCACATAGTTCTCGTGCCATGGTTTTCAGCTCCATCAGGTCATTTAAGGCCTTCTCTACATTGGTTATTCTAGTTAGCCATTCGTCTAATCTTTTATCAAGGTTTTTAGCTTCTTGCGATGGGTTTGAACTTCCTCCTTTAGCTCGGAGAAGTTTGATCGTCTGAAGCCTTCTTCTCTCAACTCGTCAAAGTCATTATCCATCCAGCTTTGTTCCATTGCTGGTGAGGAGCTGCGTTCCATTGGAGGAGGAGAGGTGCTCTGATTTTTAGAATTTTCAGTTTTTCTGCTCTGTTTTTTCTCCATCTTTGTGGTTTTATCTACCTTTGGTCTTTGATGATGGTGACGTACAGATGGGGTTTTGGTGTGGATGTCTTTTCCATTGGTTAGTTTTCCTTCTAAAAGTCAGGACCCTCAGCTGCAGGTCTGTTGGAGTTTGCTGGAGGTCTACTCCAGACCCTGTTTGCCTGGGTATCAGCAGCGGAGGCTACAGAACAGTGAATAATGCTGAACAGCAAACGTTGCTGTCTGATCGTTCCTCTGGAAGTTTCATCTCAGAGGGGTACCAGGCCATGTGAGGTGTCAGTCTGCCCCTACTGGGGGGTGCCTCCCAGTTAGGCTACTCGGGGTGTCTGACAATTTTTTATGTGACTTGAGGTAGTGCTCAGGATGGTATTGTGTCTCTGTTTAAGGGACCACAAGAGAAACGAGGTGATTGGAGCTCTAAAATTCCACAACATAAAAAATGCCTGCAATGATTTTATCCAGGAAGAAAAAATTATGTAAAAAGATAGAAAGAGCCTTAAAAATCTCTAAGAAACATATTCTATCCCCTATCTCATTCATCTATGCCAACATATCCTGCTAAATTCATTCCTCTCTGAACATATACCATATGCTAGATACCATAGGGAATGATAATAATAGATTTTTATACCATATTTCAACAATTCTAAGATGTATGATTTTTTGCACATTTTGATATTTCTGAAATTGGGATAGGTCTTAAATCAAAGGCATGTCATAATTGGTAGATTTTTTTCCTTCTTAATGGTACATAAAATAATTACACTTCTTAAAATCAATGATATCTTAGATTTATTAAAACACAATCTCTAGTGCTTCATAGTTCAAAGTATTTTCATCTTATTTGATGCTCACAACAACATATTTTGTTGAGATGGGTAGTTACTCCTATTCTAAACCTAAAAATCAAAATTCAGAGAGACTAAGTGACCTCTCTGAGGTCCTCCTTAGAGACTTTATGATGAAGCCATAACTCTAATCTAAATCTACTATTTTCTCCCAATATCCCACTGAAAACTCCAT
This sequence comes from Pongo pygmaeus, assembly GCF_028885625.2. Taxonomy (NCBI): domain Eukaryota; kingdom Metazoa; phylum Chordata; class Mammalia; order Primates; family Hominidae; genus Pongo; species Pongo pygmaeus. The sequence continues at coordinate 50,710,242 of NC_072379.2, read as the reverse complement.
GGAAAAAAATACCTGTTTCATTCACTCCTGTGTCACCAGAATATAGAACATTGCTTGGCATATAGTAGGTATTTGATAAATATTTATTGAATCAATGTATTACATTATAGAAGTGAATGAAAGTCAGAAGGGAGAGCGCTCTGTGGGTTGTAGTGAGCTTAGAAGTTTATACAGAGGGTGAGTATCCTTCCATCTTTTCTCCGCTTTGGTGAACATCTCATTTATTACTCAAATATCTTCTGTTCCATGATGCCTTCCTCAGGTTAAGCCAAACATATTTGTTTCCTAATGACTTGAAAGGCAACCTAGTATAGCAGAAAGCATACTGGTTTTTGCCTCAGAAAAAGTGGGTTTAGATTCCTTCTGATTTTAACCACCTACTAGCATAAAACTTTGGAAAAGATTGGATAACTTTCCTGAGCCTCAATTTTCTTATCTGCAAAATTGAGAATAAAACCTAGCAGATTGTATCATTGTGAGCCTTAAATGAGACCAGATATATGAACACACCTGGCACACAGTAGGAGCTCAATAATATTGGTCCCTTTCTCTCCCCTCTGCCATGCTCCACTTGGACTTGGTAAACACTTCAACACATTTTTTCCCCAAGAGACTGCAAGTTTCTATAAGAACTCTATACAGATGAGGGTACTTAGTGAAAATAAATAAATAATAAAATAAAAGAACTCTATTTGGTTCATATCCACCATTCCAGAGCTTAGGAGAGTGCCTGACACTTTCTAAGTGCCCTTAAATAGTTTCAGAGTTCATTCATTCACTTATTTCATCTTTAAATAGGTATCATGTGCCTACTACATGCCAGGACCTTTTCCTGTTGCTGAGGATATTGCAATAAATAAAGCTAACAAAAAGCCTTGCCCTCATGGAGACAGATGAACAAGACATGAATAAATAAACAATGTATAATGATAAGTGCCATGGAGGAAAATAAAACAGGGAATGGGGATAGGACGTATAGAGGCAGGCAGGGGTGACTTGTTGCAATATAAATTTGGATGTTAAAGAAAAGCCTCACTCATGGTGACATTTGAGCAGAGATTTCAAGGAAATTAGGGGAAAGCCATACAGATACAGATATACGGGTTAAATTTGAAGAGCAATTTAAATATTTGTAGGAAAAAAATGAGAAAAAGGTAAATGGAACATTCCAGAACACAGGAACATTTGACCAAAAACCTGATGGAATTATGTAAAAGACTGGCTTGGGCAATATTAAATGAACCAGCTTAGCTGGAGTATCAGGGCTTAGAATATCAGGAAGAGAATGTACATTTCATGTTATAGACAATGGTGAATCATTGAAGACTTTTGAGCAAGATGATGTGACGAGAAGCTTCATCTGGTAGAACAACCCATGCAAAAAGTATTAAAGGAAAAAGATGGCAGTTCTGTTTAAGAGATCTTGAATTTGACATCATAATATTACACCATGGAATACTACTCAGCCATAAAATGGAATGAAATAACGACCTTCACAGCAACTTGGATGGAACTGGAGGCCATTATTTTAAGTGAAGTAACTCAGGAATGAAAAATAAAACATCATGTGTTTTCACTTATAAGCGGGAGTTAAACTACAAGGATGTAAAGGCATAAGAGAGATATAGCAGACTCTGGGGACTCGGAGGGAAGAGTTGAGGGGTAAGGGATAAAAGACCACATACTGGGTACAGTGTACACTGCTCAGGTGATGGGTACACCAAAATATCAGAAATCACCACTAAAGAACTTACACAAGTAACCAAAAATCACCTGTACCCGCAAAACTATTGAAATTTTTAAAAGTATTCATATTTATTTCTTTACTTATTTTTGAGACAGAGTTTTGCTCTTGTTGCCCAGGCCAGATTGCAATGGTGCGATCTTGGATCACTGCAACTTCCGTCTCCTGGGTTCAAGCGATTCTCGTGCCTCAGCCTCCTGAGTAGCTGGGATTACAGGCATGTGCCACCATGCCAGGCTAATTTTGTATTTTTAGTAGAGACGGGGTTTTACCATGTTGGTCAGGCCGGTCTTGAACTCCTGACCTTAGGTGATCCACCCACCTCTGCCTCCCAAAGTGTTGGGATTACAGGTGTGAGCCACCGTGCCAGGCCAAGTATGCATATCTAAAAAATAAAAAAAGAACTGGGCAGACTTGCCTACCTGGTCATACAGAGTGCTGAACACTTGCTGGCTTCCCCATGGAGCCTGCCCCAGGAAAAACAAAAATAAATTTAAAAAATAACATAACCTGTTTGTCAGACAGAAATACAGGCCTAGAATTAACAGAGAGATGAGGGCTTGAGATTTGAGAAGCATAGCCCACCTAAATCCTGACAGACAATTACAGTCATCTTCTAAGAACTGCAGACTCTGTCGGTGAGCAACAGACCTTGCTAGAATTTCATTTCTGGCCTAAGAACTCGTACAGCATTCCCCTTAGGAATTTTCCAAGCTCAGGCCAAGACTAGAAAACCAAAGTCAGTGGTAATGAGAATGATATGCAGGACCTGACAGGGAGATATGCCAGCAAATTAAGTCCTGGGTAGGAAAAATACCTTGAAAGGTGGGGCACAATGTGTCTTGGGAAGCTCAGGCTCAGGAGAAATCTGGAAGAACATATATCATGACAGATGCTTCAGCCGCGTGGGAGGGCTTTTGTTTAAAAGTGTGCTATGTAAAATGATATAGACACCCTACAAAAAGCAACATGCCAATGATTCATCTTGTCTACAAAAACATTACAGACCCTCACATTTGATTTTCAATCCAACACTAATTGAAATTATCAAAAAAGAAACAAAAGTTATCTCTTTGCCATTTGGAATGATTTTTCATTTACCCACCAATAAGCAGGAAGGGGGTCTGTGAGTGCTCCAAAACTGAGTAGTGGGGTTTTTAAGCTGCAGGGAGAAAGGTTGCGGAAGCCAGATGCATCTTTATATAAGATTTTGGAGTCCTACTGATGTGTCTATGGCTTTATGACAGTGGAACTCTACCACTGAGAAAAGAGAAAAGAAAATGCCATTGAAACAAACTTGGTTCTCACCAACAAAGCCTGGAATTCCAGCCAGGTGTATTGTGTGCCTATAATTAGCTGTTGGCTCTTGGGAAGGAAAGGAACTAAAGGGATGCAAAAAGAGAGGGCCTCCTTTACTTGAAATATCTTAGTCCAAGGATCTTCAAATATTTTGCTTACATAACCCCCAAAAGAATGTTGTAAAGCTATGTAACTCCTCACATATTTTAAGTTGACATCTAGCATTTTTCATCATAAGATAAAAATAAGATGATGATAGACTGTAATTGGGATAAATATTTCATGACAGTATTTGATAAAAGACATTTTAACTTCACAATAAATAAAATACCCCAAATCTGAAAGAAATCATCTACAAATTTTATGAGCCAGTTTTATCCAATGTTTCTCAAAAAACTTGCTTGTGTTGTAAGACGTTCCAGTTGACTTTAAGAGAATCAGCATCACTAATTCATATTGTTCAGCTGTTCCAAATTCAGAGCTTTCCCCACAAAGACCAATTATTCCATTTCTAATGACAAGCTTCACCCTTAACAGAAATATGTATAGGTCAGGAAAATAAAGGAAGCCCCGTGGATGTAAGGCAACTTGATTAATAATAACTGAAGATGTCTCCATCAAGCCAATATTTTGTTCTTGTTTCTTTTTTACTTCTATATGTATCCACAAAAAATAAAAACCTTTTCCTAAACAGGCCAAACAACACTGCCACAGAACAAAAATATCTAATCCATATTAAAATGTCTCACATGTCCTTTATGGCTGGTTTTTCTAATCCAGGATTAAATCCTGGGCCATATACTGCATCTGGTTGTTATATCCCTTAAGTCTCTTTTAATCTAGAACATGCATTCTTAACCTGGGGGGTGGGAGGGTGATATTATCCCCCAGGGAGTGAAAATTGGTTCTTGAGGAATGAAAAAAAAATTCACTATTTTTTATGTACAAAGCACAGATATACGTATAGTACGTAACCTGTATGTTTACAGTATATACACATACACCTGTGGTATTTTCATGAATAATTAAGGGAAAAATGTCTAAAAAGATTCCTTTTAAATGTATGGGGTGCAATAATGAAGAGAGGTTGAGAAATACTGGTCTAGAAGAATCCCTCTTTCATGACACTTATGGATTGATGAGGCCCCCAAATCAACATTTCAATATATCCACTTGTTTGGTTCACAGGGGAAGTTTTCACAGCCTGGGGCAATATTCCTTTGTAAGATTTGGGATGAGAGAGGTGGCAGATGTGGAAATGTGCTGCTCAGATCCCCCTGCAAGAAAGGCTGTCTCCTCAGCCGGGAGGAGTGTGGCTAGCGGACACCCTCCAGCTGTTACATTCCTCAGGATCTGCCTCAGCTTTCCAGCCGAGGTCATGGTCTTCTTGGGGCAGCCCCAGGCAATAACTGAAAAAAAGCTGATGTACATGGGCTTGGCCATTTCCACCCAACAGGAGAACTTCTAAGAGGCAATCTTGGCTCTGGAGCTTCCCCACTGAGCTGGCCAACTTTGTGGGGTCTGCATTACAGTCAGACGACTCCAGTTGCCTAACTCTGCTCTCTCCCTCATTTCCCAGATGTCACTCCCCAATAAAACACTTGTATTCCTAACTCTCTCTCTGTCAGCATCTTCTTCCTGGAGAACCAAACTGGTACAGTGAGGGCAAACATGGTCTTATAGATCATGTGTTAGGAAATAGTAGAGAGGAGATGGAAGATCTAGGAAACGATCTCCTTAAAATTATCTGTAGTCTTAAAGTCTTCACTTACCAAAGGTGTAGGTGATCAGTCAAGGTTCAATTAGAGAAGTAGAATACTAGGAGACAGATAGGTAGGTAGGTAGGTAGGTAAATTGATTGATTGATAGATAGATAGATAGATAGATAGACAGACAGGTAGATAGATTGATAGAGTAGGGCATTTATTATAGGGATTTGATCTTATTCATTTGGAGGAGCTTGTTACTTAGTCTGTGTGAGGCCATGGCATCTGTGTTTGGTGCTGAAGCCTGAAATCCTCAAGAACGCATTTGGGAAAGAGAGATGTCTGTGAAGTTGGGGAAACAGGCAAACTGGAACCCACGAAGATGGACTGGAATCTGCATTCGTATCCTACTGCCTTCAAGCTGCCCACTTCAATGGTCAGGTACTCTCTAGGAGAAGCTGGTGTCCTTCATCATGGAGGACATGTTGGGTCTGGAAGTCAGAGAGGCTGGAGAACTTGCAGGTGTGGCTACTGTTCCACACCACAATGCAAGTCAACAGGTAAGGGACAACATGAATGAGATGCAACAGCACCTGTGACCTGCACCAACCTTTCAGGTGTAAAAAATGTATGTCCGCTACTTCACTGCTTTACTTTTGCTTTCTAAATCTCACACAAAGCTAGGTATGGTGGCTAATGCCTATAATCTCAGCACTTCAGGAGGCTAAGGCAGAGAAGGGAATTTTGGGTGCCATAGTTTTAGTTTAGCTGAGTTGATACACAAATCCACCCAACAGGGGTTTCCATATCCTGTTTAAGAATCACTGACTTAAATAACAAAGGGCTAGAGAGCCCTTCTAAAAGTTGTGCTTGGGAGTTTAGGATTAAATATATAGCCTTGTTGCGTATCCTGAGAGTAAAGCCTTCAGTCTTACAGGCCTAGGTTTGAGGGGCTGATGGCTGCTAACCTCTCTGAATTTCAAGGTCTTCATTCATAAAAGGGCTAATAATACCTACTTTGCAGGATTCTGTGAGGATTACATTGTGGCAGAACACACAAAGTCCAGATACACAGTGCTTAATTAATGGCAACTATTATTTCAAGGGTGTCTTATAGCTTTCAGGTTAATACAATCACGCTGAAATTTTAGATCTGCTGAACTTTTAGAGGCTTATACAAACCAAAGACTGGCTAAGCCAGAGGTTAGAACTCATGGAACCACCAGCTTACACCCCCTAAAACCAGAGTTCTCCATGTCCTTGAGTTGTGTGAGTAGGAGGGAAAAGCCTGGTAGTCCCAATTGGTTAGCCTTTGATTGATGAATGCCATCAATAGCTGCAGGTCAAAGGCAGCAGTCAATAGGAAACCATGCTTCATGTTGCTATTGCAGTTCAGCATTTCCTAAAGGCAGATGCCTCCTTCCTGGTCCTTCATGCCTCAAAGAGTTGGAATCGACCTGATAATCATGGAGGCAAATAAAGTTGTGACAGATGGAAAAAGGCCATTTCTGTCCTGTCATAATTTGATTATCTCCACCCCCTGCTCTCTTACTCCAATATATTACTTAAGGGCCACAGATATACTTCATGATTCAGAGTGCACTTGGTCCTGAATTAGTCAAGACTATGGTTGCAAGAAACAGAAACCCAAGTTGAACCAGTCATAAACAAAGAAACAAATAAGAAAGAAAGAAATAGAAGGAAGAAAGGAAGGAAGGAGTAAGGTTATGATTGTTTAAATATTTATTTATTTTTTAATTTTGTGTTTTATTGATACATAACATGTACATATTTGGGGGGTATTATGACAATTTAAAACATTCATATACCTCGTAAAGATAAAATCAGTGTAATTGAGATTCCCATCACCTTAAATATTTGTATTTTCTTTATGCTAGAAACATTCTAATTCTTCTCTTCTAGCTATATTGAAATATACAATAGATTATTGTAAACTATAGTCATACTACTGATTGATCAAATACTAGGTCTTATTTCTTCTATCATACTGTATATACATACCCATTAATCAATCTCTCTTCACCCCTCTCCCTGCTAAGGTTATGATTTATTGCATATTTGGCACAAGTAATGGGTAGTTGTAGTCTAGGGGAAGTAGACCTTGTAGACCTTGGTGGGGATTGCAGGGACTTAGCAGTACAGTCAGATCTCTCTCTCTCTCTCTCTCTCTCTCTCTCTCTCTCTCTCTCATTCTCTCCTCTGCTTTTCTCTGTGCAGGGGATGCATTCCTACATTCTTTCCTACTATAGATGAGCTTGCTCATCTTGCTGTGGAGAGGAAGTGGAGCATGGTCCAGACAAGCACTGGTTTTGTCATCGCTGTCTAGTAACATCAGAGAAGAAAGCTTCCTTTTCCCAAAGTCTACATATAAATTCCCAGGGAAAGGCTCTTTCTGGCTCAATTTGATATAGCCAAGTGGGTGGTGACTATGGTTGGTCAAGCCTGGATCTCATACTCACCCTGTAGACTGAAGACTGGTTTGGCTGTCCACTAAAACCTTAAGGAGAAGAGGTAGAACTTTTCTTTCCAATGAAATAAGGTGTTGTACTGGAAGACAGGTGGGAGAGGAGCTGCTGAACAGACACAATCGACAGGTGTCCATTACAGACTCTTCATGTCTCAAGATTTTGTTTTGTTTTCCAACAAAAGTCTCTGAAAACAGAGGACATTTAGAATTGCAAAAGAAAAACTCTTTGTTGACAGAAAGAGGAGAATGTGTACAGATGACAGGAGCTGCATAAATAGGCTGTCATCAAAACTTTCTTGGAGACTGCATCATCTCCTCATGACTTCAGGTATTTAATCTCCATATGACTCTCATATATACTTCTCCCAGCCTCTAATCCTCAGGGGATAAGGGTAGCACCGACCTCATAGGGCTTTTGTGAGAACTATTTGAGTGAATGCAAGTAAAACACACAGTACAGAGCCTGATGCATAGAAAGCTTTTTTATAAATAAAAATAATTTTGTATATTTATGTACTACACCAATCCTCAGGACACACTGAGGGCTATTTGCTGCAAATACCTGCAACACTCTGCTTAGGGTTATTTTTCTGGCACAGGGAGACCCTTCTGGAGAGTTAATGCCCCTCAAATAAATTCTCAATTGACAAGAATTAGTGGATAAATATTTCGACTTCCTGATCCCCAGGCAGGACTACATTGAGACATCTTCTATACTCTCTTCCAGTGTCTCCAGCATGACTGCTCTCCAGTTGATTCCTTTGAGAACATGCCCTTTATTTTTTTGCTTCCTTTCTTTCCCTGTCATACTGCCCCACTCTCCTGCCGGTGTTTCCTGAAATCACCTCCTCAATAAGTGGTGTGCATTTAAATCTTCATCTCAGGATCTGCCTATAGGGAACCTTAAACTAGGACAATAAAATATATGAAAGAATGTGCACCACATTGTCTGCCATCATTATCCTATGACTGGTAGGATTGCAAGTTATTATCCTTTTTGTTATCTATATTTAAAGCATTTCCACAATGAACACAGACACCAACTAATTGATTATTGAAACAATCTAAAATCTTAAACGAGATTTTTAATCTTTGAAGGACCCGAACAACTTTTTCTTCTACCTACTTCTAACTCTGTATTCACAACAAACAAGTCTTCTTACTTTTGGACCCACTAAGTCCATTCCTCTCTCCAGGCCTCTACACATACTTGACCTAGCATTTTCTATTACTCTTATCTCTTCCACAAGGCCTCCCCTGACTCACTCAGCCCATGATGCCAATTTACATTCATTTCGTCTACATATCATTTAATCAGCATTATCAGTTCTTCCCATACCCTGCACTACTTTAAAGAGATATGTCTGTAAAGTACTTCTTTGCCATATGGGTTTCTCAAGTTTCTAGAATATTTGGATCAGCCATAGAACCACTTTCCACGTGAAAATGGTGTTACACCAATTCAAAATAAAATGCTCCCCCCAAAATTATTCAAGATAACATCTGAGCTGCATCTGCTGTTTCAGTCTGTAACAAAGGGTCTTTTTACAGGACAGCAGCAGTGGGAAGGAGAAATGGAGAGAAACAGAAGCTGCCTCTGATGTACTGATTCTACCACCCATAAATGATCTTTTCATGAGCCAATAAGGAGAGAAGGAAAGACAAAAAGCATTCTTGACTTAGGAATGGAATAGTCGCTCCTCCTCAGTGCCTGATTCAGTTATTTAGAATGGCTTTCTTGTGGCTGGGCCTCTTGTGAATTATGAGTCTCTCTCTCTGTCTTCCCCCCAGGCTTCATATTAAAGACAAGACACAGCTGCCAAGGCCTCCAGAGATTTCCCAGCAGTCTACTATGGTGAAATAAAACACCATGTTATGCTGGACAACTAGCCTGTCGTTTCTGCACCACGGGCTGTGCTATTCTCACGGCCTAGATAAAAGATCCCAGGCCCTGGACACTTACTGCTTCTCTTGAGATTTGTGGCTTGATCTTCTAGATAGTACTCGATTTTGTGTGTGTGTTCCAGCTTCCCTGCATGATATTGATAATTATCTTCTAAAGGGATTGGATATGTTTGTATAATATACGTATACTCCTCCTTCTTGAAATACTGTCTTGAAGGAGGGCATTTGGTTACCATTAAAGCAACTATTTTGCTTCCAAGTGGTAAGAAGTTCTGTGGCCCTGGTGCCACAGATGACTTGGGACTTTGACAGGGTTGTGATCGTCCCTATAGGCATGTTTTGTGTCATTACTACCAGAAGGATTGCATTATACAAATGGGCTGAGGTTTGTACATAATGATTAGTTGAACTGCTTCTGACGTTGCAATCTCAGCTTTATCTGCCTCAGAGTAAATGGAGCCAGCTGAAATAGGTCTATAACCCTGCATGGAGATTTGGCGTATACTAGTGAAATGTTGGGAAGGTGTCAAATTGGAGACTATTTTTAGTTAAATGGTTTACACCCTAGTAGAGAACAAGATAGAAGGCACACATGATGCTCCATCTTCATATTTTGATTTCAGTCTTCAAATAATAGGATAAATTTCAAATCCCAGCAGTCTTACATGAGCCTATAGTAAAGGAGAAGAAGAATCTCAGAAATTAAAAAGTTCTTCAGACTGATGACAGGAGCTCTCCAAGTGTTGACAGAGAGCCCTCCCCCCACACATTCCTTTCTTCCTCTCCCATTTTATCCTAATTATAAGCTAGCAAATAGGATAAAAGAAGATACCTCTCCCTATTGGATATACCTGTGTTCAGAAATCTTTACTAAACTAAAATCATCAGAATCCAATTTCTTTCTCACCTAACTATCTGCATGGTGTAAATGGGAGGGTAGGTAAGGATCTAATTAGTGATACAAATGTTATTTGTATATTCAATCAGACAAACAGATCCCTTTGGGAGTATACAAATAAAATCCCAAACAGTAGAATTTACCAACTGAAGGACAAAAAGAGTCTTGTTTATTTTTCTATTTTTTATGCAATAGCTAGGTGCTCAGTAAATATAGTTGGTTTCAATTATTAAATTGAAAACATCCATGCCCACTTTGAAGAAAATAATCTGAAAGGAAATTATCACATGCCATGAATATGTAAATTATACCTTGAACCACTTCTCTGCTTCTCAGTTGTGAGGCCAAAATGCTTCCCACGTATAACTCACTAATTTTTACAAGTTGTAATAATCCCTGAAGGAAGAGAAATAGCAATTGCCATTGTCCCATTTGACAGATATGAGAACTAAAGTACAAGCTGTTAAGCCAGGGATGGTGACTCGGTGAGTAAGAGTCAGAGTAGAATGATATGAGACTAGGGCAGAGGGAGCAGAAATGCTGCCTAGAATTTACTCTGAGGCTCCTATTCTAACTCCTTGCCTCCTTTGACCAGATAACAACTTAGGAACCCCTGGCATTGCACTGTCGTACACCAGGAGAAGCTTCCCCTGCCATCACAGGGGCAGAGGAAACAGCCAAATTGCAGGACTCACGTAGAGCAGGGGCTCTGTTTTGCTTATCATGGTGGGCCCACCTTCACCCTCATTCCCCAGTGCTACCTAATTCAGCACTTGCATTGGCCCTAGCGAACAAGGATCAGATGACAGGATGAATCAATAAAGGCCTTGTGACTCCCATTTCTGGTGTTCAACCCATTAAATCAATATTTCTTAAAACAAGCTGGTCACGGTGGCTCATGCCTATAATCCCAGGGACTCAGGAGGCTGAAGCAAGAGGATAGCTTGAGGACAGGAGTTCAAGACCAGCCTCAGCAACATAAAGAGACCCTGTCTTTACAAAAAGTAAAAAGAAAAACATTAGTCAATCTGGTAGTCCCAGCTCCTCTGGAGGTTGAGTCAGGAGAATTGCCTGGGCCCAGGTATTTGAGGCTGCTTTGAGTTATGATTGCTGCCCCACACTCCAGCCTGGGTGACAGAGGGAGAGAAAGAAGAAAGGAAGGAAGGAAGGAAGGAAGGAAGGAAGGAAGGAAGGAAGGAAGGAAGGAAGGGGAAAGAAGGAGAAAGAAAGAAAGAAAAGAAAGAAAGAAAGAAAGAAAGGAAAGAAAGAAAGAGAGAAAGAGAGAAAGAGATAAAGGAAAAGAAAGAAAACAAATTTCTTAAGACATTACAGTCTATCCCTTTAGAAGAGAAAATGCCCCATAGCATCACCTGCCTGCAATCATTCCTGCAGAAACAGCAAAAAGACTTTCTACATCTCAAGGAATCACATGCATCCAGTTCTAGTGATGCTCCTTTCCAATAAAACAAATACTCCCTAAGCAGATAAATAAATAATCAAACACAAATAAATACCATATATGAGGAAAGGTCTTCCATAAGTTTTGAAATAAGGAAGTTACAAAACAGCACATTCTCTGGGCTAAGGGCTGTTAAATGTACTATCTCATTTGATCCTCATAAAAACCTTGTGAGGTAGATATTCTTTTTATTACTTCTGTTTTTGAGGCGGGGTCTCGCTCTGTTGCCCAGGCTGGGGTGCAGTGGTGTGATCTTGGCTCACTGTAGCCTCAAACTCCTGTGCTCAAGCAATCCTCCCACCTCAGCCTCCTGAGTAGCTGGGACCAGTGGTGCACACCCAGCTAATTTTCGCATTTTTTCTGCAGAGACAGGGTTTTGCCATGTTGCCCAGGGTGGTCTCGAACTCCTGAGCTCAAACAATCTACCCGCCTCAGCCTCCCAAAGTGCTTGGATTGTAGCCATAAGCCACTGCACCTGGCCTCTTTTTATTCTTATTTTACAGATAAGGAAACTGAGACTTAGGTTAACTAATGCCCAGAATCGCACAGCTTGAAAAATATTTAAAACCAAATCTGTTTGAATTCAGAACATGGCATTTTACTCCTCTCTCTGGTTCTTGCTCCCACTCTGGCTTCTTGTCTCCTTTCACCCCTCTTTCTTCTCCTTTTCCTCAATTTCTGTATCTCTCTCTCTCCCTCTTTCTCTTTCTCTCTCTCTCCTTTACCATGTAAGTTTATCTATGCATAGCTTTCTTCACATTCTCCAGGGTTTCCATAACCCACAAAACTTTCATTGCCAGGAAGCTTTGCCAGTCCCAGACTCAAAGGCCAAGCAGGGTGTCTGATATTCCAGCTACGAGGCTGTTGACTAAGGTCACTGCCCCACTACTAGGCATATCCCACACTCACATATTCTGCCAAGTTGGGACTGTAAATGCATTTCGTCACGTGGATGTGAAAACGACAATTATAAAAGCAGTATTTAGAAATGGCTTCCACTTAGATTTTGGTCAACTAGTTTGTATAAACATGTACTATCAATATAAATAATTTGCATCAGAGAGGTACGTGACTTCTTCTGTAGAAACATTCTTCATGCTCCAGAAATTGTGTCATCAAAACATGATCAAGGTAGCAGCTGAACTTCCTTTGATTCAACATGTAGATACATACTTCATAGCTAATATTTTGAGTAATGACTGTACAAACATATGCCCAGTGGTTCACATCCATAATCTCATTTAACCAAGGCTTACAGGGTTAAATAACAGCCCAATTGTCACTTACTAAGTTGCAGAGCCAGTTCTCCAATAAAGGTGGGCCTCCTGTCAGGATCTAAGTTCTCAACCCTTCTGCTGTCAGTGACAAATATAGGGCCATCCCTGTGGAAGATAAAAATGAAATGGCTCAATCAAACAACATAGAATCCATTAGCAAACATTTTTTAAAAGGTTTACAAACATAATAAAGGACAGAATGCAACCTAATAGCACCTTCTTGTCCAACAGATAAGAAGTAGTAATGATATCTTAGAGCAGACCTTTAATTTGTGAGGGATGCTTTTTAAGAAAACTTAGAGAAAAGAGGAAACCACAGAGCATATTCAGAGGCAGGCAACTCTCCAAACAATTACTTCTGCAGAGTCGAGTCAAGACTGAGTTGAGACTGATGGGGTAAAAGTCCAGAAAGTCAGTGGTGGGGATGGGTTTAAAACTTGTATGCATCTGGAGATAAAGAGGTCAGAAGGGCTGAGGAAAGATTAGAGTTAATGACCCACATGGACTAGAAATCTTCTGGCAGTAAGTAACCCCTGACACTAGGGGGTGGCTGATACAATCAGAACAGCACAGACACTGAGAAGTCAAAAACTAACCATTAGTAAATACGATAGGGCTTTTGAAGGCCAAGACTCCTCCTTGCTTTATTTATTTATTTATTGCTATAGATCATTTACTTAATACACAATAGTTCTTAGGATAGTACACACTGTTAACTTATAATCATTATTAGGTTGAGAGAGAAAAACACAAATTAAACATCACACACAAATTAAAGGTCTGTTCTCTTTAACAAATCATTACTACTCTTTATCTGTTGGGCTGAGAATGTAATATTAGGTTGTATTCTGTCCCTTATTGTTATATTTGTAAAGTTTGTATATAAAAAGAGAAGATTCTCCCAAACTATTTTCTTTAGATACCTGACTGGAGGAGTTGGGAAGGAGTCAATGCCAGTAATTGATTGCCAGTTTTTTTTTTTTTAGACAGAGTCTCGTTCTGTTGCCAAGGCTGGAGTGCAGTGGCGCAGTCTCAGCTCACTGCAACCTCTGCTTCCCAGGTTCAAGCAATTATCCTGCCTCAGTTTCCCAAGTAGCTGGGATTACAGGCATGCGCCACCTCGCCTGGCTAATTTTTTTATTTTTAGTAGACACAGGGTTTCACTATGTTGGCCAGGCTGGTCTCGAACTCCTGACCTCAGGTGATCTGCCCACCTTGGCCTCCCAAAGTGCTGGGATTACAGGTATGAGCCACCACGCCCGGCCTTGATTGCCATTTTTGAAGGGTTGAAATCACTCTGTCATGATCTAATCTCCAACAGTTTTTAAATGACCATAAACTCCAGTCACACTGGCGATGGAGTGGTCTCTCCACCAAAATCCTACTTTTAATAATGTCTATCCGTCTTTACTTTCAAACATTTTAAAAATTTGGGGGCCGAGCGTGGTGGCTCATGCCTGTAATCCCTGCATTTTGGGAGGCTGAGGTGGGTGGATCACGAGGTCAGGAGCTCAAGACCAGCCTGGCCAAGATGGTGAAACCCCGTCTCTACCAAAAATACAAAAATTATCCCGGCATGGTGGCGGGCACCTGTAATCCAGCTACTCGGGAGGCTGAGGCAGAAAATTGCTTGAACCCAGGAGGCGGAGGTTGCAGTGAGCTGAGATAGCACCACTGCACTCCAGTCTGGGCAACAGAGCGAGACTCTGTCTCAAAAAAAAAAAAAAAAAAAATTGGAAGAATGCAGAACCAGGGGTTTCCATAGCTTGGTGGAACAGTTGCAAGGCTTGACTCCCTTCGATAAGTGTTCATCAAAGCCTGATTTTTCCAAATGAGGAGATTTATTCTGCTCATTTGCTGCTGCAGTCACATCTCCTCGTTGGGGTGCTGCATGGAATGGTAAAAGCTATAATGCAAATATTTCTCAGAAAAAGAAGTTCATTTGTACTCCATTTGCCCTTTAAGGGTTATCCGATTTCAATCATCTTTTTCCAAAAAATCTTGCTAGAACTTGCAAAGTTCTAATAGAAATTGGTATGAAGCAGTCAGGCAATGGCAAGTACAAGAGGGAAAAAATGAAGAGTCTTGACTTTGAAAAGTATTTACATACATTCCAGAGCATTCTAAACACATGAAGAATAAACTTAGCAGGGAAAGGCATTCCATCCATAAAACTGTGTCTTTGAAACCAGGATCTGAGTGGAAGAAATAAGTTATGTTATTAATATATGGTGAGGAACAGAACAGAAATTGAAGGCTCAAATGAAGTGTTCGTGGAAGATTTGTGAGACAGAAGGGCAAATATACACCAAGTAGATACTTCTCCTAGAGACAGGCTTTGCAATTTGAGCATTTTTGAGCTTGCAATGGAATTTTAAAGCCATCCAGAAACAACAGATGTTTGAACCCAAATGAGCCAATGTCTTGATGCCAAAATTAGGGCTCTGAAGAGGAACGTTAGAGTTGGAGCACATGAAGAATAACTTCAGTAACTCTTCTCTAGTGCAACAGTTGAAAGATTTATTCTATGGCTTGCTGACCTACCCTTTTATCTGTGCCCATTTATATTTGAAGTGATAAAAATCTCTGTCAAATGGGAGTATTAATAACTAAAATTCAAGTCTCTTTTCTAGGTCTGACTTCAATCTCTTCTCTCTCCTCTGAGCATTCAATCTATAACTCAAATTATGAAATCAGAAGGAGGGCCCTTCTGAACAGTATTTATTCCCAAACTTTTTCATATGAAAACCAATAATAGATTATGGCTGTACCTACACAGCACAGGATTATCTAGCTAATTTAATAGTTGTAAGCAGCCAAGCCAGGTATTGTGAGCAAGCAAACAAAAACCAATCAACACCAACTCCCACCAACAATGAATAACCAAACTGCATTTTGCAAGCTACTTTTTTTCCAGATTAAATCGGTAACTGATAAATGCTAAATCTCTGCTTTACTTGATTTTTTTATTTTTATTTTTGAGACAGGGTCATGCTCTGTTACCCAGGCTGAAGTGCAGTGGCATGATCATGGCTGACTGCAGCCTCTACCTCCTAGGCTCAAGCAATCCTCCCACCTCAGCCTTCCAAATAGCTGGGACCACAGGCGTGTGCCACCAGGCTTGGCCAATTTTTGTATTTTTTTGTAGAGACAGAGTCTCCCTATGTTGCCCAGGCTGGTCTTGAACTCCTGGGCTCAAGCAATCTTCCTACCTTGGCCTCTCAAAGTGCTGGGATTACCGGTGTGAACCACCATGCCTAGATTGCTTTACTTGATTTAAAATGACATGTCATTTAATCCTAAAACAAGAATGTTATTTTTTCATTAGTTTGTTGGATTTTTTTTCCTCCTGCCTCTCTGTTAAATAAGGAAATGCCATTTAGACATCAAATCACTTTATTCAGTTTCCGAAGAAACTTCTTACATATCTCATTTACCAAATAAACTTCCCTTCCTAGGGCCAGGCATAATGCCTCATACCTGTGATCCCAGCACTTTGAGAGGCTGAGGTGGGAGGATTGCTTGAGTCCAGGAGTTGAGGACCAGCCTGGGCAATATAGTGAGACCTCATCTTTAAAAATAAATAAATAAACACCAATGAAATTTCCCAGCCAGGTAGCAAGGTTTATTTGTTTCCAGAAAAAATGCAAGCATAAAGATATTTCTTAACTCAGTCACTCAAATGCTGTAAAATAGCACCTTTGGGAAGAAAGTGGCAGTATGATCATGGTTCTAAAAGGCAGCCAGGAACTCAAATTGTAACAGCATTTTAAAAATAGCGTCGCAGCTATGATTACAATTTAGCTCCATAGCACATAAGCGTGGTATGAACAGGAAATGGGAGTACATCTTCAGAGCCTGATAAGATTCACTAATGTAAGACATATGCTCTGTTTCTCAGCTTGCAAGCTAGGCCTAGCCAGAAAGAAGGAAAGCATATATGTTTATCTTTAATCTAAAGATCAAATGTATAAACCTTGGAAGATTTTTTGAATTGCTATTGAATTAAGTGATGAACTCGAGAAATGTACAGCATAGATTCAATTGTGAATTTGAAAAATAAAGCTTTGAAGTAACTTCCAAAGGAAAACTAATTGTTAGCTATGCATCACAAGCCTGGGTTATCTCAGGGCAGCCTCAACAAGGCAGAACTTGTCCTTAGAGAAATCATTGCTAATCAAGGGCACATTCCTAACAAAAATATCTCCATTATCCATAAAAGACCAAAGTTGAGTTCACTAAGGATGGTATGTTTTAAGAACATTCTACAGTATCAATAATTATTCAGAGTTCTACTTAGAACAAGTAGAAATATGTCAGGATGCCTTTAATATGACTCTTATATTTTAGGAGGGAACTGATGGTTTACTTGTTTCCAGATTTGTTTTAGAAAAAGTAGAAGATAGTGCAACATGGTTCAACAGTAGACACATAGCAGTACATTTAAGTACACACAAACTAATCAAATCACCCAATTTTACAGTCCACATTAAAGACAATGAAAAGGAGCTAAATATCAGTGTCTATCATCAAATACAAATTGGATTTATAATCCTTTGATATGAATCATGGTAAAGAAAAGTTGACGCATTTGGAAAACAACGCCCCCTCCTGCCCCCCACCAAAAGTATTATGATTTAGATTTCTAGCTTCTATCTCTTCGCCAGAAAAGTCTAGGTTTTTCTGGTTATTCAGAATAAGAATAAATTCACTCGTTCTGCAAATGTTTATTGAGGGCTTCCCATGCATGAAGCACTGTTGTAATTGCCAGAGATATAGCAGTGGGAAAGACAGATAAGGAGCTTACATGCTAGTAGGAGAAGTCAGCTAATAAATAAATAAACAAGAGTTCTTCAAGGGTAATTAGTGCTGTGAAGGGGATGAAAGAGTGATGTGTAGAGAAAGACAGAAAATGTGGGGACTATTTTAAATAGGATGGTCAAGGAAAGGCTTGTCTGAGCTGAGACCTGAAGAGCAAGAAGCCAAATAAGTGAATATACTGGGGAATGATCTGGAGAAGAGGCAAGAACTAGTACAAAGTTCCTGAGGCAGTAACAGGCTTGACTTCTTCAAGAAACAGAAAAAAAGGCAGCAAGGTGATAATTAATGAGGAGAGGGAAAAAGATGAGCTTGGAAAGGCAGGCAGGGACCAGATCACATGGGACCTGCTGTACCTTGATAACAGGTTGGGACTTTTTACAAACAATGAAAAGCCATTGAAGAATTTATATAAGTGAGTAACGTTTATCTGATTCATATATTATAATTAAAATAAAAATATCTGATCTGATTTTATTTTAATTATAAAATTTTTCAGGCATCTAAGAACTTACAGACAACAAGAAAAGGGGTACCTTAAGAAATTAGATTCAGTTAAAATCCCCATGGTACTCTTTTCAGTCCTATTCCCCTCCCTCTTTAAAGGTAACTGCCATTCTAAACTTTATGCTTGTAATTTTCTTGCAAGTTTTTGTGCTTTTACCACACATACTCATACATCTCTATAAACAATATGTAGCACTGCCTTGCATGTTTTTAGACTTTATATGAATGGTACCATACTGTGCATATTCTTCTGTACTTGCTTTTTTACCTTCAGTATTATGTTGCTGAGATTTATCCATGCTCATTAATCCTTAGCAACTATTTAGCATTTTCTTGGATAACATGTCATGATTTCTCCATTCCTTGGTTGAAGGGCATTTATGTTGTTTTCAATGTTTTTGTTCATATCTCCCTGGGCAGGCAACGGAAAATAGACAAGAGTAGAAATACATAAGCCAGTTGGAAGTCTCTTCAGTAGCCCAGTAGAAAGCTAGTGGAGGCTAGGATTAAGAGAACAGCAATTGAGATGAAAAGAAATGGAGAAACTTGGTATACGTTTTGGAGATGCAGCTGATTGGACTTGCTGATGAATTTGATAGGCAAGAGGGGTTGCTGAGAGAAGGTGAAAAATCAAGGATGAATACTAATTTTTGGCCTTGAGCAATTTTAAAGGCATCTAAAGGCTGAAATCTAGAACTCTAAAAGGTGTTTTATGATGTCGTATTTTAATTACTTAAGGTTAGTGAAAATCTTATCTTACTTATACTTGTGTCTCCTCTAGTGCTTTGCAATGTATAATATTAGGTACCCCCCAAAATTTTGTTGAATGAATAATAGACTTTACAATTGGTTCTCTATGGTGCATAGGAATTATATTTAGATCTAGTCATATGACAATCTTGAATATTGTCAGAAAAAAAGTGAAATGACGCTAGATTTTATTAAAATAATGCAGGAATAAATCCATTTATCTTTGGGAGTTATTAATAAAGCAAGATTGGCTATATGTTAAACATTTTTGAAGCTGAGTAGTATATGAGAGTTGAATTTTTGTGAATGTTGGAAAATTCCATGCTAAAAAGTTTAAAAAGGCCGGGCATGGTAGCTCATGCCTGTAATCCCAGCACTTTGGGAGGCCGAGGTGGGTGGATTGCCTGAGCTCAGGAGTTCAAGACCGCCCTGGGCAACATGGTGAAACCCCGTCTCTACTAAAATACAAAAAATTAGCTGGGTGCGGTGGTGGGTGCCTGTAGTCCCAGCTACTCAGGAAGCTGAGGCAGGAGAATCGCTTGAACTCAGGAGGTGGAGGTTGCAGTGAGCCAAGATTGTGTCATTGCACTCCAGCCTGGGCAACAGAGTGAGGCTCCGTCTCAAAAAAAAAAAAAAAAAAAGTTTAAAAAGAGATTTTTAAAAATTTAGCCATTTCCCCATTGAGAAGAGAATTGTCCCCTATTTGTCACTTCAAATATTAGGTTGGTACAAAGGTAATTGCACTTTCCATCATTAAAAGTAATATAAACATCCAAATAATAACCACTCTAAGGAAGCAGCTTGTCAGAGAATTAGGAATTCCAGCCAAGTTCTTAACTTCTTGGGGCTTATAAACCCCTTAGAAAACATGATGAAACATATGAACAATTTTCCTGGAAAAAAAAGCATATGTATACAAATTTGCATAAATATAGCCAGGTGTTTTTGACATTCTTTGAAGCTAATGTCATAGACCAGATTAAGAAAGGAAGGTCCATTGAAGACCTGCATTGAAGTTCTGATACTATTATATGAGTTCTTAGGTAATTTGTTAACCTGAAATTTTGTCACATTCGTTTTTTAATTGTTTAATATTCTACTCCACAGTTGGTACTTACATTCCTACCCAGAGTTTGCAGCCAGACGATTGGGGTTTGAGCCTTCCCTTTCCCACTTTTAAGCTATAAGATCTCAGAAAGTCACTTAACCTTTCTGAGCCTCAGCTTCTTTATCTGTAACTTTGAAATAGTAATAAATACACTAAGTGCTATTGTGTGATAAAAATGAGCTAATATAATTGAAAGTCCTTTATAAGATGTAAAGAGCACTGTAAATTGGTGGTCATATTTTATACCATTATGTGCCAGAAACTCTTCTAAACTTTTTTTTTTTTTGAGATGGACTTTTGCTATTTTTTTAACGAAAAAGTATTTTATTATTTTGCTGCAAAGCTGTTGCTTCACAGTGTAAAAATAGCACCAGCAAATGCAGTATATTGCAAAATTAAGATAGAGTTGTTCTTCATCTGACACTGTACAAGCAACAAAAACTTCTTCACTCCCAGTTATTTCCAATGGAAAGATCATTAAGTATTTCAACCCAAATCCAGGTATAGATATACGCAAGTTACAACACTATAGAAGGCTTAAGAATAATGTTATCATTGAATTATGTAATTTTTTATATACTTTAAGTTCTCGGATACATGTGCAGAACTTGCAGGTTTGTTACATAGGTATACACGTACCATGGTGGTTTGCTGCACCCATCAACCCATCATCTGCATTAGATATTTCTCCTAATGCTATCCATCCCCTAGACCCCCACCACATGACAGACCCTGTTGTGTAATATTCCCCTCCCTGTGTCCATGTGTTCTCATTTTTAAAGTCCCACTTATGAGTGAGAACATGTGGTATTTGGTTTTCTGTTCTGTGTTAGTTTGCTGAGAATGTGGTTTCCAGCTTCATCCATGTTCCTGCAAAGGACATGAACTCATCCTTTTTTATGGCTGCATAGCATTCCATGGTGTATATGTACCACATTTTCTTTATCCAGTCTATCATTGATGGGCATTTGGGTTGGTTCCAAGTCTTTGCTATTGTGAACAGTGCTGCAATAAACATACGTGTGCATGTGTCTTTATAGTAGAATGATTTATAAGCCTTTGGGTATATACCCAGTAATGGGATTGCTGGGTCAAATGGTATTTCTGGTTCTGCACCCTTGAGGAATCCATTGCCTTCCACAATGGTTTAACTAATTTACACTCTCATCAACAGTGTAAAAGCATTCCTATTTCTCCACATCCTCTCCAGCACCTGTTGTTTCCTGACTTTTTAATGATTGCCATTCTAATTGGTGTGAGATGGTATCTCATTGTGGTTTTGATTTGCATTTCTCTAATAACCAGTGATGATGAGCTTTTTTTCATATGTTTGTTGGCCGCATGTCTTCTTTTGAGAAGTGTCTGTTCCTATCCTGTGTCCACTTTTTGACGGGGTTGTTTTTTCTTGTAAATTTGTTTAAGTTCCTTGTAGATTCTGGATATTTGCCCTTTGTCAGATGGATAGATTGCAAATATTTTTTCCCATTCTGTAGGTTGCCTGTTCAGTCTGATGATAGTTTCTTTTGCTGTGCAGAAGCTCTTTAGTTTAATTAGATCCCATTTGTCAATTTTGGCTCTCTTGCCATTGCTTTTGGTGTTTTCGTCATAAAGTCTTTGCCCATGCCTGTGTCCTGAATGGTATTGCCTAGGTGTTTTCTAGGGTTTTTATGGTTTAGGTCTTACATTTAAGTCTTTAATCCATCTTGAGTTAAATTTTGTATAAGGTGTAAGGAAGGGTCCAGTTTCAGTTGTCTGCATATGGCTAGCCAGTTTTCCCAGCACCACTTATTAAATAGGGAATCCCTTCCCCATTTCTTGTTTTTGTCAGGCTTGTCAAAGATCAGATGGTAGTAGATGTGTAGTGTTATTTCTGAGGCCTCTGTTCTGTTCCATTGGTCTATATATCTGGTTTGGTACCAGTACCATGCTGTTTTGGTTACTGTAGCATTGTAGTATAGTTTGAAGTCAGGTAGCATGATGCCTCCAGCTTTGTTCTTTTTGCTTAGGATTGTCTTGGCTATACAGGCTCTTTTTTGGTCCCATATGAACTTTAAAGTAGTTTTTTTCTAATTCTGTGAAGAAAGTCAATGGTAGCTTGATGGGGATAGCATTGAACCTATAAATTACTTTGGGCAGTATGACCATTTTCACGACATTGATTCTTCCATGTCCATGGAATATCCATAAGCATGGAATATTTTTCCATTTGTTTGTGTCCTCTCTGATTTCCTTGAGTAGTGGTTTGTAGTTCTCTTTGAAGAGGTTCTTCCCTTTGTAAGTTGTATTCGTAGGTATTTTAATCTCTTTGTAGCAATTGTGAATGGGAGTTCACTCATGATTTGGCTGTTTGTCTATTATTGGTGTATAGGAATGCTTGTGATATTTGCACATTGATTTTGTATCCTGAGACTTCGCTGAAGTTGCTTATCAGCTTAAGGACATTTTGGAATGAGATGATGGGTTTTCTAAATATACAATCATGTCATCTGCAAACATTATGTAATTTTTATAACTAGTTTTTACCATGGATAATTTAAAGAATTCTGAATACTAGAGCCTAGTCTAAAAATCATAGAGTATTATAAAATAGAAGAATATTATGTTTATCTATAATCATTTGAAAGATAAAGGGCATTTTCTTTCATTAGTGTTAACAGTAGTTTTTTTTCCCCATCGGTAATGCTAAAACTTGCTATTCTAAGTCTTCTAACCACCGCTAATTTAAGACAATTCTGCTGGGTTGCATAATTTCATACTAGTTTATTTAGGGGTTCCATTATCACTCCTCAATAGATTTTATGTATTTCTCATACACTTCTTCACTCATAAGTTCATCCAGTTCTGAAGAGTTACTCAGTGTCATCTTGATCAGCCAACCATCTTCATAACAACATTTGTTGACAAGTCCTGGATTTTCTGGAAGAGCTTCATTAATTTCAGTTACTTCTCCTGATTAAAGAGAATAGATTTCACTAGCAGCTTTCACACTTTCCAAAGCACCAAACTCATCTTGTTTGTTCAATTTTGTCCCAACTTCAGGCAGACTACAGTAAACAACATCTCCCAAAGCTTCGTGTGCAAAATTATTGATTCCCACTGTTCCAATACCATTTTCTGTTGTTATCCATTCATGCTTCTCTGTGAATTTACGCACCCAGAGCAGAACGGGTCCTGTGAGCAGCGTCCAGATGGTGCCCGCCCCCAGCTGCCAGGGCCTTGGCAGGCAGGGCACAGCGGGTGCCCGGAGCGCGCGCAGGCTGCAGAGCACGGCCCGCATGCTCCGCACTGCTTGCAGTGCCTTGTTTGCGGGAGTTTCGCTCTTGGTGCCCAGGCTGGTGCAATAGCGTGATCTCGGCTCACTGTGACCTCCGGCTCCTAGTTCAAGCGATTCTCCTGCCTCAGCCTCCCGAGTAACTGGGATTACAGGGGCCCGCCACCGAACCCAGCTAATTTTTGTATTTTTAGTAGAGATAGGGTTTCACCATGTTGGTCAGGCTGGTCTCGAACTCCTGACCTCAGGTGACCCACCCACCTCGGCCTCCCAAAGTGCTGAGATTACAGGCATGAGCCACGGCACCCGTCCTAAACTTTTTAAGTACTGTCATTAACCTCATTTTTACCCATTAGAAAATCGAGGTTGGGAGAAGTCAAGTAACTTGCTTGGTGTCACACAGCTAGTAAGTAGTGGAATTAGGATTTGAGCCCAGCCATTCTGACTCTAGATTGACTGCTCTTAATTCTTATGCTGTGAATTACATTATTATTCACCCAAAATACAACATCCCTCCACTTCCCTATGATATAATGTTTTGATCATCT
The DNA here is from genome assembly GCF_028885625.2 of Pongo pygmaeus. Classification (NCBI taxonomy): domain Eukaryota; kingdom Metazoa; phylum Chordata; class Mammalia; order Primates; family Hominidae; genus Pongo; species Pongo pygmaeus. The sequence continues at coordinate 50,686,464 of NC_072379.2, read as the reverse complement.
GATTAATTCTGTTAACCTAGCACTATGAGGAAAACTATAATTCAAGTGGCAGTCAAATTCTAAGAAAAAAATATATGCCACTTTCATCTATGTTAAACCTTGTGTTGGTTTTTAAAACAGTTTTTAATTAAAGTGTTTTACATTTAAATTTCATATTCTTAATTTTTTTTCTGTTTAATGTTTTTTCTTTTTTTATTTTATTTTTTCTTTGACATAGAGTCTTACTGTGTCATTCAGGCTGGAGTGCAGTGGCACAATCTTGGCTTACTGCAACCTCCACCTCCCAAGTTCAAGCAATTCTCCTGCCTCAGCCTCCTGAGTAGCTGGGATTACAGCTAATTAGACCACCAGCTAATTTTTGTATTTTTATTTTTATTTATTATTATTATTTGTTTTTTGAGATGGAGTCTCGCTCTGTTGCCCAGGCTGGGGTATAGTGGCACAGTCTCTGTTCACTCCAACCTCTGCCTCTCAAGTTTAAGAGATTCTCCTGCCTTAGCCTCCTGAGTAGCCGGGTTTACATCACACCACCATGCCCTGCTAAGTTTTGTATTTTTAATAAAGACAAGGTTTTACCGTGTTGGCCAGCCTGGTCTTGAACTCCTGACTTCAGGTGATACACCCACCTCAGGCTCCCAAAGTGCTGGGATTACAGGCGTGAGCCACTGTGCCCGGCCTAATTTTTGTATTTTTAGTAGAGATGGGGTTTCGCCATAATGGCTAGGCTGATCTTGAACTCCTGGCCTCACGTGATCCTCCAGCCTCAGCCTCCCAAAATGCTGGAATTACAGGTGTGAGCCACCATGCCCAGCCCTGTTTAATTTTTATATTGTAAAATTTTACTTTATTTAAGACCTTCTTTGGAGAAGTGCTTGTGGAGGCTGGAGCAGGGAAAACATAAGGTGAGTCTGAGGCATCATGTGGTGCCAAAAAAGTAAGGAGTGCTAAAAAAATAATGGGGGCATGTCAGGAAGACATAGGGGTCAACTAGAAAGAGCTCCCAGTGGCCAAAGCTGAAGCAATTTGAGCAAAAAGTAAATAACAATAGCATTGGATTATAATCCACATAATAAATATTGATGAATTCATATTGATATTAGCAAATAATTGAATTTTTAAAAACTAATGGAACAAAAGAGACAGCCTACATAAAATTCCAATTCATAAATATGGAAAAAATGAGGGAAAAAGAAAATTAAAAACAGAACACCACACTAATATTTGTTGCAGGCAAGATCCATTAATGAATGCTTAAAATCAGTGGAATAGAAATAGGATATTTTCAATTTCAACATATCTTCCCCAAGATATTTATTAATAATAAAGGTAAAAATAGTAACTTTTTAGTGGAGAAACCTGGCAAATAGCACCTTAATCAAGTGATGGAGACTAGCATTACTGTAATAAGACATATCAGTATCATGAACCCCCGATCATGATGTTGTGAGAAGGGCCCATCATTTCTGTGTATGCTTGTCAAAAAATGCATAAACTTGATTTAATCATGAGAAAACATCAGACACAGAAAAACTGAAGAACATTCTACAAAAACCTGACCAGTACTCTTCAAAAATGTGAAGGTCATGAATGTCAAGGAGACACCGAGTCTACATAGAGTCTACATAATTGGCAACTAAAAGGACATAACAACTAAATGCAATGTGGGGCCAGGTGCAGTGGCTCATGCCTGTAATCCCAGCACTTTGGGAGGCCAAGGCAGGAGGATCACTTGAGGTCAGGCATTCGAGACCAGCCTGGCTAACATGGCGAAACCCCATCTCTACTAAAAATACAAAAATTGGCCACGTGTGGTGGCATGGGCCTGTAATCCAAGTGACTTGGGAGGTGGAGGCAGGAGAATCGCTTGAACCCAGGAGGAGGAGGTTGCAGTGAGCCAAGATCATGCAACTGCATTCCAGCCTGTGCGGCAGAGTGAGACTCCATCTAAAAAAAAATAAAAATAAAAACAAAAATAGATAAATTAATTAATTAATTAAAAAAAAAAGAAAAACCAAAAATAAGCAAATAAATGCAATGTGGGATCCCAAATTGGATCCCAGAAAAGAAAAATGATGTTGGGAAAACCAGGGCAATACAAATAAAGTCTGTAGTTTAACTAATAATAGTATTATACCAACGTTAATTTATTAGTTTTGACAATTGTAATATGGTTACATAAAATGTAAACATTGGGAGAAGCTGAGTGAAGCGTACATGGGAATTCTTAGTACTATTTTTGTAACTTTTCTGTAAGTCTAAAATTATACCAAAATAAAATGCTAAGAAGGAAAGTAAGCCCAGACTCTGCATTGTTTTAAAAAATTGTTTAAACAATCTAGTCCAATATTTCCCCAAATTCAGTCATTTGAATATAAATTTCAGGATTTTGCCAATCTATGTAATAATAGTAATATCTACAACAACAATCAACATGTAGTGAATTGTCACAATATTTGACAAGGGAGGAAAATGAGGCGCAAAAAAGTAAGCAACTTATTCAAGGTCACAGAACTAATAGCTGGTAGAACTAGGATTCAACCTTAGGCAATTTGATGTAGCATTCATCTTCATTTCTCCTCTATACTATCTCTGACTTATATCCTGTACTGCTATGATATGTATCATTATTTACTTACTAACTTAAAATTAAATCCATTTTTAAACTTAAAAAACAATAATCAAGCAAAATAATAAGCTATGTTATAGGGTCCTCAGGACAGGAGTTTTTGTTTTATCCACTAATATTTTATTCACAAGTTCACTGAACAGTGCCTGGCACACAGAAGGTACTCAACAAATATTTGTTGAGTGAATAAGTGAATAAATAACTTTATATCACAACTGTAAGTAGCAAACCAGCATCATTTGCCAAAAATAGAAAGTTATCTTCTAAGTAAATATGATGAAAATAATATAATATTATTAAATGCTATTGCTTCCTGAAGGCTCTGGACCTGAGCCCAGTATCTCTATATTTAAAAAGTAATGTAAATGTTAGAAGATATCAAAAGAGGATACCAGTTCCAAACACACTTTCTATTTGATTTAATCAGATGGATTTAAAGAGAATAATTTTCTGAGCAAACCAATTTTATTTGAAGTCATATCAGTAAGCCACCTAAAATCATCATACAAATGACCAGGGTAGATTCTTAGGAAAGATGGCCTTCTTCTAAAGGGACCAGTTGAGTCAGGGTTCATGTAATATTAGACAATTCAGTCTCTCTCAATCTTCTTCACTCTTCCTTAAATATCATCTTGTCTATAATATCCTACTTCCTCTTATTTACCTCTCTATTCCTACCACCAATCCCCTAGATAATTATTTGTCTCTGTAACACTCTTTGTGCATTTCTCTTTAATAGCACTTAAAACATAAATTCATAAATTCATAATTATCTTTTCCCAAGTCTGTCTCCTTCACTTAAATTATAATTATATTGGGCATCAGAGTGTCATAGCATGTTTATATCTCCAGAGCTCATACCAGTATCTAACAAGATGAAAGGCCCATAATAAATTGTTGCTTTATTAAATCAAGCAAATTAGAGGAAAAGAGACAACTGTGCAATTTTCTTCTATCTGTGAAGCCATGATTTTGTCATTGCCTGCATTTGAGACACTTACTCTTGAGATCATTCATAAGATCTTCCCAAATACACATAAGGGTCCTACATGAAGACGAAAAGTACATACTGATCCTTTCCTTCAAAAGCCTTCAGAATTAATTTGCTTCCTTGGGCAATTATAATATAATATCATTCTCCCTGTGGCAGAATAAATGCTTTGCCCAGGATGGGCACCTCCTTCGTAGATGTGACTGCAGCATTTTTGCAGCTTGCTGATACAGTGGGGTAGTACTAAGGTCACTTTTCTATACCTGGGTGATGATCTCTGCTCTCCACAGAAAAAAATAATGGAACAATACAGGTCCTAGCTGACATGAATAAGAAAGGTACAAGATAGTAAAGGAAACACATCACAGAAAAACATTTTTACTAGAAACAAGAGCTGCAATCTTCCTCAGACATCTCTTAAGACGGCTAATAACAGTTTCTTGGAAACCAGCCTGTTAATAACTATTGCATTTGAGAACAGGATTCAATATATAAATACAAGCCCTAATATAGAGGCACATAGCAAGCATCACTAAAATACTGAGCTGAAATCATCTCCATATTGTGAAATTATTATTCAGAAAGCAATAGCTTTCATATATATATGAATAGAATGGAAAAGAGTCTATTTATAATAAGTGTTAATAAATATAAAATACTTCATCTTCATTCATAATCAGAGGAATGTTATCAAAATTGTAAAACCACACAGATAACTGGTTTTCTTCTATCAGACAGGTGAAAATCTAAAAGTTTTACAACATGCCCTATTGGCAAAGCTGTCAGGAAACAGGCACTCTTATGCATGTAGCATAAACTGGCACGATTCTTATGGAAGGTAATTTGGCAATAATATCAAAATTACAAATGCATTTACACTTTAACCTGCCAACGTCACTTCTGAGAATTTATCCTTTACACCTGCAACATGTGAAATTACAGATATACACTGTTATTTATTGCCTCACTGTTTGTAATAGCAAAGGATTGGGGAAAAAAACCAAACATCCATCAAAAGGGCTTTTTTTGTACAAAATATATTTGTACAAAAATAAATCAGGCAGGCCTCAGTGGCTCACGCCTGTAATCCCAGCACTTTAGGAGGCTGAGGCAAGTGGATCACCTGAGGTCAGGAGTTCGAGACCAGCCTGGCCAACATGGCAAAACCCCATCTCTACAAAAAAATGCAAAAATTAGCTGGGCATGGTGGTGCATGCCTGTAGTCCCAGCTACTTGGGAGGCTGAGGCACAAGAATTGCTTGAACCCGGGAGGAAGAGGTTGCAGTCAGATGAGATCGTGTAACTGCACTCCACCCTGGGCAATAGAACAAGAATCTGTCTCAAACAAAAACAAAAACAAACATAAATAAATAAAATAAATTGTATAAATCTCAGTTGAGAGACACTTTACAAAATACCAGACCAGTACTCCGCAAAACTGTCAAGGTCATCAAAAACAAGAAACTTCCACAGCCAGGAAGAATCTGAGACATGATGACTAAATGTAGTATAATATCATGAAACAGGAAAAGATAAAACTAAGGATATCAGAATAAAGTATAGACTTTAGGTAGTAATAATAAATCAGTATTGGCTCAATAATTGTAACAAGTGTACCATACTAAAGCAAGATGTTAATAATAGGGGAATCTGCGTGCCTGGTGTATGGGAATTCTCTGTACTATCTTCACAATAGTTTTGCAAATATAAAACTGTTCTTAAAAATGAAGGTTATTAGGCTGGGCGCGGTGGCTCACGCCTGTAATCCCAACACTTTGGGAGGCCACGGAGGGTGGATCACCTGAGTTCGGGGGGTTTGAGACCAGCCTGACCAATATGGTGAAACCCCATCTCTATTAAAAATACAAAAATTAGCTGGTCACAGTGGCAGGCACCTGTAGTCCCAGCTACTCGGGAGGCTGAAACAGGAGAATCACTTGAACCCGGGAGGCAGAGGTTGCAGTGAGCCGAGGTCACACCACTGCACTCCAGCCTGGGGGAAAGAGCAAGATTCTGTCAAAAAAAAAAAAAAAAAAGAAGGTTATTAATAAAAATATGTAAATTACAGGATAGCCATATAATAGAACAGTTCTATACAACACTCAAGAAAGAACAAAGAGGCTCTCTCTGAAGTAACAAAAAAAAATCTTCAATGTTGTTAACTGAAAAAAAGAGTCATGTAAGGACTTTATTTGTCTAAAGAAACCCTGAGGTCGGGCGCAGTGGCTCACGCCTGTAATCCCAACACTTTGGGAGGCTGAGGCGGGCGGATCATCTGAAGTTAGGAATTCTAGACCAGCCTGGCCAACATGGTGGAACTCCGTCTCTACTGAAAATACAAAAATTAGCTGGGCGTGGTGGCAGGTGCCTGTAATCCCAGCTACCCGGGAGGCTGAGACAGGAGAATCATTTGAACCCGGGAGGTGGAGGTTGCAGTGAGTGGAGATGGTGCCACTAGACTCCAGCCTGGGTGACAGAGCAAGACTCCATCTCAAAAAAAAAAAAAAAAAAAAAAAATTTAAAAAAAAAAAGAAAGAAAAAGAAAAAGAAAAAAAAAAGAAACCCTGCATGCACACACAAGCATCTAATATCAGTGGCCATCTGTTGAGGTGGAGTGATGAAACAAAGTGGATGGAACACAGGATGAGAAGATACACACACACACACAGACACACACACACACACACACACATTAACCATGTAAATGAAATACCTATTTAACTAATTTTGTTGCCTCCTGCCTATATGACTGTATAAATAAGCAATGAGATGGACCCTGGGTAAAATGAGATCATAGTTGAGAAGCAACCCTTTTCCTCAAATGCTGCATCTTCCACTCTTGTATCTCTACATATTCTTTTTTTTTTTAAGTGTAAAATGATTTGAGCCTGGCAAACCTGTATGAACTAATCTCCTACAACCAAAACTCCCAAATATCTAAAAGATCATGCCACCCTTCCACGGTATCCTGTTTCTTTTTATGTAAAGTGAGGGTGGGCATAAATAAAATTTTCTGTTCTGAAAAACTCTTGTTATCAATGAAAGAGAGATAATTTATGCAGAGAAAAAACAGGGGAGTAAGTACAGAATGGCAGATCCATAAGAAATTGTTCTAAATGAAAAGCAAGTTATGAAAATTTGTATTTTCAAAAAAGATTAACGAAGTCAATCTCTGTCCTACCTCTACTGCGATATTCCTTCCTTGAATATTTTAACAGTAGATATATAACAGGGACAGAATAATTTGAAATCAGAAGTTACTCATTAAAAAAAAAAACAACTAGTGATTTAAAGAGTAAAATTCATTTTACCTTGATTCCAAAGAGCTGTTAGAAACACAACTCTCATGGAAGGACATTTAATTATATGAGCTTCACAATAACATTATCTTCAAATCAGGCCTACCCCCTAACATTTGGGGGATCTGAGTCAAAAGCACGTATTGAAGTCAACATCTCATGTTGACTTTAAAACTCTAAATATTTTAAAGTTACAAACAAAGCAAAATAAACTGTTAAATAAATACTTAAATCCTCCTGCCTGGACACCTTTATAAAACCCTGAAAGATCAGGTTTTAATTTAGCTTTCTCAAACTCTTCAAAGTTCCATACTTGCTTAGTCCCCGCCCATGGCTACCTACCCTTGGGAGGGTGGAGGTGAGGAAGAAGCCATGGAAGTTGCTTGGACCATGTGAGCTGGGAATTCCTCCATCTTGGTTACCCCAAATGTGGTCTGATGAGGGCATACAGACTCTGAGTGAGTACATCCCTTTAGCAACACAGACACCTTACCCCATGAAGAGGGGCAGGGCCCAAGAAAGGACAGAGTGGAAACCTCAAATGTTTGGGGTTCAGGCTCAGGGGACATTCTCACTCTGGCCTAAGGATTATACAGCTTCAGATACTTCTTGGTGATCAATCATTAGATGAGGGAATAGAGAGTAAAGCTTTCATTCTTCTGGATCCTTTGGAATATTACTTTTAAATGTAGATTTTTTTATGACATTAGTTGACAAATCAAAAGTTGTAATGATTTGTCTTTTGGATCATTTCTCAGCCTTCTGGCTAAGATCAAGTGTGATTTATCTTTTGGCATCATGCAGCATTAGAATTTTCTGAAATTCAAGGTCATATACAAAGTGAAGTGGAGTTGGTTGATTCTTATGATTATTTTGTGTGGTTTTTACATAATGTGCAATCCAAAAGATAATCTCTAGGGAGGAGTAATCGGAGTAGAGAGAATGGAAAAGGAGACTTTTACCCTTCAGTTGATACCATTCTGAACTGTGGGACTCTTATCATTTGGATATATCACATTTACATTAACATGACAAAAAATTAAAGATCTTTTAATAGTCCCTTATGCAAATATAGAAGTTTGAATGCTGAATTTAATGATTAGGTATAGGTCTTTTGGTCTCCAGATGGAACACTGCCAACTCAACATATTAGGTAATGTGATAAATACAGAAATGCTATTTTTTCTTAATGGCAACATTCACATTTGAAGCAAGCTGTCAGTAGCAAACAGCTTTGCTTGAGTTGCCTGGTTTAGCAGATGTCTTTGTTAGGAATGTGACAATTATCACCATTGTTTATTTCAGTGAATATCAAGTAGTACAGAGGGAAGCCAAGTCCTCATCAATAGTGCACATGGTTAATTGCATCACGATAACTTCTCACATGCCTTACTCTTTGTTACTTGCTCTTGAAATTATGAAAAGACATATCTGACTCTGACTAAAAAGGTGAATGCAGTTCAAAGTCAACATCAGCTGTAACACAAAACTATGTAGACTACATGGGAATCGGCAAATTATTTTTTTCCAGCTACTTTACTTGCTGTATAATAATAATAGGTAACATTTACTGAGCACTGACTTTGTACCAGATAATTAGGAAGCACTTTACATACATGATCTCTTTCAATTATAATCAGAAGCTTCCCTGATATTTGCATATATCCTTTCACTTTCACTGTGTCTTCCTTTTAACATGTTATTATTTGCTATATTGCCAAAGGCTTGTTTTGATATGATGAATATCATGAGTTTTGTCCACTAAATGATTCGCATTATGGAAGTTCCATTATAAGGAGAAAATGTATACTATAATAAAGACTAAATTATTAAGGAAAACAAAATAAAAATCTTGCTCCCCAAAATAAGTTAAATTGATCCTTAATTCTATAAATTAAATCAAGTCAAAGCTTGATATAGAATTCAACAATTCTATAAACAATAAGACACCTACTATGGGAGTGCTTCATATTCATTGGGTTGGATGCAAAAATGAATTAGGCTGTGTCCCTCTCTTCCAAGATGTATGCTTTAATGGAGAAGAGAAACACATGTAGGTGCCAAAACAGACTGTACTCAGTTCTGTGTTCCAGATATTAACCAAGTATTTGATAATGCAGGGTGACTCTTGCTCTGACTTTGGTGATGGAGACAGAGCATTTTGAAAGAGAATGATTTGAATGAGGTCCCTGACCATAGGCCCTGAACTTTTGAGGGTCCCACTCTGGCCTTCTGGGGGCTCTACAAAAGCTGATCTAGGAGGAAGGCTATCAGACAGAGGCAATAGTCTAAGAAAAGGCAACTGAGACCCTGCTCTGTTTAAGAGACTCGCCACACAGACCAGGCTGCAAGAATGGAGTGGAGATAAGATGAGAGAGATGGATTCAGATCAAGTCATGGAGATCTTTGACTACAGAGGAAAGGGGTAGGATATAAAAGTCTTTGAACTGGAAGTGTGACTTGGTCATATCTGAACCTTAGGAAGATGACACTAGCAGCAGTGTTCAAAAATGTGACATTTGAGGTGACAGAGAAAGACAAGTAAGTAAGCCAAAGAATGAGAAAGAGCTTTCTTTCTTTTCTTTTTTCTTTTCTTTTCTCTTCTCTTCTCTTCTCTTTTCTTCTCTTTTCTTTTTTCTTTTCTCTTTTCTTTTTTTAGACAGAGTCTTGCTCTGTCACCCAGGCTGGACTGCAGTGGTATGATCTCAGCTCACTGCAACCCGCCTCCTGGGTTGAAGCGATTCTCCTGTCTCAGCCTCCCGAGTAGCTGGGACTACAGGTGCATGTCACCACACCTGGCTAATATTTGAATTTTTAGTAGAGATGGGGGTTTCACCATATTGGTGAGGCTGGTCTCGAACTCCTGACCTTAGGTGATCCACCCGCCTTAGCCTCCCAAATTGCTGGGATTACAGGTGTGACACAGCACGCCCGGCTGAGAAAGAGCTTTCTATAATGTGAAGAAATCACTGTGAATGGTACAGTTATTTTGCTATTTTTTTGCTAATTCGAGGAAGACAAACTGAAACCAGAGAGACTTTTTAACATGCTTTTGCAATAGTCCACAGAAGAGTTAATGAGTTTCTGAAGAAGGGAGTGAACAGAGAAGATTGATTTGAAAGATAATGGTGGAAGGAGATGCCATTGAATTGACTAGCCAAGATCAAAAACACATCAGTAAAAAGTGATGAGTTGAATTTAGATCAGAGTTTAAAGTGTCTGCAATGCATCAGTGTGAAATGCTCAGCATCGAGTTAGAAATAAGGGTCTGATTAGGGGAAGACAGATGAGGGCTAAAGGGACAGAGGTAGGAGTCATTCTCACAAAGGTGAGAGGTAGAGCAACTAAATAATTGAGTCATAAGATAGGATGAGATTACCAAGGGACCATTGAGAGTTAAAAGAGAGGACTGAACACTGAATCTTCAGAAAGTTTATATTTAACCGGCCTATCCTAAAGCGGGAGAAGAGGAATCCTGAAAGGAAACTACACAGAAGCAGTTCACGAGGGAGGAGGAGAGGAGAATGCAACATGAATGCCAGTGGAGATGAGGGTTCTAGTGAGAAAAGGGGGTCCATGTTGTCAAATTCTGCTGAAACCAGAATTTCAGCAGAAGGTCTAAGAAGAGGATTTTGGCTTTTGAACTTTTCAGAGGCTGAAGGTGCTTAGGATTAAGTGGGGGAAGAAACCAAGATGGATGAAGTTTGTGGATGAAGAAGAAAAAGAGAGAGACAGAAATACAAACAATGGAAATTAGAGTCCAGGGAGAGTCTCCTTAGGGCAGAAGAGAAACGGTTTGCAGTTATTAAGCGGAGGACTCGAAGAGAGCAAGACCTAGAAAATGTAAGGGGAAGAGATGATTGACAGAGCAAAGTCAAAGAGGACATGGGAAGGGAAGAGAGAAAAAGGGTAGATGAAAACACTGGCTTTAGAAGAAGATCACAAAAATTCTTCTTCAGACACCAGGGGAAGATAAGTGAATCGGTAATAATTTGGACAAAATGGTATTTGTAAGTTATTCTTATCAGATGACCTCCAGCTTCTGGTAAATTAGGTGGCAAAAGAGGTTAGATGTAGAAATTTGATGAGACTGCAGAGGAGTGAAACAACAGAACTATTTTAAGAGTGAATGAATGAGAGGTGAGAAAAGGAATGTCCAGTGTTGTTGAGTTCCAAGACAAACTGGATAATACAACTTTTAGAGCAGTCAGTCAGCCTGGTTATGGTATGTTCTCCAGAAATGTTCAGCTGCCAAGAAAAGGGTAAAGAAGATACAGATGGTTTCCTTAACTAGGGCTGGAAATCGGCAGAACAGGTATGACAGAAGAACAGTGAGATGAGTCATTAGAATGCTGGCGAGGGCAAAGTGACAAAAGTTGTCCCAAGGACTCACGAGGTGCCTTATGATGTCCTGTGAAACCAGGAAGACTAGTGGATGGGGGAAGAGCAAAGGGACTGGATCTAAGGATGTGAAGAATGGGTCAGAAGGTATGAGGTTATAGGAGAGATAGAAAGATAGGTAGTGGTCAGAGGAAATTTTTCACGTTTGACAGTCTCAGATGTGGAGAAGTTGAGGGTGATGCTGAAAACTAAGGTATGTCTGGCTACACAAAGAGGATCTGAGGCAGAATGAGATGAAAGTCACAAAGATCAAGTTAAGGAGCCAATAGTTTGGAAAGTTAGAAAGATTATCAACATGGATTTTGAATCTCCCAAAATACTGTGGTTGGTAGCTGAGATTTCTTTAATATGATGAAAGCCACACATTAATATGATATTAAAACATGAGTCACTAGAAAAGTATCTGGAAGGGGGCCACTTAACTTTGCTCCTTCAACAAATATATATCAGGTAATAATGGGATTAACATGAAACTACATTCAACAAGCATGATATGATGGATATGTTTTTAAACAATGGTTTAATTAATGTTGAGTTTAGTTCCCACTGTCAGAGTACAACTTAGCAGCTCATGGATGACCTTGCACTAGAAGTAGAAAATACAAATCAGTTACCATGAAGAAGGAAAGAAAAGTAGAGAAGTTAAATCCAGTAATTAAGAAACATCACCATATATTTAAATGAATGGTTGGACCAAGTAAATAATAATAATGCTCAAGAAATTACTTGTATTCATCGTGAAACTGCTAATCATTCCCCAATGTTTTGCCCTAAGAGTATACATTTTCACACTCAAAGATTCTTTGTACAGACAGTCAATGGACCCAGAAACGCAGGCTTTCTCACCAATTTGCCTTCTAGGTTGTCATAAGACTAGCTCGGTGGTGGCACATCTGGAGTCATCGAATGCAGGAACCACAACAAATGGGACTCACTGGTTCTTTGTACCCCGTATGGGAACACAGCCACAATTTTCTAAAGTTCTGAAAATAAATAAATTGTTTTTTTAGAGACAAGTACAGTGACTCTATTATATACACTCATCGGGAGATTGTGCAGAGTTTGGGATGTTGTAATCATCTAACTCAAAGAGGAATTGTTAGCCAGATGTCGAAAAATACATGTAAATAGGCTCTGGGAGTACACGTTATCTCTAAATCTTCCCAAAGAATGTTGACCTATTCCTAGAACATTTATTTACATATACTTTTCAAACAATCTTTAGAGTAAACTGAGAAGCCCTCTTTTGCATTACTTTGGTTAGTCCAATATAGATAAAACATTGATAATTGTTGAAGCTGTGTGGTGGATATGAGGGTTTACCATACTCTTCTCTCTTCTTTTGTATATGTTTGAAATGTTTCATAATAAAAAGTAAAGAAATATAAAAGGAGAGAGGAGACAGTCTCCTTATGGGGCTTGCATAGCTGGTGGTAAATGAGACCCCTTTTCTTCTTCCTGTTGACACACTGTAACCTGTGAGAAGCTGCTTACTCAAGTTCCCTTTTCAACAGAACAAATTAGAATGCACTGAGCCTAAGTTATGGATGGTATAGCATCATTATTGTTCCTCATATTCCTTCATGCTTCATAAAATTCTTCCACGTGCCGTCATTTCATTTGCTCCCACAGAACTTCTGTACTCACAGGCTTCTCCCAAATAGTTTTCCTCCCAAACATCCATCCTGAATGCAACAGGTTTTAATTATTCATGAACCAATCTTTATTGAACACCTAGTAAGTGCCATTATTTTAACATTATTTTATAAATTCCATGGCTAATTATTTTTGTATGACAAAAATATCATCTAACAGAAAGCATTTATTTCCTCAATAAACATCTATTAAGCACTTAATATCTGCAAAGTAGGTATCAAGGCCTTGGTTATAAAGCTTGCTGGAAACTTCTGCAAGGAAGCAAAAATGGTTGAAGATTAGTGAGGTGAGGGCCTGGGGCAGTGACTCACGCCTGTAATTCCAGCACTTTGGGAGGCAGAGTGGGGTGGATCACGAGGTCAGGAGATTGAGACCATCCTGGCTAACATGGTGAAACCCTGTCTCTACTAAAAATTAGCCAGGCACGCTGGCACGCACCTGTAGTCCCAGCTACTTGGGAGGCTGAGGGAGGAGACCCACTTGAACCCAGGAGGCGGAAGTTGCAGAGCGTGTCACTGCACTCCAGCCTGGGTGACAGTGAGACTCTGTCTCAAAAAAAAAAAAATTAGTGAGGTGGCACTTCTAGTGAGTGAGAATATTTAAAAATGCAGATTCTCTTGCTGTTTTGTTTACTGTAGCCTTGTAGTATAGTTTGAAGTCAGGTAGCATAATGCCTCCAGCTTTGTTCTTTTTGCTTAGGATTGTCTTGGCAATGTGGGCTCTTTTTTGGTTCCATATGAACTTTAAAGTAGTTTTTTCCAATTCTGTGAAGAAAGTCATTGGTAGCTTGATGGGGATGGCATTGAATCTATAAATTACCTTGGGCAGTATGGACATTTTCACAATATTGATTCTTCCTATCCATGAGCATGGAATGTTCTTCCATTTGTTTTTGTCCTCTTCTATTTAATTGAGCAGTGGTTTGTAGTTCTCCTTGAAGAGGTCCTTCATATCCCTTGTAAGTTGGATTCCTAGGTATTTTATTCTCTTTGAAGCAATTGTGAATGGGAGTTCACTCATGACTTGGCTCTCTGTTTGTCTGTTCTTGGTGTGCAGGAATGCTTGTGATTTTTGCACATCGATTTTGTATCCTGAGACTTTGCTGACGTTGCTTATCAGCTTAAGGAGATTTTGGTCTGAGACGATGGGGTTTTCTAAGTATACAATCATGTCATCTGCAAACAGGGACAATTTGACTTCCTCTTTTCCTAATTGAATACCCTTTATTTCTTTCTCCTGCCTGATTGCCCTGCCAGAACTTCCAACACTATGTTGAATAGGAGTGGTGAGAGACGGCATCCCTGTCTTGTGCCAGTTTTCAAAGGGAATGCTTACAGTTTTTGCCCATTCAGTATGATATTGGCTGTGGGTTTGTCATAAATAGCTCTTATTATTTTAAGATTAGAATGGCAATCATTAAAAAGTCAGGAAACAACAGGTGCTGGAGAGGATGTGGAGAAATAGGAACACTTTTACACTGTTGGTGAGAGTGTAAACTAGTTCAACCATTGTGGAAGACAGTGTGGCAATTCCTCAAGGATCTATAACTAGAAGTACCGTTTGACCCAGTGATCCCATTACTGGGTATATACCCAAAGGATTATAAATGATGCTACTATAAAGACACATGCACACGTATGTTTATTGCAGCACTATTCACAATAGCAAAGACTTGGAACCAACCCAAATGTCCATCAATGATAGACTGGATTAAGAAAATGTGACACATATACACCATGGAATATTACGCAGCCATAAAAAAGGATGAGTTCATGTCCTTTGTAGGGACATAGATGAAGCTGGAAACCATCATTCTGAGCAAACTATCGCAAGGACAGAAAACCAAACACCGCATGTTCTCACTCATAGGTGGGAATTGAACAATGAGAACACTTGGACACAGGGTGGGGAACATCACACACTGGAGCCTGTCGTGGGGTGGGGGGAGGTGGGGAGGGATAGCATTAGGAGAAATACTTCATGTAAATGACGAGTTAATGGGTGCAGCACACCAACATGGCACATATATACATATGTAACAAACATGCACCTTGCGCACACATACCCTAGAACTTAAAGTATAATAAAAAAATTTCATTTTGTGAGGAATCCTACAAATTGGGTTCAGTGTATACTGCTTGGGTGATGGGTGCACCAAAATCTCACAAATCACCACTAAAGAACTTACCATGTAACCAAATACCATCTGTTCTCCCAAAAAGCTATGGAAATAAAAACAAAATTTTTTAAAATGCAGATTCCCAGGCCCTGCCAACAGAGGGATTTAAATTTGAGGTAGTCCCAGAAAAGGCTGAGAACCACTGGTCTAAGTCACTAAGTCTAAGGTGCCCAAGAGACTCTAGTCTGACTTAAGCTGGCCTTCAACTTGGAGTGTAGTTGGCAGGTGTAAGCTGGCAGGATATTTGTCTGAAGCTGCATCCTGGTGCCGGAAGGAATCTGAAAACAGGGTCCAAACCTAGAGGAAGAATTCAGCAGGATTTAGGCAAGGGGTCAGGACTC
This sequence comes from Pongo pygmaeus, assembly GCF_028885625.2. Classification (NCBI taxonomy): domain Eukaryota; kingdom Metazoa; phylum Chordata; class Mammalia; order Primates; family Hominidae; genus Pongo; species Pongo pygmaeus. The sequence continues at coordinate 50,670,971 of NC_072379.2, read as the reverse complement.
AGAGCTGCCAGGGTTTAGGTTCAAGGCTGGGCTTTGGTTCTGGTGGAGTACTAAGCAAGGATCCTGAAAAGATCTACTGTATATTTTGTCCCAGTTGTGTAGCAGGCACTGTGTGATGCTCTTACTCACGTCATCTCATTGAATCTTTATAATTAGCCCTGTGAGACAGGTTGATTTGCCCCAAGTCAGATAGCCAGTAAGTGGCTGAGTTGTGATTTGAGCTTAACTCTATTCTAACCGCAAAGCCCCTCTCTTTCTGCCCCTCCATGGTGCCTACAAGGACTGGGGCAAAGGGTCACCAGGCTCACCCAGGGCAATAGCTAGGGAGACCATTCGAGTATAAGGGGTTCTGCACATGTAAGGCTTCAGGCATCTGGCTATTTCCACACTCCCCTCACTAGTAGGTGAAATAAACTCCCAGTGACTGATAGGGTTCTCTTGATTTCCAGCATTATGTCTCAGGCAACATAGGGAAATTGGCAGGTTTCTCTTTGTGCCCACAGCCTTCCTGATTATACCTGTTTCTTTTCCAGTCCCTTAGGAGGGGACTACTAGCCTCATGCTCTTCATCTCCATTCCCATTCAGGAATACATGTCCGATGACAGATGAAAACATTGTGCTTTTGGGGCCTATTGCGTTTCAACAAAGATGAGGTTCTTACAAGAATAAAAGTGATATCAAGAGCTGGAGATAGGAAAGATTTGGAAGATAAACTGAATTCCCAGAAATCACACTTGTAGATAGGCTGTAGCACATTCAAACTGCTCCTATTGCCATCTGAAGAGAAATGATAAGATTTTGGGAGATGAGCTGATCAAGAGTTCTGCTGCTTCAGAGATTCTCTAGAAGTACTTTTCATACCAATGTACAGGCCTATGTATACAAAGTCCTCATTTTTCACAGGGAACAATAAAGTATGTGTACACTTCTCACAAAGACAGTCATCAGTGGTCACAACCCATCAAAGCCTCTTTCTTTTGATAACTGAAGTGATAGACCCAGTCACTGCTTTATTAGTATTCCAAATACCAGCACTACCCTACCCTACAATAAACAGAGTCAACAAGAGTGGCTCTCCTGGTACTCTTCACCTCACCAACAATGAGAGCTCAAGACCACGGAATTTTCTTCTACCTATCAGTGTATCACTTGTGAGTTCAAAATTGTCCTAGCAAATACTTCTGACTAATGGCTACCAGACACATTAATATATATTTTAAAATTTACAGGTGGTAGTTTATTTGCTGAGGAAATACAGTAATGAACTTTGAATGACAAGATAATGTCAAACTGGATGACAATTTTTCTTTCTTTTTTGAAATGGAGTCTCGCTCTGTCACCCAGGCTGGAGTGCAGTGGCGTGATCTCAGGTCACTGCAACCTCTGCCTCCTAGGTTCAAGTGATTCTCCTGCCTCCAAAGTAGCTGGGATTACAGGCGCCCACCACTGCGCCTGGCTAACTTTCGTATTTTAGTACAGATGGGGTTTCACCATCTTGGCCAGGCTGGTGTCGAACTTCTGACCTCGAGATCCGCCTGCCTTGGTCTCCCAAAGTGCTGGAATTACAGGTGTGAGCCATGGCACCTGGCCACGATATAATTTTTAAACATGAGTTCAGACTATATACAGTTTTCTACAACTTGAGGTTTTTGAGTTACCATGGACATCTTTTCAGGCCTAGTGTTCTATTTATATGATTGAACTGCAATTTATGATACAACTGTCCTATTAATGGACAATTAGGTTATTTACTATTTTTGCTGTTTCAATCGGTGCTATAGTGAGCATCCTTATATAAATATCTTTTGACGCCGGGCGCGGTGGCTCATGCCTGTAATCCCAGCACTTTGGGAGGCAGAGGAGGCAGAGTGGTCAGGAGTTTGAGATCAGCCTGGACAACATGGTGCCCATCTCTACTAAAAAAAAAAAAATACAAGAATTAGCTGGGCGCAGTGGTGGGTGCCTGTAATCCCAGCTACTTGGGAGGCTGAGGCAGGAGAATTGCTTGAATCCAGGAGGGGAGGTTGCATGAGCCAAGATCGTGCCATTGTACTGCAGCCTGGGCAACAGAGCAAGGCTCCATCTCAAACAAAACAAAACAAAACAAAAAATCTTTTGATATATGTACCAGTTATTTTTCTAGGACAAACATCTAAAACAGGAATTGCCGAGTCAAAAGGTATACATATTAACTAGACTTTGGTAGCTTGCAGGGAGAATGGTATGGGATGAACTACATCCCTCAAAAATTTATATGTTGAAGTCCTAACCCCTAGTCCTCAAAATGGAACTGTATTTGTAGAGGTAAGGCCTTTGAAAGGTAAGTTAAAATGAAGCTGTTAGGGTGCGCCCTAGTCCAATCTGACTGGTATCTTAATGAGAAGGAATTTGGACACACAAAGAGAAACCACAGAGGTACACACACACTGGGAAGACCACGTGAGGACACAGTGAGGTGGCCATCTGCAAGCCAAGGAGAGGGGCCTCAGGAGAAATTTAATTTGCTAACACCTTGATCTTGGACTTTTAGCCTCCAGAACTGTGAGAAAATTAATTTCTGGCATTTAAGTCACCCAGTTAGTGGTATTTTGTTATGGCAGTCTGAAAAGACTAATAGAGGAATCACTCTAAAAGCCTGGGTGGATCCCCAGGTGATCCACCCGCCTCAGCCTCCCAAAGTGCTGGGATTACAGGCGCGAGCCACTGCACCCGGCCTGGATGAAAATTTTTCTGTATCCTGTGTACACAACAGGATAAAGTAATTTATTTCTATATCATATACACAGTAGGAGAAAGGCAGCATGATAAGGCAGACCAAACACCGGGCTTTGTTGCTTATTAGCTGTGCAACTTTTGCAAATTACTTAACTTCTCTGAGCTGTGTTTTCTACCATGAGAAAACAAAAAGAGTAATACTTGCCCTGAGAAGTTTTTGTGAGGATTGGGCATAATATATGTGATTGTCTAACAATACCTGGGATTTAGAGAGTTGATGTGGGGCCCCTGTGGTGTGAGTGAGCTGTTCTAGTCACTTGCTCCCTTCACTCGTGTCCTTTGTCCCTTCCTTCATCACCCTTACCCTCCTTGCTTGTTGCAGTTTCTTTAACATGGTGTTTATTATAAACCTTGAGGAATTTCAAGGATCTTTGGAGGTTTTGGAACAATTTGTTTTTTGATGTATCTCATTCTGGCATGGCATGGCATTAAGATTACAGGAAGAAGTTATTAAGGTATTTTCCCATTCACTTATCCCCACTTGTCATCATATAAACAACAAAACAGTGAGAAGAAAATCAAGAATATCTTTCCCACATTTCTTTCTTTGATTGATGGTAGTAAATAGTTCATCTTTAGTAGATCATTTTAAGTACATTAGTCTTTAGATTAAGACAATTAAATCACCCTAGATCGACCTAGTGGCTAGGGTAAGTTAACACAACCTTTGCAACTGAGCCTTAACATATTCCCTCTTCCTGACCATGCCTCCTCCCTCAATTTTCACCATATCTGATGCATGTGCTTCTTTGAGAAAGAGGTAGGAAGGAAACTTGAAATGACTTGAGGATCTACATACATTCCATTCTGCAGCCATCCTCAATTACCTTCACATACTTGATATTCTTTCGATTTCCCAAAGAAATTATATACCCAAAATGGCACAGCTACAGTAGCTGGAATGACTGGTGTCAAGGTATAATACTTTTTTCTTCCTTCAGCAAATCATTCTTTTTATTATTATACTTTAAGTTCTAGGGTACATGCACACAACATGCAGGTTTGATACGTATACATGTGCCATGTTGGTTTGCTGCACCCATCAACTCATCATTTATGTGAGGTATTTCTCCTAATGCTATCCCTCCCCCAGCCCACCACCCCCCAACAGGCCCCAGTGTGTGATGTTCCCCACCCTGTGTCCAAGTATTCTCATTGTTCAATTCCCACCTATGAGTGAGAACATGCGGTGTTTGGTTTTTCTCCTTGCGATAGTTTGCTGAGAATGATGGTTTCCAGCTTCATCCATGTCCCTACAAAGGACATGAACTCATCCTTTTTTTATGGCTGCATAGTATTCCATGGTGTATATGTGTCACATTTTCTTAATCCAGTCTATCATTGATGGACATTTGGGTTGGTTCCAAGTCTTTGCTATTGTGAATAGTGCCGCAATAAACCTACGTGTGCATGTGTCTTTATAGTAGCATGATTTATAATCCTCTGGGTATATAACCAGTAATGGGATAGCTGGGTCAAATGGTAATTCTAGTCCTAGGTCCTTGAGGAATCGCCACACTGTCTTCCACAATGGTTGTACCAATTTACACTCTCACCAACAGTGTAAAAGCGTTCCTATTTCTCCACATCCTCTCCAGCATCTGTTGTTTCCTGACCTTTTAATGATTGCCATTCTAACTAGTGTGAGATGGTATCTCATTGTGGTTTTGATTTGCATTTCTCTGATGACCAGTGATGATGAGCACTTTTTCATGTGTCTGTTGGCTGTATAGATGTCTTCTTTTGAGAAGTGTCTGTTCATATCCTTTGCCCACTTTTTGGTGGGGTTGTTTTTTTTCCTGTAAATTTGTTTAAGTTCCTTGTAGATTCTGGATATTAGCCCTTTGTCAGATGGGTAGATTGCAAGAATTTTCTCCCATTCTGTAGGTTGCCTGTTCATTCTGATGGTAGTTTCTTTTGCCATGCAAAAGCTCTTTAGTTTAATTAGATCCCATTCATCTATTTTGGCTTTTGTTGCCATTGCTTTTTGTGTTGTAGTCATGAAACTCTTGCCCATGCCTATGTCCTGAATGGTATTGCCTAGGTTTTTTCTAGGGGTTTTATGGTTTCAGGTCTTAAGTTTAAGTCTTCAATCCATCTTGAATTAATTTTTTGTATAAGGTGTAAGGAAGGGATCCAGTTTCAGCTTTCTACATATGGCTAGCCAGTTTTCCCAGCACCATTTATTAAATAGGGAATTCTTTCCCCATTTCTTGTTTTTGTCAGATTTATCAAAGATCAGATGGTTGTAGATGTGTAGTGTTATTTCTGAGGGCTCTGTTCTGTTCCATTGGTCTATATCTCTGTTTTGGTACCAGTACCATGCTGTTTTGGTTATTGTAGCTTTGTAGTATAGTTCAAAGTCAGGTAGCATAATGCCTCCAACTTTGTTCTTTTTGCTTAGGATTGTCTTGGCAATGTGGGCTCTTTTTTTGGTTCCATATGAACTTTAAAGTAGTTTTTACCAATTCATTGGTAGCTTGATGGGGATGGCATTGAATCTATAAATTACTTTGGGCAGTATGGCCATTTTCATGGTATTGATTCTTTCTATCCACGAGCATGGAATATTCTTCCATTTGTTTGTGTCCTCTTTTATTTTGTTGAGCAGTGGTTTGTAGTTCTCCTTGAAGAGGTCCTTCACATCCCTTGTAAGTTGGATTCCTAGGTATTTCATTCTCTTTGAAGCAATTGTGAATGGGAGTTCACTCATGATTTGGCTCTCTGTTTGTCTGTTAATGGTGTATAGGAATGCTTGTGATTTTTGCACATCGATTTTGTATCCTGAGACTTTGCTGAAGTTGCTTATCACCTTAAGGAGATTTTGGGCTGAGATGATGGGGTTTTCTAAACACACAATCATGTCATCTGCAAACAGGGATAATTTGACTTCCTCATTTCCTAATTGAATACCCTTTATTTCTTTCTCCTGCCTGATTGCCCTGGCCAGAACTTCCAACACTATGCTGAATAGGGGTGGTAAGAGAGGACATCCCTGTCTTGTGCCAGTTTTCAAAGGGAATGCTTCCAGTTTTTGCCCATTCAGTACGATATTGGCTGTGGGTTTGTCATAAATAGCTCTTATTATTTTGAGATACATTCCATCAATAGCTAGTTTATTGAGAGTTTTTAGTGTGAAGGGCTGCTGCATTTTGTCAAAGGCCTTTTCTGCATCTATTGAGATAATCATGTGGTTTTTGTTGTTAGTTCTGTTTATGTGATGGATTATGTTTATTGATTCATTTTACATGTAAAGTGAAAGATTGCTTTGCTGGAGATTGTTGTGTATTGGTGACAAAAAGAGCGGAAGAGGGAGAGTATCCGCCAGTGATTGAAGAAAGGGCTTTACTTTTAACATCTTTTCTTTCTCTTTTTTTCTTTTCAGAGTTCACCTTGGTAGATTAAGCACCATAGGGGGCCAGGTGTGGTGGCTCATGCCTGTAATCCCAGCACTTTGGGGGGCCAAGGTGGGCGGACTGCCTGAGACCAGGAGTTCAAGGCCATCCTGGGCAACATGGTGAAACCCCGTCTCTACTAAAAATACAAAAATTAGCCAGGTGTGGTGGTAGGCACCTATAATCCCAGCTACTCGGGAGGCTGAGGATGGAGAATCACTTGAACCTGGGAGGCGGAATCTTGAGCCAGGATCACGTCACTGCACTTCAGCCTGGGTGACAGAGCAAGACTCTGTCTCAAAACAATAAATTTGAAAAAAAAAAAACAAAACCCACCATATGTCTGGGAAGGCTTGTGTATACTTTTCCCTAATAGGTTAGTACCTATCTTGGGAAGCTAAGAGTCAGGCCTGCCTTTTATCTAGAACTGATCAGAAGGGAGAGGGGCTAGAAGCAGCTGGGCTGAAGCAAGAAAAGTAAAGACGGATTTGTTCTCTTGACCCAACCTGGCCAATGGCAGAGTTAGCCAAGGCTTTCATTTGTCTGTCATGGGGATGCTAAACACAGAGAAGTCTCTGCCAGATTTGAAATCTGGGGGGAAATTGTGTAGGAACTGTTGTTTTTCCTTTTTTCTCAATGTGTTTGTGTGTGCATGCAATGGAAGCTGGAGATAAATTAAGGAGCAACTATGAAGATAATATAACAATTTCTTCGTATTTGCAATACTTAAGTTCTACTTTTTTTGCCCCTTTTTGGTGCTGCTTTTTCTACTCTATTTTCTAAACCACATATAACCCTCCAAAATAAATGAAATTATTTCCAATAAATATTTGAGTGCCTACTATGTGCAAGGTATTATGCTAGGTTCTGCATTAGAGAGCTAAGATTTAGTCTACCTCACGGTCTGCAGTCTCACAGCAAAAGTAACCCATGGTCATGCTTGCTCATAGATTTGCAAAAACAGCTAGATTTTACAAGAGAAAACATTTTAGTTGTCTAGCATTCATTGATAGCATCTACATGTCATGGACATTTAGCTCAAAGCAAAAATGTATTTTGAAATAATGAACAATTAAATGAACACTTTTATCAGAAACAAAAATTTCAGATGAGTTTGCTCACTTGTGTGTCATAAATCGTGAAAGGGAAAGGGAATTATGTCCATGCCATATGTGAACCATAGAGTTAGGCAGTAATATCATATCATCTGCAGTACAGCTGCTTCATTTAAATTCAAACTCTAACATTTATAGTTTCAATAGTTGTTATTGTGGGCTGTTTAAATGACATTAAAAATCATATTTGAGGAAGTTCTTGAATTTGGTAGCTGATTTAGAATTATAAGGTTTCTTCCAACTCTAAGATATTAGAGTCTATTAGGACACAAATTTAGTCTTGGGAATAAGAACTTGAGAGTGAAATATCCAGAGTTCAACACCAGTGTTTAATGCTGCATTGCTACCATTTTGGATAATAAAAATGACAATTATTTTGGTTTCATAAAATCTGTTTATCTGTTTATAGTGTTTGGCTGGAAAGATGTTATCACTTACTGCCAAATTTCTAAAAGCAAATAAAAGAAAAAGGGTATCAACCAAAAACCATAAATAAATCATAATCATGATTCTGCACATGAAAAGGATCACATCATGGATAACAATCACAAACAAAATCATTTGCTCTTTTTTTTCTTTTAATAGATGCTTAAGTACCTCCCTAAAAATAGGATCCGATCAGTATCAAATGATTAGAGATACAGTACAGGAAAGAATCTCTGAGTTGTTGGGAGCCTCATGAAGGAGGGCAGTAATGACACACTATACTATTTTAACTATTACTCAGCATTTGTCCTCTACCTGTCAGTCTCCATGGTAATCCAATGCAACTGCTTCGCTTAAAGCAAGTGGATCAGTCTGGCACAGGCTAATTTGCTTCCTCTCCAAATTTCCTGTTTTCCTGGATATGAGGTCTCTAAGTGCATCTTCAGGAAACAGTCACTCATCAGAGTTCCGCTAGAAAGGATAACCTGGAGACAGCAGGTTCTTATTGCTTGCTAAAATCATAGCCTTGTTCTAACCTCACGTTTCATCTACATAAAATTACTAAAGTTCAATTCAGTTCACATTCAGGAGTCTCTTCTAGTGCAGGAGGCATTCACTTATTGCCAAAGTCAATATACTAAGTCTGGCTGTTGAAGGCAGCTGGTTTCCCATAGAACCATGTGTCCTTGTTTCCTATTTCATTTAGTTTCTGAGTCAATGGTAGGAAAATGCCAAAGGGAGTTGGCAACAATGGCCTTTTCCACTTATAATAGATTTTCTTTGATGTACTTTGGATTTTTTCTCCAGTATTGTGTTCAGCGGTATTTCTACTGTGTAATCAGATTGGCTAGCTCCACAACAAGGCACTGATTGGCAAGAGAACACCGAGGTAAATGGTTTCCTCTCTTCCTTTGGTCCCTGAGGCAACCGTGCTGCCAGTCTATTACCAGTGATATGGAGTCTTCAGAGGGAAGTGAGGCTCTTACCTGCATTAGAACTAAGGTTCCAGAAGAGCCCTGGAATTTGAAAATTCCTTGAGCCTCCAGTGATAAGTTGAGATAAATCCGGCCTCCTGAGGCAGTCTGGATTCAAACACCCTATTTCTGCGCTGCTTCCTCCCCCTTCCCTCCTTGGCTGGTGGGAAAAAGAAAAACTCTTCCTGAGGTGACTAATTTAAGAATGGGAGTTATTTGCTCTGCTTTTTTGCTGTTTGTTTAAATATCTGGGGCTTCAAGCTGCATGGTTCTCTCATTTTATTTTCTTTTGTTATTATTACTATGTATTTTGGCTTTTCCTCCTTTGTGGGGTGAAGTTTGATTTTTAAAAAGAAAAAGAAAGCTATGAGACTTTATTTTTTTAAAAAAAGACTTTGTTCATCAGTTTTATAGCCTTGCAAGTGTCACTTGACTTCCTGTACCTTATAGATTCTTAATCTATAAAAGGGCATTTCAATATTCCCTTGAATTTGCAGAACATTAACACTGTCAATTATTTTAGATTCTTTGACCTCAAGATAACTTTCCTCTAATAACTATGCTATTTAATCATGAACTTAACATTAGAATGTATAATTTTCAAATATTCAAAAGTTAAATATAAAAATATTTAAACCATACTTACCTTGATTCCCTGGTGTTTGTATTTCACGACACTTAAACAGGATTTTGTGAATAGTAGAATATTTCTCTTGTGTAATAGTTGTCCCTCAGTATCAGAGGGGGATTGGTTCCAGGACCTCCCGTGGATGACAAAATCCTCAGATGCCCAACTCCCTGATATGAAATGGTGTAGTACTTGCATATAACCTATACATATCCTCTCTTATACTTCAAATCATCTCTAGATTACTTATAATAGCTAATACAATGTAAGTGCTATGTAAATGGCTGTTATACTATATTGTTTAAGGAATAATGACAAGAAAAAGTCTGTACGTGTTCAGTACAGATGCAATTTAAAAAAAATTTTCTGTGGTTGGTTGAATCCATGGGTGTGGAACCCACAGAACGGAGGCTGGCTATATCTTGAATCAAGAGTTTTCATATTTTAAATCTGACCTGAAAAAAAAATTAATTCATACGAAACTAAATTAGTTTCAACTTGTTTTTTTTTTTTTTTTTTTTTGAGACGGAGTCTTGCTCTGTCACCCAGGCTGGAAGTGCAGTGGCACAATCCACTCACTGCAACCTCCGCCTCCTAGGTTCAAGCCACTGTCCTGCCTCAGCCTCTCCAGTAGCGGGATTACAGCTGTGCACCACCACGCCCAGCTAATTTTTGCATTTCAGGAGAGACAGGGTTTCACCATGTTGGCCAGGCTGGTCTTGAACTCCTAACCTCGTGATCCACCCACCTCGGCCTCCCAAAGTGCTGGGATCACAGGCGTTAGCCACCGTGCCTGGCCCTAGTTTCAGCTTTTATTAACAAGTTACATATCTTTAATTTTCACAAGAAAAAAGTTTTAGTTAATGGCTCTTTCTTTTCCACATAATTTCTCAATCCTCTTCCAGTATCCTTCAAAGGAGGAATATAAAGCACTCAAGGGCTTTTTGGATACTTGGATGTTACTGTTAATAGCAAAATATTGTGGATTGCCTAACCTGGTTCATAAAATACACAGCTGAAGTCTCAAGCTTCACCTCCACCACTCAACCTGACCATGTTTGCTAATTTTTGGTAACATAGAAAACAGGACAGATCTGTTCTCTGAGAGGTGCCGTCTCATTTTTACTGTTGTATTCTGAGTTGGCCCTCAAATAGAACCTTCATATAGACCTAATACCATTCACTGGTCCTTCTTCTTGCATCAAAGGTAAAAAAGTACCTGAAAATTGTAACAATCATCTTACCCTCTCACCAGACTAACGTCCAGCAAATAAAGGATAGGATTCAGGACAATAGGGAAACAAATCTCTTCACCTGAGATCTCATGTATTGGAAAAGTATGAGTTCTGTGAACCTTGTCTCAGAGCCTTATAAAATGTTAAGAGCTAAAGGGAAATAATTTCATTTCTTTGAACTTTGGTTTACTCAATTAAAAAGTGGGTGTAATACCTATTTCATAAAATTGTTATATGGATTAAATGAGATTAATGTGAAATGGCTGGCTATAAAAATTCTCATCTTCAGGTTATTATAAGTAGTCCGGGTTCTACTACCAGCTAGAATGTTGGTCCATATTTATCACAGACAATTACTAAAGCAAGAATATTTGCATAACACTCCATAGTTTACAAAACACATTGACCTAAATAATACTTTCACTTATGCATATTCAAATATTAAATCTGGGTAATATTTTTACCTGTTCAGATATGAAGTCTGGGCATTTGGAAGGAACCTTTATTAAGAAACATTAAGCAGCTATGTGCCGGAGTTTCGGCAAACTGACATTCACTAATTATTTAACACATCTACATTGAGCTCACATATGTGCTTGTGCAGCAGTTCTCAAACTTTTGGTCTCAGTAGTCCTTTACATTCTTAAATATTATCGAGAACCCCAAAGAGTGTTTCTTTATGTGACTATTGATATTTATTGTATTAAAAATTAAAACTGAGAATGTTTTAAAATATTACTACTTCATTAAAAAACCAATTCATTAAAATTCATCAAATAGCACTAAACCGTTACATAACAACGTAAAAAATATATTTTGATGAAAAATAACTTATTTTTACGTATTTTTCATCAAAATATATTTTTTACGTTGTTATGTAAAAATATATTTTTTATGTTATGTAAAAAATATATTATTTATGTTGTTATGTAACGTTGGAAGATACAGATCTTCCAAAACAACAACAAAGAAATAGTTTGGAGTGCCATTGCTTTACATTTTTGCAAAACCCTTTAATGTCTAGCTTAATAGAAGATAGCTGGATTATTTTGTTTTTGCATTCAAGCTGTTGCAATATCACACTTCACACCGTCTCTGGAAAATGACACTGTGTGCTCATTAAAGAATGGGAACGAAAAAGGTAAAAAATATGTCTTATTATTGTAATTAAGACATTGACCTCTTGGCACATCTCAAGAGATTCCCTCTTGAGGTTTCCCCATTCCACACTTTAACCACTGTGCTAGTGCCTAGTATCCAATTATCACTCAAGAAGTAATTGTCGAATAAAGTAATGAATACCATATCCTGGGCCAGGTGCTGAGGCTACAGAGGTGGATAAGACAAGAGATCGTGACTTTAAGGAGTTTAGACTTAGACTTGTCTCTCTTAAATAGAAGAGAGATAAATATTTGCAAAACTCTACTAGAACTACAATAGGAGAAAACACAAGATACTATGGGAGGTGAGAGGGTACCTAGCCTAGTTTTTGGTGATCAGGGAAGACTTTTAGAGAAAATAGTGGTTAAGCTGAGACTTAAAGGAAAAACCAGGTAAGGAATGCAAATGTAAAAAGGAGAGCAAGTGGGAGCAGCAGGGCTTACTAGGATTTAGAGTGAGCAAGGTATAGCAGATTAGCCAGATATGAGGGAATGCGTCATGAAAGTTTCCTCAAGGAAAATTTTAAGACTTTAAACAAGGGACTGACATAGTTAAAGTTTAGAAAGGTCACTCTGGGTACAATGTGAAGGATGAGTTGCAGTATAACAGGCCAGAAAAGCTACTGCAAGGAGTTGAGGCAGGAGCTAATATTGGCTTAAGCAGAATAGTAATGAAGCGGAGAGAAATGGAAAATTAGAGTTGAGAAGGAAAAACTATAGGGCTTTCTAATGGCTGACAGAGAGAGATGGGCTGAGTATAATACCCATATTTCTGGTTTACAAAAGTGGGCTGATGATACCATTTAGAGATTAGAAACATAAAAGCTGGTAAAATAAAGAGTTTAGTTTGGGATTTTTGAGATATCTTGGAACATCCAGGACTGATATTTTGAAGGCAATAAGACATGTAGATCTGTAGTCAGAAGAGAGAACTGGACTAGAAATTTGCATTAGGAGTTACTAGTGTATATATGGCGGCTGAAGCCATGAAGGTGAATGAGACCACGTAAAGGAGAATGTAAAAAGTGAGATAGAAACAAACTGCACACAACTTTGGGGTTCATGGATATTTGACAGCCAGAAGGGGGTCCTGAAAGGTAAAATAAAGACACAGAGATCTAGGAGAAAAACTAGGAAAGTGTGGTTTCACACATCAAGGCACATGAATACAGAAGGCCAAGGGTTCTAGTATCAAATGCTGCAGAGAGGTCAAGGAAAATAAGACAAAGGGTCTACTGGATTGAACACAGAGGTTCTTGGTGACCTTGCTGAGAATTTCAGTGGAGTGGTAGTTGCAGAATCCAGAAGCTTGTTGAATAAAGAACCCATTGACTGCAGTTCCTGGAAAGGCAGGAGGAGTGAGAATCTAGAGAACGAGCACAAAGAGATGGAATACAGGGAACTGGCAGAGATATGTGCCTCAGACAGGGGGACACCTAATCTATTGTGACACTTGAAAGAATGAGTATGGAGACATAAAATTGTTGGAGTTCCTCTTTTTTTTTTTTTTTTTTCTGAGACAGAGCCTTGCTCTGTCACCAGGGCTGGCAGTGGTACGATCTTGGCTCACTGCAACCTCTGCCCTCCTGGGTTCAAGCAATTCTCTTGCCTCAGCCTCCCTAGTAGCTGTGATTACAGGCACCCGCCACCACATCCGGCTAATTTTTGTATTTTTAGTAGAAACAGGGTTTCACCATGTTGGCCAGACTGGTCTCGAACTCCTGACCTCAGGTGATGTGCCTGCCTCGGCCTTCCAAAGTTCTGGGTTTACAGGCATGAGCCATCACGCTCAGCCTGAGTTTCTCTTTGATAGTTTCTATTTTTTTCTATTCTCTTATTTGAGAATAAGTGAGGGGAGTGGTTTGAAAAGGAGAAAATCAGAAGTGGCTGTTGTGGAAATTAAGAGAGAGCCAACTAGGGAAACAAGCATTGCTTGGTAAAGTTGAAGGCCCATTTGAGTTTGGACGCTGTAAATATGTGGTGGAAACCATCTATATGGTCTGTCCAGAATTTCAGATCAGTTTTTTTTAAACCTGTTTCTGAGTCAGTAGGTTAAAGTCTAGGCTATATTTTATTAACAACTATACTGAACAGTGCAATAAAGAGATCATAAAATCAATACAATTCTCTTTCCTCGTGCACCACGTATAATTTGCATAACACACATATATACATTATAGAACATTGGCTATGAAACCTCCCTACAAAGAAAGTTCCTCAGAATATCATTATTTCATTGCCTGTAACACTCCGTATAACTTTTTTTTTTTTTTTGAGACGGAGTTTGCCTCTTGTTGCCCAGGCTGGAGTGCAGTGGTGCTATCTGGGCTCACTGTAACCTCCGCCTCCTGGGTTCAAGTGATTCTCCTGCCTCAGTCTCCCCAGTAGCTGGAATTACAGGTACCGCCACCACATCCGGCAAATTTTTTGTATTTTTAGTAGATGCGGGGTTTCACCATGTTAGCCAGGCTGGTCTCGAACTCCTGATCTCAGGTGATCTGCCCGCCTCGGCCTCCCAAAGTGCTGGGATTACAGGCGTGAGCCACCGCGCCCGGCCACTCTGTGTAATTTTCAATGAAAAGTAGTGAAGCTATCACAGTGTGGGATGAACATGAACAAACTTCAGACAAGGAATTTAATATTGTTTATATTAAGAATTTATCCATTTTCATAGCACAAAATAACAGAACTCACCTCTTTCATACCCATTAAGAGATCTTCCTCAAAGAAATATTATCAATAGAGATGGGAGGCAAAGATTTACTTCCTTTAGACTATTAGGTTATATTAATAAAAGTATTTGTTTTAATTTTATATTTTAAAATAATCTATATTTAGGTAATATTTACTAAGCATTGACTAAGCACCGTGTTCATGTATTAGTCTATTTAACGCTTATCAAAATCCTGTTAGATGAGTATTATCTCCGTTTATAGATGAGGAAACTGGATCACAGAAAAGTTTAAGTAACTTGTTCTTGGTTGCAAGCCTAATAAATGGAGAGCTGGGATTTGACCTCAGACAGTCTGACTCCGGAGGCTATATACATTTACCCTCCTTGCTACACTGCTTTTTTTCAAAAATAGAAATTTAACAAAATTTCCCAAAGTAAAAGTTCATTTTAAGTTTCAGAAACTTAAAACAATGATTGAACAGATAAGTTGCAACAGACTTCATAAGCAGTTCAGTAAAAATGTAGACATGAAATGGCATATATCAAGATACAAAATAAGTTGCTTCTGTAAGTTTCTTTTCTTAAAAAAATTACTTGGAAATATTTCAAGTATATAGAACAGTAAAGGAAATAATTACAAGTGAACACCCATGTGCCCTCTACTTAGCTTAATGTTTTGCCACATTTTCAAGATATTTCTGGTAGAAAATAAACGTTATAGATACAAATGAACCCTCCTTGTTAACATTCCCTTCTGTTCGTCTCTGGAAGCAACTAGTATTCTGAATTTGGTATCTATCATTTCCTTATACAATTTTTAGTTTGATCTTACTTTTTAATAATTATTAAACTTTTATTTATGGTATGTCATGTATATCTTTCTGCAACTTGTCTTTTCATTTCTTCCTCAATATTAGGTTAATGACTCTATCCATATGAAAAATGGTAGCTCTAGTTCACTGATTTTTTGGTTAGTGTTGTATGTCAATTTGTTCAACGATGACACTTATTCATCCATTCTCCTATTAGTAGACATTTATTGTTTCACTAATATAAGCTATTCTGCTCTGAACTTTCTTGCACGTGCCCATAACTTAGAAATACACATACTTTTTTTAAACATGCAGTTAAACAAGAACATACACATTTCTTTAACATGTAGTTAAACAGGAAAAGTAACACATGTGCATGAAGAATACAACCAAAAGAGCCATTACGTTCAAGAAATGTACAAAAGACCACAGGTTATTCCGAGTTAAGTAAGGCTTTCACTAGAAGGCACTTGGGGAAGGTTCCAATGACAGCGACATTCATCGCTACAGTAGAAACTCACACAATCGTAGCCCTTTATTACTCTTTTGTTACCCAGTAGTTTCCTGTGTCCATTCATTTCCTCAACTGGAGTGTGAGCTCCAAGAGGACCGAACCGGGCACCGACAAGGTGAGCCAATACGAATGTGGCGACAAAGTCCGCAATGGGGGCTACAGCGGCCGACCTCTGGGGCTGTGCCAGGCCACCAAAGTGTGACGGCGCGAGGGAGGGTCGGGGAAACAGGGCCTAACCTCACTTTTCACCCCGAAAGTCAAGATAGCCAAAAAAACAGGGATGAATGTGGGGCACAGACACCTGCCTCGAAGTGTCTCTTCACTTTCACTCACAAAGCCGTAGGGTCAGTAGCCAGAAGCCGAGGGGCGGATGCGGCCCCCGCCCTGTGGCACTTTCTCAGTCTGGTTCTTCCAGCCGCGCCTTTTTGCCTTACGCCAATTCCGTAAGGAGGCGCTGAGGCCAACCGGGCGGCTCCCGCAGCTCCAAAACTTGACGTGAAATTGCGCGGGGCAGAACTGACTACGGCCATCTTTAATTCGGGCAAGACCCCACCCTCGCACCCCACGCACTAGTCCTTTTCAGCGTTCCCAGGATTTTCTCCAACAAATGTAACGCGGTTAGCCTTAGAAGCAGTGTTGAAGAAACACGCAAAGAGGCCTGAGTATCCATGACCTCAGTGGTGCGAAACCCGGCCAATTTAAACATGGCGGCTAAACCCGAACAGCAAAACGTTGCTGACGCCAGTGAAGTCATGGTCGAAATGGAGCGAGGCGGCGGAGCTGGGGAGGCGGTAATCTCGCGAGATGGAAGCCAGCCTCCGCTAGGCCCGGAAGCCTCGTCTGAGGGGGCGGGGGACGGAGGAGGGAGCGGGAGTCGGGCGAGAGCCAGTGGAGGAGTCCGCCTGCTGTAGCGTGCGTAAGCTAGGCAGCTACGCCGGGCCGCTACGCCGCGGAATCGGCGTAGGCGCTTTTGGAGAATCGGCGGGCTGCGCTCCGCTGGGGCTGGTCGCGGAGGGGGGGAGGGGATGTCGGTCAGTGCGAGATCTGCTGCTGCTGAGGAGAGGAGCGTCAACAGCAGCACCATGGGTGAGTCTCAGCTTCGGGCTGCCGCGACTCGGGGTCAGCGGCTCCGAATGCCGGGAAGCTCTGCGGCCGCTGGACCGAGCTAGGGAACGCCCTGAGGCGAGGCGAAGGCAGCGGCGAGGGGAGCCGGGGTGGGGGCGACTGCGGGCCCGGGGCGCGGCAGCGGCGGGCTCGGGGGGAGGGGAGGCGGCGGCGGTGACAGTTTGAATTGAACGTGAGGAGAGCCGAGGCGGCGGCATTTCCTGTGCCGCGGCGGGCCGGCCCCCGGCGGAGAGCCGCGGCCTCCGCGACCGGAGCAGCCTGAGCGTGGTGGTCTCAGCCCTGTCCTTGCTTCTCTCCGTCCCTTCGCCTTTTCTCAGTCTCCTCCCGGGCCCGCCGGCGTCCGCGGCCCCGCTCCCTCCTCTCTTCGGCCGCATTCCCCCTCGGCAGAAGTCCCCTCGTGGGGCAGTGGGCCTGGCGAGGAGGGTGGGGACGAGTGTGAACGCTTGGGCGAGGGTGCTGTGTGGGCCAGCCCGGGAGGGTGGCGGCGGGGAGGGAGGAAAAAGGATGCACCAGGCTGAGGCTGCGGTGGAGGCGGCGGCGGCGGCGGCGGTGGCGGCTGCAGCCGCAGCTCCAGTCACCGCGTCGCCTCCCCGCTCCTTCTCCCGCCTCTCGGGGTTGCCACTCTCCAGGCGCAGCCCGGAAGGCCGGTGGATGGCGGGCGAGTCTTGAGAACGGAGGGAGAATCGGTAGTTTGATTTGGTATTTGGGCTTAATTTTTAGGAGTAAGGGAAAGAGAACGCCTGGGAAGGGCGCCCCCCGGAGGAGATAGAAAGGGTGGGAAGGGTCCTTGGAAAAGGGAGGGAGCAGAGATGTGGAGTGGCGAAGTTTAGGGAAATTAATTTTTGAAAATATTTCAATATTCTCAGTTATTCTCTTAACGAGCCCTTTCATTTCCTTTCCTCCCCCACATATTGGAAAAAGGACAGGCTATTTCATTCACATTTTCCACTCCTGAGTTCCATTTCAGCTGTGTATATAGTAAGAAATAAGCAACCGAGATTTTTCTAGGACATTTCCATTTGCTGAGTTACTTTTGAAGAGTACACTGTTTCAAATTTGGGTTTTTACAGTCCTAGGAAAGAATTTGTGACATCCAGGTGTTTTCTTAGTTACTGAAATAATAACTTACTACATTTCTTGAGAGTTTATTGCTAAATAGTTCAGCTTTAAGAATTCTTTCTTCTGGCTTTTTTATTTTGATGAAAGGAAAAAATATCTTTCTTAGTGCCCCTGAGAATGTAAATGAACAGATAATCTAAATCCCTAAGCATTTAACCTGTTTTACATATTTATGCACATGCAGGTGATGAGCATAGTCAGTTTTTCCCCCTACAGTTTATGTGCAAACTCGGGGAGGAGAGTATTTTAGACTTAAAGTGTACAGGTAGGGATGAAATTTATGGAATCCTGATAGACTGAAGGGGGGATATAAACAATGACCAAGTCAGTTACTGCTGCTTGGATTCTTTATTTATTCAGACTGCAAGGGAATGAGTAAGGGGTGGTTGGGTGGTGATGGGGGCGGGTACGGTGGTGGCGGGAGAGCAGTAAACAATCTTTCATCTCATTCAGCTGTTCAGTGGGTGGGACCAAAGGAGATAAGAGTTGAGTGAAGCTATGAAATAAATGTGGAAGCTACATAGGTGATTTGCATGGTAGCATTGTCTTATTCTGTGATGGGACAACATGATGGAACCAGGTCTTCATAATACAGTTATTAAAAATACATATTTTACCACATCTTAGGCTTACAGAATTCAAATTCACAACAAATAACAGAAATTTTGTTAAGTTGATTTTAATTAGTTCTTATCCTTTAAAAAGAAAGGATATTATCTTTTTCTAATGTAGCTTAACAATTTTTGTTGCAGACTTTGGTTTGGAGATATTTGATGCATACATAATACATGAAAGGTAGTGTTAAAAGATTGTATTTCAGAAGTTTGTGATAAAATTGGTTGTTCAGATTTGCACATTTTCCCATAGAAGTAATTTTAAGTAAATCTATGCCAGAACTTCTGAACAAGTCTGAGGCAAGTTAGGAATCCTTACAGAACCTAGGAGAATTTAGAGGAATATGCTAGGACAACAACAACAACAAAGCTTGGGGGAGAAGAGGGAGGAAGAAGAGTTACATCTATGGCTTCTAAGGTCTCAGTAATGGAGAGTGATCAGATGAGGGGACCAGTCAGAATAAGGATAGTGGTAGAGCAGATTAGTTTCAGACTTATTATAATTTGATGGTATACATATTGTAGACTGTATTCTGGGAATTGCCGATGGAGAATTCCTACCTGACTAAATTGCCTGCTGAGAAATGTGTTTCACATTTTGACTTAATCTATCTTCAATTTTTGATTATAAGTTGAACATTTTAAACTAATGATTTATGTCTTTTACTAAGTTTTGAGACAAAACTTTTTGTATACTTCTTTTTCTGTACTAAGTTTGGACTGTAAAGACAAACTTTATTATATAATAGAAACTGAAGAAAAATTATGTTTTTAAGGAGTAGAATTTTAAGGTAGTTTGATTATGGGTTTAGTTCGCTATATGAGAGCATACTGTTAAATGTAGACCATTGACCTCTACAGCAGTGTTTTGAAGACTGCAGGTTGTGACCCATTAGTGGACATTGCACTTAATATTTTGAGGGAGATTAAATTTTCTTTCAGGTATTGTGTACTGGGTGGGGAAGTAATTTTTTTTTAAGGATTGTGGTCAAAATGTACAGTATGGATGAGTCAAATCTAAGGTCTTCGAACCTTATGTTAGGGGTTGGAGGTCTTGGTGTGAGGAAGGAAGACTTTAAAATTAAAGACTGTTAAGTCCGTGTGGCTTTTTCTTATTTTGGATTCATTTATCCTGTACTCCATGTAGCTAGCATGGTTAGGGAGATCTGAGGCCTACTCCTATTTGAGAGGATGTTATCCCCCATAGCCAGAAACCAGGGTGGCTTCCAAAAGGAAAGAGTAGCATTCGGTGACTCTGCTTTAGGCCTTGAGGATGAATCTTTTCTTTGTTTTTGTCCTCCTGTGTCCTTTTGCATCATCAGAGATCTGGAGACTAAGCTTTGAGCATGGGCTTGGGGAAGAGGGGCCAAAGAGGCTGCTTGGCTGGCATTAAGTGTTGAAGGCATAGGCCAGACACACTAAATCCTTGTGACTTAAACTTGGTGCAGTCCAGCTATCCAGATGTAGGGATTACACATTGGGGTTTGAGTTCAAAATCTTAATAATGATTTAGAACATGGGCTTTGATGTTAGATGTGGATGCAAATCTTGGCTTTGCTACTCACTAGATACATCAGTCAGAGTAGGTTAGATTGTGATTTTAAAAACTACAGATAGGCGTTGTTAACAATACGGTACATTGAGAAATCAGAGTATACCTACACAAACCGAGATGGTAGAGCCTGCTATACACCTGGGCTATATCCTATTGCTTCTAGGCTGTGAGCTTGTACAGCTTGTTATTGTACTGACTGCTGTAAACAATTATGACACATAGTAAGTGCTTTTTTTTTTTTTTTTGAGACGTAATTTCGCTCATGCCGCCCATGCTGGAGTGCAATGGTGCGATCTTGGCTCACCGCAACCTCTGCCTCCTGGGTTCAAGCAGTTCTCCTGTCTCAGCCTCCTGAGTAGCTGGGATTACAGGTGCTTGCCTGCCTCAGCCTCCCAAGTAGCTGGGGTTACAGGCACTCGCCACCACGCCCAGCTAATTTTTGCATTTTTAGTAGAGACGGGGTTTCACCATGTTGGCCAGGCTGGTCTGGAACTCCTGACCTCAAGTGATTCTCCCACCTCGGCCTCCCAAAGTGCTGGGATTATAGATGTGAGCCATCACGCCCGGCCAAGTGTTTGTGCTTCTAAGCATAGAAAAGATGATGTGCTGTACTATGAACTTATGACTGCTGTGACATCACAGGTGATATGAATTTTTTTAGCTCCTTTGTAATCTTATGGGACCACTGTCATAAATGTTTTCCATTGTTGACCAAAACATTGGACATACTGCATGACTATACTGCAAATAAAAAAAGTGGAAATGGAATAAGAAAGAAACTATAAGCCCCAATTTTTTATTATTAGTTTCAATAGACATAAAATTATTCTGCTATTAAAATTTCCGTTTTTGTGCTCTCAATTTGTGTTTCTCTGACATAAACTGATAATTCACAGACTGGCTCACTGGTCCACAGACCACACTTTGCATAGCACTAGGTTAAACTGTGCTGCAGCAACAGACTGTCATGCTAAAGTTTATGTACAGTATTATATTTTAGGCCAGTGTTAACTTTAAAAATATTATACTTTGAAAGCTGAGAATTCATAAGTATCCCCTGTGTTTGGGGGGATAGCCTGAAGCTGCTCCTGCTTACATTATTTTGAAGTTTTCTAAGTCTTAGGTATTCATGTGTCATTTGCATTTTATTCAAGGTTTGTTTGCTTTATGTGAAATATAAAGATGATATTCTTCCTCCTTCCCCACTGATCTGGAAGTAAAAATGGACTTTCCTGAAGTTGTAACATCTTAATTCTGTTGTTTTGTTTAACTCTGGGACACAACTGACTACTTCTGGTAGCTTTATTGGAGGTGAGGCTCCAGGTCAGAGTTTCTCATTTGAGGTTTTGTAATTATTTGAGGGAGGGGAGGGCTGTCTTGTGCATTGTACAGTATTTACCAGCATCCCTGCTGTCATCGTGCTAAGATGCCAGCAGCACATGCTCTCTCCGGTTGTTAAATGAAAAAGATGTCTACAGACATTGCCAAATGTCACGTGGGGGAGCAGAATCATCCTTGATTGAGAACCACTGCACTAGGTGATGGACAGCTATTGAAGGATTGTAGGAGACGGGGAAGAAGGAACAAGCCTCCTTAACTGTCTTACTTTTTACTTCTTCCTGGAACTCCTATCACTTAAGATTCTTAGTATTTCCTAAACTTAGGAATCAAAATTACCTAGGTTTTTTTGTATTAAAAGTTTATCATTAATTTATATATTTTTGCAAAGCATGATCAGTAATTACTGGACATAGAACATTATGCTAGGTCAGTATTTTCCAAAGTATGGTTGAAGGGTCAACCGTGGCCTAGAGTTAAAAATGAAGATTAACTGGTTCCCACTACAAGACCCACTGATTAGTAATCTCTGGGAGAGGGACCCAGGAGTCTACATTTCTGAATGCTTTCCACCTTATCAAGTAACTTCATTATTGTGTGTTTTCATAGAATAAAATACATGTATTTTAAGTATTTAGTTCAATGAATTGCTGATGTGCATACACACATCTTGTAGCCTTTATTCTAATCAAGATAGAGAATACTTCGACCTTCTCAGAGTTTCTTGTGCCCTGTTGGAGTTCTCCTTCTACTGCCCCAGGTAACCACTGATAAGATTTCTAATAGCCATGAATTAGTTTTTTTTGTTTTTGTTTTTGTTTTTAACAGCTTTATTGGTATATGTATACAGTTGACTCATTTAAAGTGTTTTTTCTGGGTAACTTTCTAAAGTCTTACCATCCCCATAACTTCTTTATTATATAAGATTTCAAATAAAATGAATGTCATGGTGTTTTTCAAAGAATACAGATTCTCATAGGGTTTCACACTTTGATAAACGATAGGCCTGGGATGGGGCCCTGAAAATCTTTGGCTCTGATTGACTGTTTTAGGAAAATCAAAACCATTTTCCACCAGTTTTGCTATGCTTTATAAAATATATTTGAAATATTCCTGCAGTGGTAATTTGAAACTTTTGTAAACTTTGTTCATTGATTTAACAAGTATTTGACTCCAAGAAGTATCAGACACTTTGACACCATAGCAATCAAGAAAGCTATGGTCATGAATGTTATGATGTTTCTGTTTTCATTTCTGAAACTGCTTTTTTAAAACTTTTTTTTTTTTTTCAAACAGAGTTTCGCTCTTATTGCCCAGGGTGGAGTGCAATGGCACAATCTCAGCCACCATAGCCTCCGCCTCCCCTGTTCAAGTGATTCTCCTGCCTCAGGAGTATCTGGGATTACAGGCATGCGCCACCATGCCCGGCTGATTTTTTTTTTTTTTTAGATGGAGTCTCTCTCTGTCGCCCAGGCTGGAGGGCAGTGGCGCGATCTCGGTTCGCTGCAAGCTCCGCCTCCCGGGTTCACACCATTCTCCTGCCTCAGCCTCCTGAATAACTGGGACTACAGGCGCCCGCCACCACGCCCGGCTAATTTTTTTATTTTTAGTAGAGACAGGGTTTCACCATGTTAGCCAGGATGGTATCAATCTGCTGACCTCATGATCTGCCCGCCTTGGCCTCCCAAAGTGCTGGGATTACAGGCGTGAGCCACTGTGCCCGGCCAATTTTTGTATTTTTAGTAGAGACAGGGTTTCTCCACATTGGTCAGGCTGGTCTCGAACTCTCGACCTCAGGTGATCCACCTGCCTTGGCCTCCCAAAGTGATGGGATTACAGGTGTGAGCCACCACGCCTGGTTGCTTTTTAAAAATTTTATTGGGAGGTTTTTTGTTGTTGTTTTGTTTTTTTGAGACGGAGTCTTGCTCTGTCACCCAGGCTAGTGGCATGATCCTGGCTCACTGCAACCTCTGCCTCCTAGGTTCAAGCGATTCTCCTTCCTCAGCCTCCTGAGTAGCTGGGATTACAGGCGCATGCCACCACGCCTGGCTAATTTTTGTATTTTTGGTAGAGACGGGGTTTCACCATGTTGGTCAGGCTGGTCTCTCCTGACCTCGTGATCTGTCTGCCTTGGCTTCCTAAAGTGCTGGGATTACAGGTGCGAGCCACCGCACCCGGCCTGGTTTGTTTTTTTTCTTTTTTAAATAGGTAATATAATCACTTGGTCCAAAATTCAAAAGGTTAAACAGAGAGACACAGTGAAATCTCCTTCTTACTTCTACCCCCAAGTCACCCAGGTTCCTACTCCTCAGGCATCCTGTGTTAACAGTTTTTTTGTATGTTCTTCCAAAGGTGTTTTTTGCATATGGAAGTTAAAAACATTTATCCTTCCTGCCCCCACCCTTGGTAGCATAAGACACATTATTTCCCACATGTTTCTTTCCAATGAGTGTAATTTGGGTTATTCTGTATCAGTACATAAAGAGCATTCTTATTCTTTTATACAGCTGCATAACCATTACATGATATCTCAGCCTGTTTGTGCTGCTCCAACAAAATACCTGAAACTGGATAATTTATAAGGAACAGAAATCTATTTCTTACCATTCTGGAAGCTAGGAAGTCCAAGATCACAGTGCCAGCAGGTTTGGCGTCTCTGCTTCCAAGATGGCACCTTAATTGCTACTTCCTTTGGAGGGAACAAATGCTGTGCCCTAACAGTAGAAGGAGCAAAAGGGTCAAGCAGCTCCCTTGCACCTCTTTTATAAGGTTATTAATCCTATTAATACCGTTACTAGTGATTCAGTATCAACATACAAATTTTGGGAGAACACATTAAGACCATAGCATATGGATAGATCATGATATGGGATATATTATGATTCGTTTAACATGTCTGCCTCTGATAGACATTAATTTCCAGTGTTTTGCTATTACCAACTATGACATGATGAGTCACTTGGGATATTGATCTTTTCACATTTGTTAGTGTATCTAACAAATACACTAACTGTTAGTTTTTGAACTCTTTGAAGCAGGAGACTACCGCTTAAAAGTTGTAGTATTGACATTGTCATTATATCAATAATATATTGATGTTATAGTATCAACATTGATGTTAAGTATTGGTAATATTGCTGTTAAATCATTAGTTTAGAACTTCAACAATCAAGTTCATTCACTTAACAAATACACATTCTGTACTTGCTGTGTGCTGGCCACTGGGGAAACTGAATTAAATGCTGTGGCAGTAGAAGTAGAGGCATGGTGATTAAGAGTTTTGGGTCTAGAGTCAGACTTGGATTCATATCTCAATTCTAAAGCTTAACTGAACCTTTGGCAAATAACAGAACTTCTATTTTTCCTTCTCTCTAAAGTGGGAATCATAAGGTTATTGGAGAAGTAAATGAGATAGTACATGACAAATCCTTAGCATGATGCCTGGCGTATAATAAACACTGAGGTGTTAGCTTAAAAAAAGTTATCAGACTATATTGCAGTTGACTTTATTTTTCTCCCTCCACTGTGCTTAAAGTCTAGGACTGTGTTTTGTTCACCTTTGTGTCCCCATAACTGGCTTGCATTTAGTAAAAAATTTGTGCTACGATATAAAGTTATGTAGAGCATACAGTGAAAGTTCAAAGCAGGATACCTTTTCCATGCTGGAGAAGGTGAATCTTTAAAAGTCGGCAGGAGTGATTAGGTAAAGGAGGTGAAAGAGTAAAGATAATTATTCTAGACTGAGAAATTATGTTAGTATCGGGTTATGAGGTTAGAAGAGGTAAGTAGGCAACTGGTATTGCTGTGCTGAGAATTTAAAAATCTTTATTGAAGGCTTTAAAAGAAAAGTGGTAATTATAAGAATCATGATGATAATTCTCTCTGTTGAGAGTTGACAGGGCACCAGGTTGGAGCCATTAAATTGAAGGAGTTTAATGTAGCAGTTTAGGACTAAAAATTGGTCAGAAGCAGGGCAATGGGAAAGGACATGAGGGGGATGGTTGTAAGGTGTTAGGGAAGATGTGGGTGGTGAGTAATGAGTCCAGAATATTTGAGCTTTCTAATTTGAGTGAATGGGTAGATGAGTAGATGCTATTTCTTGAAATATGTAATTTGAAACATGAAATTGAGAGGCCTGGGGGACATCCAAGTGGACATGTCTTGTAGGGTCTCAATACTAGGGAGACATGTAGGATAGAAAATAAACATTTTCCGATAAT
The DNA here is from genome assembly GCF_028885625.2 of Pongo pygmaeus. NCBI lineage: Eukaryota > Metazoa > Chordata > Mammalia > Primates > Hominidae > Pongo > Pongo pygmaeus. The sequence continues at coordinate 50,645,291 of NC_072379.2, read as the reverse complement.
TGTAAATGTATTTATTTGTGCTTTGAATTTTTATGTTTAGTGAGTGAGTTTGTGAACAGAGTTGAAGGAAATTAGAATAAAGTAGTTTGTGTGAAACTTCTTTGTCCTTCAAATATAGACTGAGGTCTCCAGTTTCTTGGGTAGTACTAACATGTTTCCTTTTTTTTTTTTTTTTTTTTTTGAGACGGAGTCTTGCTCTGTCGCCCAGGCTAGTGTGCAGTGGCGTGATCTCAGCTCATTGCCAGCTCCGCCTTCCAGGTTAACACCATTCTCCTGCCTCAGCCTCCCGAGTAGCTGGGACTACAGGCGCCCGCCACCACGCCCGGCTAATTTTTTGTATTTTTAGTAGAGACCGGGTTTCACCGTGTTAGCCAGGATTGTCTCAATCTCCTGACCTCATGATCCGCCCGCCTTGGCCTCCCAAAGTGTTGGGATTACAGGCCTGAGCCACCGCGCCCGGCAAGATGTTTACTTCTTTGAAATTTCTGCTGGTACATTTCACAGCAGCAGTTGTTTCAGACTCAGCGTTATGCTAGTGTTTCTTTGCAGGAGTGACATTTTGTATCTTTATATATTCTTGCTGTCCATTCAGATTGTAATGAGTTAATGAGTTCTTTTTTTTTTTGAGACAGAGGCTCCCTCTGTTGCCCAGGCTGGAGTGCAGTGGTGAGACAGAGGCTCACTGCAACCTCCACTTCCCTGGTTCAAGCAATTCCTCTGCCTCAGCCTCCCGAGTAGCTGGGATTACAGGCGCATGCCACCACGCCTGGCTAATTTTTTTGTATTTTTAGTAGAGACGGTGTTTCACCATGTTGGCCAGACTGGTCTCGAACTCCTGACCTGATGCAATCTGCCCACCTTGGCCTCTCAAAGTGCTGGGATTACAGGCGTGAGCCACTGTGCCCAGCCGAGTTCTTTCTTTTGAGGAAGATTTTGGTATGTATTGTCCTTCAGTTTTAGAGAATACAGTAAATATTTTGAGTGAGATCATTATTTGTGTAAGAGGAGGCAAAATTCTCAGTAATTTTATCTTAGTTCTTTCCGTTTATATTTTTTTTTTAAAATAAGGAGAGTACCACCTTATTTATTACATGTAGCATTTTGGGGTATGAGGTGATCTATACAAGGAAAAATTTTCCAGAAACTAATGTACTCTCAAATATTAACATTTTAAAGTATTTCTAATAATAAAAGTTTAGTATATAAACTTGGTTTCTTTTATGATTAATTTAAACAAATTAACCACAAGGGGAAAAATAAATTATTTCAATCATTGTAAGTTAATTTGTATTCTTTCTAAATATATATATATTTTAAGGTTGTAATTAGGGGTGTATTAGTGGTCCTAAACCCTGGACCAGCATTGGAAACATTTCTAATGTTTAACAGGGTTGGAGACTCTATAACTCACTAGGTGGGAGGTGGGGCTTAGAAGCTTACTTATTAAGAGGCGGGCATAGTGGCAGTGGTTCACATCTGTAATCCCAGCACTTTGGGAGTTCGAGGCGGGCTGATCACTTGAGGTCAGGAGTTCGAGACCAGTTTGGCCAACATGGTGAAACCCTGTTTCTACTAAAAATACAAAAATTAAGGCTGGGCGCAGTGACTCATGCCTGTAATCCCAGCACTTCGGGAGGCTGAGGCGGGTGGATCATGAGGTCAGGAGTTCAAGACCAGCCTGGCCAAGAAGGTGAAACCCTGTCTCTACTAAAAATGCAAAAATTAGCTTGGCGCGGTGGCAGGTGCCTATAATCCCAGCTACTCGGGAGGCTGAGGCAGGAGAATTGCTTGAACATCTCAAAAATAAACAAAAAACAAAAAAATTAGCCAGGCATGGTGGTTGGTGCCTGTAATCCCAGTTACTCAGGAGGCTGAGGCAGGAGAATTGCTTGAACGTAGGAGGCAGAGGTTGCCGTGTGCCAAGATCAAGCCACTGCACTCCAGCCTGGTGACAGAATGAGACTCTGTCTCCAAAAAAAAAAAAAAAAAACAGTGTTTAGGGAGATGGCTAACTGAACTTCAACTGTGGGCGAAAAAGATAACTAGAATGACTTAGCTGGCAAGTAGACCCACCAAAAATACTTGCTTGTGTTAGTGCATGCTGCTGTGCTATTAGAGAGGTAATTACGTAGACATAGGCCCCATGTCCCTTCCCTGCCCCCCATTTTTTTTTTTTAATTTTGGAATAGTTTTGGATTTGCTGAAAAGTTGAAGCCCCTTTCTTTTTGAAAGCTAAACGTGTGGTCAACACAGAGGAAATGCAGAAATAATACTACAGACATGCAAATATAGCATGGTATATGATCTAAATGCACCATCAACATTAGTACTGGCCAGGGTTAAGGGAAATGTCAAGGGAATGGGGGTTTTATGCTTAATGGAAACATCTTTTATTTGAATCTGTATTGAAAGTTTTGGGAGGCTCCATTGCTTTTTAATTGAAGGATATGTATTCTAGTTCTGGTTGGTTGGTAGTGACTTTCGTTTAACAATTAGAATCTAGCTAAGGTAAACAAAGGACCTGTTTTCCCCTATAGGGTAGTTTCCTCATTGTTCTTATGGCTTCCAGTCTCTTCCCACTTCATTTAATAAATAAATCTTTTAAGATTACTATACCTAAAACACTACTTTTACAAAATAACTTACTTATTATAGTAAAATAAATATCTGTCTATTATAGTATTGGCTTCTAGAGCTCTTGTTAAAAATATTATTTTTTGGGCTCTATCAGCAAGATTCTAATTCCCTACTTCTAGACTGGGGCGCAGATTTCTATTTTTAATCAAAAGCTCCCCGTATTCTTCTGATTATAGCCAGGTTTGGGAATGACTTTTCTGCAAGATATAAGTCCGGAGGCCTTAATAATAACTATCATCTGTAGCGCAACCACTGTAACAACTGTCATTTATTTTACTTACTGTATGTGAAGTGCCAAACCCTTTATGTTAATTGTTTTGTATATACCTTACAAATAACCTCATCAAGACGTTATCCCAATCTAAGGCTCAGAAAGGTTATGTAACTTACCTGCCAGAACACAAATAAGTTACAGCAGATACTGGAATTCAGATTTCTAGCTAGCTGTACGTATACTGCCTTATGAATCTTTTATATATTAAAAACTTTTAGGCCATCATTTTAGCACCTCCTTGGTTTGACCTTTTCCTGCTTACAATGAGTAATATTCAGTATTCCTTTTTTTTTTGGAAAGAGTCTCGCTCTGTCACCCAGACTGGAGTGCAGTGGCATGATCTCGGCTCACTGTTGCAACCTCCACCTCCTGGGTTCAAGCGATCCTCATTCTCTCCTGGGTTCAGCTGCTGGCCTCCCCAGTAGCTGGGATTACAGGCGTGTGCCACCACGCCTGGCTAATTTTTTTGTATTTTTGTAGGCATGGGGTTTTGCCATGTTGACCAAGTTGGTCTCAAACTCCTGAGCTCAGGTAATCTGCCTGCCTCAGCCTCCTGAAGTGCTAAGATTACGGGAGTGAGCCACTGCACTCGGCCAATATTAGTATTCTTGCTTCTGCTTATGGTGTTTGTACCTGCCTTGAAGTCCTATCATCTGTTAAGGAAGGCCCATATCAAAACTACCCATTCTGAGAAGCTTTTACCAACCATGACATGATGAGTAACTTGGGATATTGATCATTTCACATTCGATAGTGTATCGGTGCTTTTGAACTCTTTGAAATAAGAGACTATCAGTTGTAGTATTGACATTAAGTTCATTACATCAATAATGTAATGATATTATATTACTGTAACATTGATGTTAACTATTGGTAGTATTGCTGCTAAGTCATTAGTTTAGAACTTCAACAACTTCGTTCATTTAACAAATACATGTTTTGTACCTGCTGTGTGCTGGTCACTGGGGAAACTGTTAAAAGTTGGAGAGTATTTTCTTTCATGCTTTTTCTGTAAACTTAAAAAAGCTGTAATGGTAGTGGCACAATGTTTTATTTCTCTTTGGTAAATTCTTGGGATAAGTAATATGGTAGGTGTATGTTTAATTTTTAAATTGCAAAGTTATTTTGCAATATATTAGTAACATTTTACATTTTCACCCCCCGTGAATAAGAATTCAAGTTGTTCCATGTGCTCACCAACACCTGGAATGGTCACTGCTTTTAGTTTTACTCATTCTTATAGATTTCTAGGGATAACTTACTGCAATTTTAATTTGTATTTTCCTAATGACTAATGATGTTGAGGATCTCCTGTGCTTATTTGCCATCTGTTTGTCACCTTTGGTGGTCCATTGAAATCTTTGGTTCATTTTTAAATTGGGTTATTTGTCTTAATGAATTGTAAGGGTTTTTTTTAAATATTTTAGGTACTAGTTTTTTGTTGGACTGTGCAAATACACTATTTCTCATTACACTTTTACCCACTAACTTTAGTATCTTGCCAGTGATTCTTGCCTATGGCAGTTATTACTGTGCTGTTTGTGTTACTGGTGATTTTCTGTTTACATGATGCTACATTTTAAAGCTGGGATTCTGACCGGGTGTGATGGCTCACGTCTGTAATCCCAGCACTTTGGGAGGCCAACGTGGGTGGATCTCGAGGTCAGGAGATCAAGACCATCCTGGCTAACATGGTGAAACCCCGTCTCTACTAAAAATACAAAAAATTAGCCGGTCATGGTAGTGGGCGCCTGTAGTCCCAGCTACTCGGGAGGCTGAGGCAGGAGAATGGCGTAAACCTGGGAGGCGGAGCTTGCGGTGAGCCGAGATCGCACCACTGCACTCCAGCCTGGGCGACAGAGCGAGACTCCGTCTCAAAAAAAAAAAAAAAGAAAAGCTGGGATTCTGTTGTAAGAAAGAGCTCTTTTATTTATTCATCAGTTCGGTTATGTATTAATTTTTTCATTGTTTTATTGTTCAGTTGTCCATTGATAGCCCTTTCAGGTGGCTCTTGTTCATCCTTTCAGTATGTACCCATCATTTTTAGGGGTACTTCTTTACTTTCTAGTTCATCTTGTATTTTTCCTGCCTAAGCCTTGGAATCAACCATTGTCCAAGGAGTCCAGCAACCTTTTTTTGAGAGTAGTAATTAAGAACCAAGATCTGGGCACCAGAAGTGCTCATTGCTATTGGGGTGTCACTGCTTCTAGTAGATGTTTTGAGCAGACAGAGGTAGGTAATATATGAATTTATATATATACATCTGTATTTCTGTATATGTATGTAAAAATATGTGCATATGTATACTAAAAACCATGAATTTATACTGGTACATCGATTCCAATCTATTAATGCAGAGTTCAATCTAGCATTTCCCTTTTCCTTGTAACTCCTTTCTTCAACATTGAGAAACCTGGCTTTCATCTACAATTTATTTACATACTTGGAAAAATCTATTGTACACATAGATGTAACTTCAGAACTATGTAGTATGCTTACTTGCTAGAGTGTATTTGTGTATGCTTTTTTTGTCTTTAGCCTTATGCAGTACCAATACTGTTAGTTAATATAGTATGCTAATACCTTATGCTAATCAAAATACTTTTTTCCAAAGTATTTTTTTATATTTTTTATTTTTTTATATTCTTTATTTTCCAAAGTATTTTTTAATATTCTTTTCTGTTCCACCCCCTTCAGTGTCTTCATGTTATTCTTCTGAAATACAATTAGTTTTATTTGTTACTATTTCTTTTCACATCCTGGCTGATTTTGTTTTTTTAATGGGAATATATGGAAAATTACCATGGTGTTAATAGACTTAGTATTCCTCCCACCTTTCTTTTACCCTGTTCTCATTCTCCTTTTTTCTACCACTTTCCCACACATCGATAGAGGTAATGGATCTCGTCAGTTTCTGATTGATTTTTTGTGAGTATTTTTTTGCACATATGAGAAGATATGTGTGAGAAAGGAGATACAATTTATGTATGAAAGGTAGTGTACAGTGCATGCTTGTTTTTATCATAGATTTATTGAGATAATTTACGTGCCATAAAATATACCCCTTGAAAGTGTGATTTTGTGGTTTTTCGTGTATTCAGGGTTGTACAACTATTGTCACTGTCTACTTTTAGGACATTTTCATCAGCCTCAAATGAAACTTTGCAGCCATTAATGATCAGTCCCCATCCCTCCTCTTCCCTTGTCCTGGCAACCACTAATTTACTTTCCGTTTCTATGGATTTGTCTATCTTGGACATTTTATATAAATGGAATCATATATAACGTGACCTTTTGTGACTGGCATCTTTCACTTAGCAGTGTTTTCAAGTTTTGTCTGTGTTGTAGCATGTCTCAGTAGTACTTCATTCCATTTTATTGCTGGATATTATTCTGTTGTATATATACTACTGTATTTCATTTATCCATTCATTAGTTGATATTTGGGTTGTTTTCTCCTTTTTGACTATTATGGATAATGCTGCTGTGAATTTTTGAGTACAAGCTTTTGTGTGGACCTATAGTTTTCAACTCCCTTGGATATATAACTAAGAATAGAATTGCTGCATCATAGTGTAACTCTAGTTTAACTCTATGAAGAACTGCCTAACTGCCGAAGCAGCTGCCTTATTTTACATTTCTACCAGCAGTGTATGAGAGTTCCAATTTTTCCACATTCTTGTCCACACTTGTTATTGCCTGTCCTTTAAAACTATCCTACTGGGTGTGAGCTGGTATCATTGTGGTTTTAATTTGCATTTCCCTAATGATGTTGAACATCTTTACATGTGCTTATTGGCAATTTGTACACCTTCTCTGCAGGAATGTCTATTAAAATGCTTTGCTGAGTTTTTAATGAAGTTGTCTTACTACTGTTCAGTTGTAAGAATTCTTCATAGATCTGGATGTAAGTCCTTTATCATATAGAAGACTTGCAAGTAGTTCCTACAATTCCACTGTTTTTTTTTTTTTTTTTTTAACGTTCTTGATAGTGTTCTGTGAAGTACAAGCATTTTTAATTTTGATGAAGTCCAGTTTATCTACTTACTGCACGTGCTTTTGATGTCATAGTCAAGAAAGCATTTCTAATCCAAGGTCATGAAAATATACCCCTATGTTTTCTAAGAGTTTTATAGTTAGACCTTTATGTTTAGGTTTTTGATCCATTTTGAGTTAATTTTTGTGTATGGTGTGAGATAGGAGTCATTCTTTTGTATGTGGCTATCCAGTAGTTTCATCACTCATTGTTGAAAAGACTAGTCTTTTTCCATTGTGTTGTCTTGACAACTTCTCTGAAAACAATTGGCCATAAATGTAAGGGTTTTTTTGTGGATTCTCATTTGTTTCTTGTTGATCTATATGTCCTTAATGGCAGTACCACACTGTTTTGATGACTAACTTTGCAGTAAGTTTTGAAATTAGGGAGTGTGAGTCTTCCAACTTTGTTCTGTTTCACAATTGTTTTGGTTATTCTGGTTCCCTTGAATTTCCATCTGAACTATAGGCTTAGTTTGCTGATTTCTACAAGTAGGCCAACAAGGATGTTGATAGCCATGGTGTTGAACTTGTATATCAATTTGAAGAGTATTGTCATCTTAACAATATTAAGTCTTCCACTCCATTAATGCAAAATATCTTCTGTTTATTTAGGTCTTCAGTTTTTGTGAACAACATTTTTATAGTTCTCATGTATAAGACTTACATTTCTTTTTGTTAAATTTATTTCTAGGTATTCTTGATGCTATCGCAGATGGAATTTTTTCTTAATTTTTTTATAGAAATGCAGTTGATTTTTGTATATTGATCTTATATCATGCAACTTTATTAGTTCCTGTAGTGTTTTTTTTTTAGTGGATTCTTTTGGATTTTTTATTTATAAGATCGTATCACCTGCGAATACTACTTACATTACTTTACAATCTAGATGCATTTTATTTTATTTTACCAGATGCCTTTTCTGGAACCTCCAGAACTGTGTTGATTAGGAGTGGCAATGATAGACATCTTTGTCTTGTTCTTGATTTTAGAGTAAAAGCATTCAGTCTTTCATCATTGTGGGTTTTCTGAGATGTGCTTTATGAGGTTGAGGTTCCCTTGTATGTCTAGTTTGTTAGGTGTGTTTATCGTTGAAAGAGTGTTGAATTTTTGTCAAATGTGTTTTCTGTGTCTACTGAGATGATTATGTGTTTGTTGTGTGTGGGTTTTAATTTAGTGTATTACATTGATTAATTTTCATATGTAAAACCAACATATTCATTCTGGGATATATCCCATTGGTTATGGTGTATAATCCCTTTTTATTGCTGGATTTGGTTTGCTAGTACTTTGTTGATGTTTTTTTGCATCCATATAAGATGTTGGTTGGTTGTTTTTACTCGATGTGTTTGGTTTTGGTATCAGAGTAAAATTGGCCTCATAATATGAGTTGGGAAGTATTTAATCCTCTTCTACTTCTTGGACTAGTTTTTGAAGGATTGTACAACCTTTAAACATTTGATAGAATTTACCAGTGAAGACATCTGGGCATGGGCTTTGTGTAAAGTTGTGTTTTTGCTTTTTTGGGGTGTGTGTGTGTTAGTTATTTTTTGTTACTAATCTATTATAGGACTATTCAGATTTTCTGTTTCTTCTTGAGTCAGTTTTGGTAGTTTATGTCTTTCTAGGAATTTTTGCAGTTCATCTAGGTTATAATCTGATCTGTTGTCAGCATGGAATTAATTGTTCATAGGTTCCTTTTTATTTCTGAAAGGTTGGTAGTGATTTCCCTTCTTTCATTCCTGATTTTAGTAATTTGAGTGTTCTGGTTTTTTTTTTCTTGGCCAGTTTAGCTAAGGTTTTGTCAATTTGGTTGATCTGTTCAGTGAACCAACTTGTGGTTTTGTTAATGTTTCTATTTTATGTATTTCATTTATTTCTGCTCAAATAATCATTTCCTTATTTTGTTTTCCCTATTTTGGGTTTAGTTTGTTCTTTTTCTAGTTTCTTGAGATGGAAGGTTATGATATAAGATCTTTCTTTTTAATATAGGCATTTACAGCTGTAAATTTCCTTCTAAGCACTGATTTAGCTGCATTCAATACATTTTGGTATGTTGTGTTTTTAGTTTCATTCATCTCAAAGTATTCTCCAGTATCTCTTGTGATTTAGTTTTTGACCCATTGATTATTAAAGAGTGTAGTGTTTAATTTTCACAAATGTGTGAATTTTCCAAATTTTTCTCTGCAGTTGATTTCTAACTTCATTCTCTAGTGGATGAGGAATATACTTTGTATGATTTTCAACCCATTTAAATTGAGACTTGTTTTGTGATCTAACATATGGTCTCTTCTGGAGAAGATTCCATGTGCACTTGAGAAGAATGTGTTTTGCTGTTTTTGGGCGGAATGTTGTATAGCTATGTGTTAGGTCTAGTTGGTTTATAGTGTTGTTGAGTCTTCTGCTTCTTTATCATCTGTCTAGTTGTTTTACCCATTATTGAAAGTAGAGTGTTGAAGGTCAGGTATTACTGTTCAATTGTTTTATTTTTACCTTTCATTTTCTTAGCTTTGTGCAATTTGGGGAATCTTTTGTTAGAGACATACGTGCTTAAAATTGTTCTATCTTCTCAATGGATTGGTCCTTCAATCAGTATAAAATATCCTTCTTTGTGGTAACAATATGTCTTCTAAGTCTGTGTTTTCTGATATTAGTGTAGCTCCTTCAGCTCTCTCTTGTTTTCTGTCCTTTTTTTTTTCAATCTGTTTGTTTGTGATTCTAAAACATGTCTCATGTGGGCACCACTTAGTTGGATCTTACTTTTAAAAATCCACATAGCCATTCTTTACCTTTTGATTGGAGTCCTATTATACCTGAAACAGCAAAATACATTAGTTACATTTAATCTAAGTAGTGATATGATTTACACCTGTAATTTTACTGTTTTCTACATCTTGTCTTTTTTTTTTTTTTTTTTTGAGACAGGGTCTCACTCTGTCACTCAGGCTGGAGTGCAGTGGCACCATCATAGCTCACTTGGTTGACAGTCTTTTTCTTTCAACATTCGGAATATGTTATCCTTTTGCTTTCAGGCCTCCATGGTTTCTGATAGGATGTCAGCTATTCTTATTTACAGTCTCTTATACATATAGTTGCTTCTCATAAGCTGCTTTCAAGATTCTGTTTTTGGTTTTTGGCAGTGTGGTTATGTGTGGATCTCTTTGATTTTATCTTATTCAGTTTGTTGAGCTTTTGATGTTGACACTAATGTTTTTCTTCAAATTTGGGAAGTTTTCAGTTCTGTTTCTTCAAATATACATTCTGCCCCTTCCTTCCTAAACCCATCCCTTTTCTCCTTCCCTCCCCTACTTCATGTTTGATTTTGTTCTGTAGGTCTCTGGCTCTGTTCATTTTTCTTTCTTAAATTGGTTAATGTTATTTAACCCATTTTCAGGTTTGGTGATTCTTTTTTCTGCAAGCTGCAATCCTTCGTTGAGCTTCTCTAGTGAATACTTTCATTTATTACATTTTTTAACTCCAGGATTTTTAAAAAATTGTCTTTTTTGATATTATCTATTTGATGAACATTGTTTTCATACTTGACAGTTTATTAGACTTTTCTTTAGTTCTTTGAACATATCTAAAATAGCAGGTTTAAAGTATTTGTTTAACGTCTGGGCTTTCTCAGGGACTGTTGCTTTTTTCCCCTGTATATGGGCCATGCAGTGTTGGGTTTTTTTTGCAAGGCTCATAATTTTCTCTTGAATACTAGGCATTTTAAATATTTCAAATAATACAGTGTGGCAGTTCTGGAAATCAGATTCTCCCTTCTCTGCAGGGTTTATTGTTGTTGCTTTTTGTTATTTGCTTAGTTCCTCTTCGAACTAATTCTGTGAAGTTAATTTTTGCCATATGTTGTCACTGAAGTCTCTGCTTGGTTATCTTAGTGGTCACTTGTGAGTGGGCCTTTAGGAACTACCAGACACATCAAATAATGACAGCACTTTGAGAGTGAGGCTTTGAAAGCATTCCATGATTGTTCTGTTTTTTTCCAGTTGCCATCAGGCTGCTGGTTTTTACTGTGATTATGTGCCGATGGTTTTCAAGGTTACTGTGGAGGTAGAGAGATGAGAATGGGCAAGTTAAAATGCAAGAGCTGCTGTTTTTACCAAGGCTCAGCCCCTTTTCTTGAATAAGCATTACTTGGATTCCTGCAAGCTTTTAGTTAATTTCCAGAATTTTAAGTTAAGTTGATTTGAACAGTTTGTGTCAATTTTCTCCTTGCTTTTAATGAAGCAGAATTTTCTGAAGTATTTACTCCACCAATTTCTTTGATGTTCTCCTGTGACAAGTGTTTAAGAATGTTTTTCTAGTCAATATATCATTATCTGTCCATGCATATTTTTCTAAAACCTTACTTTTAATGGCTGCCTGGTATTTTAATACATGGAGGTAGTGTAATACAATTTTAGTTTCACTTGTCTTTAGAACTCATGAAAAATTGTTACAATTCTTTACTATTATGAGCAGTGCTTTGTTGAATATTCTTTTATCTTAATCATGTATGATTCTCAAGACTATCCATTTCTGGAAGTGGAATTTGTTGAATTTAAGACAATAAAAACTTCAGTTTTTGGTCCACATGGTTAAATTGCCCTTTAGGTAAGTGGTTTAAGTTTATATTCCAAAAGTCATGTAGGAGAGTGTCTCTTTTTCCACATCGTCATCCAGTACTGGGCACTAGTACTCACTTTATTATTTTTATTTTTATTTTGAAATGGAGTCTTACTCTGTCATCCAGGCTGGAGTGCAGTGGCACGATTTTAGCTCACTGCAACATCCACCTCCGGGGTTCAGATGATTCTCCTGCCTCAGCCTCCTGAGTAGCTGCGATTACAGGTGCATGCCTGGCTAATTTTTGTATTTTTAGTAGAGATGGGGTTTCACTATGTTGGCCAGCCTGGTCTTGAACTCCTGACCGACCTCAGATGATCCACCCACCTCGGCCTCCCAAAGTGCTGGGATTACAGGTGTGAGCCGCTGCACCTGGCCTCATTTTATTTTTTTAATTTTTGGAGACAGAGTCTCACTCTGTCGCCCAGGCTGGAGTGCTGTAGCACCATCCTGGCTCACTGCAACCTCTGCCTCCCAGGTTCAAGCAATTCTCGTGCCTCAGCTTCCTGAGGAGCTGGGACTACCTGGCTTATTTTTTGTCTTTTAGTAGAGACAGGATTTCACCATGTTGCCCAGGGTGGTCTTGAACTCCTGAGCTCAGGCAGTCCACCCGCCTCAGACTCCCAAAGTGCTAGGATAACAGGAGTGAGCCACCACACTCAGCCTAATATTTATTTTAATTTTTTTTTTTTTTAAGAGATGAGGTTCTATCTAGAGGTGATGGGAGACAGTGACAGATTATCAGGCATTAGATTCTCATAAGGATTGTGCAACCTAGATCCCTTGAATGAACAGTTCACAGTAGGGTTCACTCTCCAATGAGAATCTAATGCTGCTGCTGATCTGACAGGTGCCAGAGCTCAGGTGGTAATACAAGAGGCTGGAGATACAGATAAAGCTTCACTTGCTTGCCCGCCACTTACCCCCTCCTGTGCGGCCCAGTTCCTAACAGGCCACAGACCGCTACCAGTCCGTGGCCTGGAAGTTGGGGACCCCTGTACTAGGATATTTATAATTACATATGTGGTTACCTGATATTTCCATGATACAACACTGGTCTAGATTCTAGGCCATTCTCCTTCAAAAAGAACCCTGCTTCCTTACAGTTTTACTGTTTAGCAGCAATGTTTTCTACCCCTTCTTAAAATTTTCAGCTACCACACCCCTGTTTTGTTCTACTATTAAAGATGACATCTAACATTCAATTTTTCTTTCTGCTCCAAGCTCCATCATCGTTCTGGGACATTTTTAGGCCCATGCGTAAGACACTTTCAGTAAGTTAGCTTCAGTTTCTTGACTGTGCTTGAGCCATCCTTTTTTTTCTCTCTGTCTCATCTGAGAGCCATCCTTTTAATAGTCCTATGGAGGAATGGGTGGGAAGAAAAAATATTTAAAAGTAAATATTAAAAAAAAAAAAAATGATAATCCTGTGGGGCTGTCATCTGCAACTTACTTTCCACTTCTAAAATCTTAATTGTATAGTCCATTTTAACCACAACTTACATATATTTATTTTTTTCGAGATGGAGTTTTGCTCTTGTTGCCCAGGCTGGAGTACAATGGCGTGATCTTGGCTCACCACAATCTCCGCCTCCCAGGTTCAAGGGATTCTCCTGCTTCAGCCTCCTGAGTAGCTGGGATTTCAGGCATGCATCACCACGCCTGGCTAATTTTGTATTTTTAGTAGAGGTGGGGTTTCTCGATGTTGGTCAGGCTGATCTCAAACTCCTGACCTCAGGTGATCTGCCTGCCTCGGCCTCCCAAAGTGCTGGGATTACAGGCATGAGCCACCACGCCCAGCAACTTATTTTTTTACTGTCTTCTTTACTTCCTGCCTTCCATCCTTGATCCTCTCCATTTTCATTCACTGAATTGCTTCATCTGTATTTGTCAGCTCTCTTGATCTTGTACTTTTGTGTACCCTTCCTGCAAAGCAAGTTTCAAATGACTCCTACAGCCAATTTTATTGTACTCAAGTTATGGATTGCTACTGGAGGAAAAGATCACATGGCTTCAGGGATACAGTCAAAGATTTATGGTCTTCAGCCTTAACCAGGTGGACAAAATTGCTTGGATGGCTGTTATGTATTCCTAGTCTCTCTCTCTATTCTTATGGTTGCTGTTTCACATCTCTACCTCTTAAAATCCCCTAACTTCTCTTCTCTTTTTTTGGGATTTTCAAGTTGTTTTATCTCTGGTACTTAGGGAAAATCCTGTCCTTCATTCCATAAATGTTATCTGTGTCCTTCACTTTGTCTGCTACTTGGTGTTTTCTATTAGCATTCACACAAATAGAACTATCTGCCTTTTTTTTTTTTTTTTTTAAGTGCTTGAAACTCTTGATCTTCTATTTTCTGGCTGCTATCCTGTTGTTCTTCTCTTCAAAGATAAGCATTAAAAAAAATTGCTTATACTCACTTCCTGTAGTTTTTTTTCTGCTTATTTATTTCCAGTCTGCCTTCTTCCCCTATCTTTCCATTGATACAGCTTTGAGAGTGGTTTCCAGTGACAATAAGTAGATTTTTCTGTATCCTTAGATTGACCACTCCAGAGCGTTTGGTATAGTTAACCCCTTCTTAAGGGGGCTGCTACAGTTGACCTCCTTTGAAATGCTTCTGTGAACTCTGATTTTTCTTTTCTCTCAGCTTTTCCTAGGTTTGTTTAGGTGATTATGATGGGATGTTGGTGTTGCTTCTTGGCCTGCTTCCTACTGTATATGCTGTATTTGGATTCATATCCATGGCCTTGATACCATTTAAATGTTGATTACTTAAGATATTCATTATCTGTCTAACCTAGATGTTTCTAGCATTTCTAACCTTTATATGTACAACTGCCTACTAGACATTGTCTTCCCAAAGTCCACCTTAACTCAGATGATTTCTACTTTTAAGAGTTGGTACTCACCATTCATCTTAATTGCTCAAGCCTAAATTAAGAAATCTGAATTTTATCACCCTTCTACAAGTTAGTTACAGAGATCTGTCATTTCATGTCTTTAATATCTAACCTAACATTGTCCAATAGCAATTTGATGCAAGCCACATATGTAATTAAGCTTTCATAATAACCACATTTAAAAAGTACAAATAAACAGGTGAAACTAACTTTAGTTTTATATTTTATGTAATTGGGATATCTAAAATTTTATTTCAACATGCAATCAGTATAAAATTATTAATAAGATATTTTTTATTCTTATTCTCATACTAAGTCTTTAAAATGTGATATTTTACACTTACAGCACATCTTAATTCAGACTAGCTACATTTTGAGTACTCAGTAGCCACATGTAGCTAATGGCTACCTTAATGGCTAGTAGAGTTCTAACCTATATTTCTCTTTATCCTTACTGCCTCTATCTTGGTTCAAGCCTTTATTTTTCCCCTGAGCAGCTGGAGCAGCTCTTGGGATTACTACCATTTTCTCCTCCAGTTCATCGTCAATATTCTTGTCAGTAGTAATTTTCTAAAGTATAAATGTGACTCTGCATGTGAATTCATGTGATTGTGCCTTCCTCTTTGTATCTTTAATGTTCTTCCTAAGCTTTCAAGATGAAGTCTGAGTTCCTAAGTATGGCCAACAAAGTCCTTCCTCATCTGACTTTTGCTTAACTTTCCTAAGCTTTGGTTCCTTGATCCTAAAAATGAGTTGTATTGAACTGTTTGTAGTTCCTATAAGGAACCATACTCTCTTGCTTTTCGGCCTTTGCAGTTAATAACTCAACTGACTGAGACCCATATTCTCCAGCTTCCACCCTCATCTCTCATCAAATTAAGCTCTACTAGTCAGTCCTTCAGTATCTAAAGGATCTGATCCCAGGATAGGATGAAACACCCTTCCTTGTTTGCTCTCATATATTCTTCTGTGCTTTCCTGTATCAGAGCATTTATCACTGAATTATTTTCATTGTCCTCTAGCTTATCTCACCTCCCTATTAGATTCTTAGCTTCTTGAGCAGGGGTCTTGTTTTTTTTAGCTTTTATATTCCTATTTAGTAGAACACACATATATGCTTGGCATATTGTAAGTATGTTAAATGAATGAGTGAAGGAATGAGGTAAGTCTAGGAAGTTAAGATCTGAATTCTAAGTTCAGAGCAAAGAAAAATTGATTTAAATTTTAAGTTATCTCATTCTTGTATGTATTCATAGAGTTAAATATTAGAATCTTTTTAACAGACTAACTGAAAATCCAGAATAGGATTAAGAAAATAAAAGTTGGTTCTGTCAGTACCCAGTTGTTCATATCAGTAAAAAGAGGAGAGCTGGGGGCATGCTAAATAGGTTATGAACCTTTAAAATAGTTGAGGGATGAGGAGCATAAAAACTGATATTAAGGACATGCCTATGTAATCTTGTAATATTTTAGTTTTCATATTATATTAAATCTAGAATCTAAGCATTTTTAGACCAGTTATACTTAAAATATTTAAAACATTTAAATGGCAAATGAATTTCTTTAACTTTTCCCTTAGGCTGTATGAGAGATGGTAGGAATTTGACTAAGCAAGTACCAGACACTTATATCTGTGTATGATATAAGGCTTTTGTTAGGAATACTAAGGAGTTGAGAAGTAAACTTCTGCATTAATATCTTTTCCTTTTGTAGTCTGTGGTTTTTCATATTTAGAATTACTTACACTTTAGGAGAAACACACTTCGTCAGTGTGTAAAACAATATCCTGTATATATGTATATTTATATATATATATATTTTAAAATCCAAAGGGAGGTGGATTGAACTTGAAGTTATTTAGAAAAGATAAATGGTTATTTTTGAAATGTAAAGTTACTAATGTAAACCTTGGATTTTTGTGGCCTGTTGTTTAAACTGCACATACTAAAGGGAGAAATAGAATTTGGGTGTATTAAGGTAATTTGAGGTGCGCATTATAATCCCTAATCATTTTAGTTTTTTATTAAACATCTCATTTTGTAATGATAGTGGGAAGTTGAAGGTTTGTACTTCCTTCTAGGGTTGTGTTTTTCTCAAATTCTGATTTTTATTAGGCTTCCATTCTGTTACAACTCCCCTTGATCAATTTTTTGTTGTTACTAAAAAGCATATTTAATAGTTTTCAAAATAAGTTGCTGCTTTTTTGTATTGGAAAATTTTTATCTACTGGAAAATTTGTTGAAAATTAGTATTCAGAGCTTTAAAAATGGTAATGGCATTTTAGATAGCAAGATTTGGGTACCTTTGGAATAGGAACAAATGGCAAGAGAAAGTAAAGAATTCTTAAAGAATTTCAGTAATCTATCTATTAGAACTTGTTTGAAGCATGCTGTTATTTGAATATATTTGTGCTGAACTTATGTAACCTTAGAAGGAAGGTTAGAACTCAGTTACCGGATATTGTATTTAAGTTGGTTTTTCCATCAAACAGTGGAGTTACTGTAGTTTGATTTTTCTTAACTGTGCTTTTAACATACAGATTTAACATCTAAAAGATTTTGTAAAGCATATCTAGCAGATACGCTTTTAGAAAAGATTATTTGATAAATGTTTCTTCTTACATGACTAATGTTTGAAATCAAGGAATACTTTAAAGACCTAGGGGTATTTTTGTAGAAGCTTGGGTGAATATACTTTTATTTATACATACTTATAAATGCCGCAATTGTATCACTCACATCTATAAATAATGTTTCCTTATCCCAAGATATTTCACACTGGCACTGTGAACATTTGTGCAGGAAAAGAATCAGTGGGTGGTTAAGTCTTTTAAATTACAGACTATGGTTGATTTTAGAATTTAGGGTATGGAAAAATTCTTATGAGATATGAAAAGTCTTTATGTTTTAATCGACCAGTATTAAATTTTTTATTTTTTTTGAGACAGAGTCTTGCTCTGTTGTCCAGGTTGGAGTGCAGTGGTGATATCTTGGCTCACTGCAACCTTTGCCTCCCAGGTTCAAGCGATTCTCCTGCCTCAGCCTCCAGAGTAGCTGGGACTACAGGTGTGCGCCACCATGCCCAGCTAATTTTTGTATTTTTAGTAGAGACAGGGTTTCACCATGTTGGCCAGGCAGGTCTCGAACTCCTGACTTCAAGAGACCTGCCTGCCTCGGTCTCCCACAATGCTGGGATTACAGGCCGGAGCCACTATGCCCGGCCAAATTATTAGTATATTTTCTAAATAGTATTTGTGCTAGGTAGCTTCAGAGCCATATTTTTGTATCTGATAGGACACTTCTGTACGAATTTTGGGATGATATGTTTTTAGCCAAACCAATGTTTTATCTTTGTACAGACTTTCTTCCTCAGAAGAAGTTTTCCTGAAAGAGTAGTCATTCAGATTTTTAAAATATCTACTGTGTGTCAGCACTTTGCTAAGAACATAGAGATGAATATGACATGGTTCTCTCCCTCTGGGAAATCAGTCATATGGGGGAACTGACAAAATGTTTAAAATAATTTTATTAAAACAAATTAAAGTTATTTATTATAATAATTACATGCAAATAATTGTCTACTGTAAATCATCCTAGTTGCTCTTCTTTGTCACCATGTTACTGAGACTGCTCTTATTTTTTAAGTTACCAGTGACCTTATTTCCAAATTTTATCAGTATGTCTGTTTCTGTTATGGTATCTTTCTCTGTAGCATTCAGCATAGTTAAATGAATCCTCCATCCCTGAGATGATCTTGGTTTTCTTCCTGTCTCCACTGACTGATCTTTCTCTGCTCCAGGGCTTTGCCTCGGCCCCTTTCTTCTTTTTTTTGAGACTGGAGTTTCTCTCTTGTTGCCCAGGCTAGAGTGCAGTGGCACGATCTCGGCTCACTGCAAACTCCACCTCCCAGGTTCAGGCGATTCTTGTGCCTCAGCCTCCTGAGTAGCTGGGACTGCTACAGGCGCGTGCCACCAAGTCCGGCCCATTTTTGTATTTTTAGTACAGATGGGGTTTCACCATGTTGGCCAAGATGTTCTCGATCTCCTGACCTTGTGATCCACCCGCCTCGGTCTCCCAAAGTGCTAGGATTACAGGCATGAGCCACCGTGCCCTGCCGACCTCCTGTTTATCTATAGTCTGTCTTTGGGAATCCAATCCTTTTTCAATAGTATCTGTATGGCGATGATTCCTAAATCTGTATTTTCAGCACCAACGAACCATGAAATTTCTCACTCTGTTGTCCAGGCTGGAGTGTAGTGGCATGATCACAGCTCACTGAGGCCTCAACCTCCTGGGCTAAAGCAATCCTCTTGCCTTGGCCTCCCAAAGTTTGGAATTATAAGCATGAACCACTCTGGATGGCCGAGAGCTATCTTTAAAACAGTAATCAGGTCACTTGCCTATGAAAAGCTCTCTAGTGGCTTCCTATCATGCCTAAAATAACATCCATATACTTCCTACTTTGGCTGAGTCCCAAATGATCAGGCCCCTGCTTGCCTCCCTGACCTCATTTCCTATCACTCATCCTCTTGTCCACTACTTCACTTCGTGAGAGTTCATGGACCTTCTTTTTTTTTTGGAGACGGAGTCTTGCTCTGTCGCCCAGGCAGGAGTGCAATGGCACGATCTCGGCTCACTGCAGCTTCCACCCCCTAGGCAGGTTCAGGCCATTCTCCTGCCTCAGCCTCCCGAATGGCTGGGATTACAGGCACACACTGCCAAGCCCGGCTAATTTTTTGTATTGTTTAGTAGAGACGGGGTTTCACCGTGTTGCCCAGGCTGATCTCAAACTCCTGACCTCAGGCAATCCACCTGTCTCGGCTTTCTTTTTACTCTTAGAAATACCAAGTTCATCCCCACTTTAGGGCCCACCCCTTTGCCTGGAATGGTTTCCCGCTTTTCACAATTTAAAAATAATACTGTGTGCCAAAGACTGTTCTTGTTGCTGAGGATAAAGCAGTGAATAAGAGACAAGGGCACACCCTGAGGCATTTTTGTTATACCTGTTATCTGATGAGTTCCTTCAAGGTGCAGTCTAAAATACCATATTCTTTGCTACTGCTGCAACTTGCTCTCAGTAGCTTCCTTTTTTGATGTACAATTTATGTAATTAATTCAATCTCTGCATTGATGGAGTTTACATTGCGGGCAGGGTGGAGGTCACAGTAAACAAGTTGGGTAAAATGTATGTTGGATAGTGGCAAGAGCTAAGGAGAAGCATACAGCAGGCAGCAAAGTGCTAAGGTGAAGAGTGGGGTCGTAATTTTAAATAAAGTGATTAGGGCAGGCCTTTTTGAAGGTGACATTTGAGTAATAAAAATAATCTGTGGCTGGGCTCGGTGGCTTATGCCTGTAATCCCAGCACTTTGGGAGGCCAAGGCAGGTGGATCATGAGGTCAGGAGTTCAAGACCAGCCTGGCCAAGATGGTGAAACCCCATCTCTACTAAAAATATAAAAATTAGCCGGGTGTGGTGGCACATGCCTGTAATCCCAGCTACTTGGGAGGCTGAGGCAGGGAATTGCTTGAACCTCGGAGACAGGTTGCAGTGAGCCGAGATCGCGCCACTGCCTCCCAGCCTGGCCAACACAGTGAAATTCTCTCTCTCAAAAAAAAAAAAAAAAAAACTATTCCAAATAAAAAAAGCAACAAGTGCAAAAGCCATAAAGTGAAAGTATGCACTGTATGTTTGGGGAGTAGTTAGGGATTCATTGTTAGGGAAAGTGAAGTGAGCAAGAGGAGGAAGAGTAGCAGGAGATGAGGCCAGAAGTAAGAGTAGAGCCAGATCTTGCTAGGCTTTGTTGGCTAGTGGCTTTCATTGGTACACATTGGAACTACGTGAGAGCTTTAAAAAATACTGGTGGATGGGTCTCGTTTGCAGAGATTAATGTAATTGATCTGGAGGTGCAGCTGGGACATTAGGATTTTATAAAAGCTCCCCCAAGTGATTCTAAGATGCTGCCAAGGTAGAGAAACACTGTAGGCCATCATTGGGACTTTGGCTTTTACTTTTGAGGAAGTTCGGAAGTCATTGGATGATTTTGTCATGGAATAATTTTGTAATTAACTTTAAAACTGGGGTTTTGTTTATTACATTTAATTACCTTAACTATAAAACGGACTCCATTTGTTTGAAGTGGGTTGTGATATAACTCATAGATTTGTATCAGTATAAAAATGCACACTTTTCACAGTTTGGCCAAGGATTATCTATTTTATTTTCTATGCTTCATTAGTTGCCTTTCAGTTTTCACAGTTCACATTTGTCTCCTCTTTCCATCTGTTCCTGCTTATCATCTTTAGCTTCCTTCCTTTTCCTGTATCTAAATGTCTACATTTCTTTAAATTCTGGACTTCAGTTTAATTAATAGAACTTGAAATACAGCGTTGTATAAAAAGGTTTTAACCAAAACATTCGCATTTGTCTGATCTGAGCTGTCTTAATCCAGTGACTGACAAAGCAAAATTGCATGAAATTTACATTTTTTTCTTCTTGTAATTTAAAACTTGGTTCCTGTATACCTTCCTGGAACTTTATACTTTTGTATCTTTTCTACCATTTCTGTAAAACCTCAACTGCAGGGTGCAGTAATGGGCCTTATTTTCTATATTTCAGCAGGACAGTTGCTGAAAATGGGTTTAAACTCACTGGCATTATATCCCACACAAAAAATATTACTTTGACATGTTTAGAAAAAAGTCTGCCTTTAATTTCTTTGTAATTTACCTCTAATTTGTTGAGTTACATGTAAGTAACTTTTTTTTTCCCCTCTGTCTTTTGCTGTGTTTCAATGGATTTGCCTCTCCTGTTTGGACTGAATATGTCATTACAATTCTTGGAATTCTTTGTTTACTGTTCCTCTGTGGATTTCTTCTGTTGGAATCTGGAACACTGGAATGATGGAAATGTGTTCTTTACAAAGTAGCTGTGAGTATACTACATAATTTATACAGAGATTTTTTTCAGTCTCAGTTAACTTTAATTTACAGTTGGATGAAATATGAGCCAAGGAAACCTTAGATTTAATGCATATTTCTAACTCCACTCATAGCAGACTTTCAAATATTTGACATAAAAATATTAGATTCTGATTAGTCTCCTAATTATTATGTTTATAGTTAGCTTTTCATTTTAATGGACTTAGTTTTTAAAATTTGGCTTAAGAATTAGTTTTATGAAATGAACAAAAGAGCCAAAGATTATGGATGGAATATTTAGCCACATGACTAGTAAACATTGTAGACTTCTGTTCTTTGTTAAATCCAAATGTATTGAATTGATGTTTTGATCTCATGAGTGCTTTTTAAATGAGAATTTAAATGTGGCAGAAACTTTTAAGTGAATGTGTGCCTCTTTTTGCTATTTTTTAATGTTGAGATAAGACTACCTCCAAAGTAAAATTAACCAATGAGACTCTGCTTATTCAGATAGTCTTAACTATGGACAGCATTTCTCACCCATGGGTAAGTTAGAAGTCAGACTTATTTACTACACCAATTTGGAAGTAGATTTCTTTCAATTACTCATGAAACTATTGTTGAGGTAATCTAGGAATAAAAAACCAATAGAAAATGAAGTTATAATTTACTTTAAAACCTGGATAAACCTGAAGATAAAGGCAGTAGAATCATGTGAAACCCTGAAG
The DNA here is from genome assembly GCF_028885625.2 of Pongo pygmaeus. NCBI lineage: Eukaryota > Metazoa > Chordata > Mammalia > Primates > Hominidae > Pongo > Pongo pygmaeus. The sequence continues at coordinate 50,623,189 of NC_072379.2, read as the reverse complement.
TGACAAAATTGGACCTGGCATAACAGCTTGAATGATACTGTAGCTGGTTGACACTGATCACAAGAGCCTTCAAGAATTTATTTTTAAAAATTGCATTAAATTCAACATTTTGATTTCATTTCATGAATAAGAAGACAAATTTCAAGAATCTCATACCTGTGGTAATTAGTCAGTGTGATCAAAGGAGATAATTTAAAAGGATTCTTAATATGATATGAAGGGGATTTGAATTTTTTTATCGTGAAGAATCCTTTGTTATTTTGCTTTTTTAGTTGGTTGGTCAATCATCTTGTTACTAACTACTGTCAATTGAAATCTTTGCTCTGAGGCAGGTTTTCTAAATTTTTATTTCATTCTCTTAGATTTTTATAATTAACCATTATATTGTCAGTCAACTCATGCTCAAATAATTTTGTCCATTTAAGAATTGATAGTTTTATTGATAATGCCATGGAAGTAGTTTGATTTGCTGTGATTAATTTTCTAAAATAGGTTAATGAAGGGAATTTGAAATGCTGATTGAATAGTACTGTTAATACATGAATAACTTGGCCCTTTTTGCTTTTGTCAGCAACAGAAGAACCTTGAAGGCTATGTGGGATTTGCCAATCTCCCAAATCAAGTATACAGGAAATCGGTGAAGAGAGGTTTTGAATTCACGCTTATGGTAGTGGGTAAGATATGATTTCTTACTAAAATGGAACTTTGGTTTAAGTTTTAAACGTTAGTCAACTCTGAATAGATTTAAGAAAATACTAGCACAGATATCTACAGTGATCATATCTTTGTTATATTTTCTCTTATGTGCATACATTTTAAAATTTAACTCAGTGGCATAATGGAATTTTATGTCTTCTTGCCTCTTTTTTTTTTTTTTATTTATGAAGTATTTATTGATCATTCTTGGGTGTTTCTCGGAGAGGGGGATGTGGGAGGGTCATAGGATAATAGTGGAGAGAAGGTCAGGAGATAAACACATGAACAAAGGTCTCTGGTTTTCCTAGGCAGAGGACCCTGCGGCCTTCTGCAGTGTTTGTGCCCCTGGGTACTTGAGATTAGGGAGTGGTGGTGACTCTTAAAGAGCATGCTGCCTTCAAGCATCTGTTTAACAAAGCACATGTTGCACCGCCCTTAATCCATTTAACCCTGAGTTGACACAGCACATGTTTCAGAGAGCACGGGGCTGGGGGAAAGGCCATAGATCAACAGCATCCCAAGGCAGAAGAATTTCTCCTAGTCAGAACAAAATGGAGTCTTCTATGCCCACCTCTTTCTACACAGACACAGCAACAATCTGATCTCTCCTTCCTTTCCCCACACTTCCCCCCCTTCTTTTCAACAAAACCGCCATCGTCCTCATGGCCCGCTCCCGATGGTCGCTGTCTCTTCGGAGCTGTTGGGTACACCTCCCGGACAGGGCGGCCGGGCAGAGGCGCTCCTCACCTCCCAGACAGGGCGGCCGGGCAGAGGCGCTCCTCACTTCCGAGACGGGGCCGCCGGGCAGAGGCGCTCCTCACTTCCCAGACGGGGCGGCCGGGCAGAGGCGCTCCTCACCTCCCAGACGGGGCGGCCAGGCAGAGGCGCTCCTCACTTCCTCCCAGACGGGGTGGCAGCCAGGCAGAGGCGCTCCTCACCTCCCAGACAGGGCGGCCGGGCAGAGGCGCTCCTCACTTCCCAGAGGGGGCGGCCGGGCAGAGGCGCTCCTCACTTCCCAGACAGGACGGCCGGGCAGAGACGCTCCTCACTTCCTCCCAGATGGGGTGGTGGCCAGGCAGAGGCGCTCCTCACCTCCCAGACAGGGCGGCCGGGCAGAGGCGCTCCTCACTTCCCAGACTGGGCGGCCGGGCAGAGACGCTCCTCACCTCCCAGACGGGGTGGCCGGGCAGAGGCGCTCCTCACTTCCCAGACGGTGTGGCGGCTGGGCAGAGGCGCTCCTCACTTCCCAGATGGGGCAGCCAGGCAGAGGCGCTCCTCACTTCCTCCCAGACGGGGTGGCGGCCAGGCAGAGGCACTCCTCACTTCCCAGACGGGGTGGCCAGGCAGAGGCGCTCCTCACTTCCCAGACGGGGCGGCCGGGCAGAGGTGCTCCTCACTTCCTCCCAGACGGGGTGGCGGCCGGGCAGAGGCGCTCCTCACTTCCCAGATGGGGCAGCCGGGCAGAGGCGCTCCTCACTTCCTCCCAGACGGGGTGGCGGCCAGGCAGAGGCGCTCCTCACCTCCCAGACAGGGCGGCTGGGCAGAGGTGCTCCTCATCTCCCAGACGGGGCGGCCGGGCAGAGGTGCTCCTCACTTCCTCCCAGACGGGGTGGCAGCTGGGCAGAGGCACTCCTCACTTCCTCCCAGACGGGGCGGCCGGGCAGAGGCGCTCGTCACTTCCCAGACGGGGCGGCCGGGCAGAGGCGCTCCTCACCTCCCAGACGGGGCGGCCGGGCAGAGGCGCTCCTCACTTCCCAGACATTGGGCAACTGGGCAGAGGCGCTCCTCACTTCCCAGACGGGGCAGCCGGGCAGAAGCGCTCCTCACATCCCAGATGATGGGCGGCCGGGCAGAGACGTTCCTCACTTCCTATATGGGATGGCGGCCGGGCAGAGGCGCTCCTCACTTCCCGGATGGGGCGGTCGGGCAGAGGGGCTCCTCACATCCCAGACGATGGGCGGCCAGGCAGAGACGCTCCTCACTTCCTAGACGGGGTGGCGGCGGGGCAGAGGCTGTAATCTTAGCACTTTAAGAGGCCAAGGCAGGAGGCTGGTAGGTGGAGGTTGTAGCGAGCCGAGATCATGCCACTGCACTCCAGCCTGAGCACCATTGAGCACTGAGTGAGCGAGACTCCGTCTGCAATCCCAGCACCTCGGGAGGCCGAGGCAGGCAGATCACTCGAGGCCAGGAGCTCCACCAAAAACACAAAAACCATTCAGGCGTGGCAGCGCATGCCTGCAATCCCAGGCACTCGGCAGGCCGAGGCAGGAGAGTCACAGGAGCCCGAGGCAAGGGAGGTTGCAGCGAGCCGAGATCACGGCAGCACAGTCCAGCTTCGGCAACAGAGGGAGACCGAAAAAAGAAGGAGAGGAAGACCGAAGAAAGGGGGGAGGGGGAGGGGGAGGGCTTCTTGCCTCTTTTTTTAAGGTAGAAACTAAAAGTTGAGAAATGGTGGATGATAGTGTTGGAGTGGAACTCTACAGAAGTTATCTTCAATTCATAGTGCTACAAAAGAAAATAGCATCTGTTGGTTACTTATTACTCCAGGATAGTTTTGTTTTCTGGCTTATATGCTATAGTGGAGTATCATATAAGTATTTAACTTAATGTGCTCTGAATTTTGAAAAGAAAGGTAGGATAGAGGATCATAATAATGTAGTTGATTACCCTTGGAATTCATTAATTGAATGTAAGCACTGGAATGAGTAAAATATGACTCCCCTGGTTCTCTAATTCAGTCTCAGTTTTCTTTTGTGTTTTATTCCATGAACATATTACCCTGCCTATAGTCCATTTGAAAATACTGTTAAGGATAATTTTGACTGTAGGTTGGTAACATCATTATTATATATGAAGAAACACACTGTGTCTTTCCCATCTGTAAGATTAGTTATCTTCAGTGACAATATTATTCTTAAATGACTATATGGTATTTTCACCTCATATAGGCTGACTTTAGAACCTAAGTTACGAATATTGTATAGTGTAACTTGGTTGTATTTCTCTTATTTAAGAAGGTGAATTGAAGGTTAGTGGATTAGCTATCCTTAACAAAGAAAGTTGAGTTGATGCTGGACTTTTTAGGTAATATACATTTTTGTTAATTATATTTCAACATTTAGTATTTTTATTTTGGTGCTGAATTTAGGTTAATTGAACTAGCTGTGAAATACTCCTTTATTGGGAGGTAGAATATTTTATCTACTGACTGCAATATTTTACCTGTTGGTCAGTTTTTGGCTCTTTGGAAGTTGTATACATTGTCAGAGTTCACAGTTAAAACATGGTACAAAATTTGCAAATTTGATACTTTATACATTGATTACCTTGTCTATGTATCTCTTGTTGAGTAGAAGTATAGTATATTTAGCTTGCAAACTGCTGCTGTGGAGTAGAGGTGGGTCTAGATAGAGGGATAAAATAATGCAGAGCATACCTTTTCTTCGGCAGGTTGGTAACATCATTATATGAAGAAACACTGTGTCTTACCTTTACATATGTAATATTAATAATCTCAAGTGACAAACTGTAGACAAATACATTTTTTTCACTTACGGGAAAACCTCCTAGGTCCATTAGGAGAACTGTAACAATTAAAAAAATTTCGTTTGACCTTAGAATTTTTGTTTAAAGAATAACTTTTTAAACTATACTTAGTAGGATAACGTCTGGTGATCAAGGCCAGAGAGTTGATTTAAAATCTCTATGGCATTTTTCCAAATGAAAAAAATCAAATAGTCATCTGATTTTGATTTTTAGAGGAAATATTCAGTCTCTAGATGTATATTACTTATTAGCTTTTTAAATTAATCCCTTTGTGAAATGCAGCTTTTCTTTTTTCTCTTCCTAATGATAAGACTTCAACTGAGGCCAAAGAAAAATAGGTGTTAATATCCTTACTTTCTTTAATATCCTTACTCTGTTTTCCCACTGAGCCTTGAACATTGTTTAATTAACTACATTTGAATAGATACGTTGAGTGCAGGTATTAAATATTTTCATCGATATAGGTGTAGTGCCTAATACGTAGTCACTAAGTATCTAATCACTTAGTATCTAATATGTTGATTTATTTTTCAGATTTTAGGCTGACTCTAACAGCATCATTTCCAAATCATAGAAAGCTGAAACCAACCTTGCTTTAATATTCTTGACTTAAAAACTTTCAGCTATTCCTTATGAGCTAAATCCTCATTTTTGGGATCTAAACTCAGAATAAATTTGGCTCCCACATTACAACAGTTCATTTACAACTTACACATTGATATCAACTGAGAATCTGTAACAGATTTTTTTTTTATTAAACTCTTTGTACTTTGTTGGAAAATCTTTAATAGTCTTGCTTCATAAGCAATGTTTATTGAGTACTTGCTTGAGTGACTTATTTGTATCAAAGAAGCATGCTGTGTATTCCCATATTTTCTGTCTTAAAGGAGCTTCTGATTTATATGACAAGATAAACCACATAGAAGTGTGAGTCAGTAGAATCATACAAAAGTTAAGAGCCATAGAAGTTTAAGGGTATAGGAGAGTTTGCCTCAGTTGGAGATTATTATTGCCTTCTTTTGAAAAGGGAGGCATTAGGACAAATTTTTGAAGGATAGAATTGGGGCCAAGATTGAAGGAGCAGTCCTGTTGGGGGAAATAATAGCCATCATTTACATAACTTTTTTATGTGCCAGGCAATGTTTTCAGTACTTTATGGGCATTATCTACTAACTCACGATTCTTACAACAGCCCTATGAAGTAGGTATTGTTATCCCATTTTGGAGCTGAAGAAACTGAGGCATAGAGAGATTAGGTTACTTGCCTATGGTTACATTGCTAGGAGATGGCAGAACCAAACCCAGTCTACTGCTCAGTTAGTCTGGGATGTTCTTAACCACCATGCAGAGGCTAATCTGGGGATACTGGGTATAGTGCAGTGTTTATAAGAGTACATCCAGTATGCCTTGAACTTAGATGAATTCGGTGAAAGAGAGAATGAATGAGAATGAGAACTAGAGAACTTAAATAGTACAAGTAATTTTTCCTGTTATTCCACTGGAATGAGCATCTGGCCTAGAGTGGGTGTGAAGTGGGAGAGGTGCATTTGCTATTCTCCTAGTCGTTATCAGCTTCCACATAGTTTGATAGTGTGAACTCTTCACTTTGCTGAATGTTATAGTCTAGGGACAACAGGGCACCTAAATACAAATTGGTCACTTTTTATGTGTTCAAAGAAACAGTTACCTATTTTAGTGGAGGAGGAAGATAGGTTGTTAGCTTGTATGTAATTGTGCTTTATGGATGATATAAGGAATTTTTCAAGATTTTTTTTCACAGCACACTGACTTTAGGATCTGACCCCTAAGATGTAACTTTACAATTAGAAATAAAGCTGGAAAGGTAGACTAGCCAGGATTTTGGAGACCTTGATTGGCAATTTGATGGGGAGATTAGAATTCTTGATTTTGAATCTTAAAAAATTTAGGCATATCAAATAATGAAGACATGTAGATCTCTATTCAGTGAGGTTGTCTAACCTGTTTGGCTTGGAACTTAACTATCATTAGTATGCTCCCTAATTAGACTTAACTGTGATAGAGAATACATTTTTAATTGTAATATCCTGTTTTTACTAGAATTCTTCAAGGAGGCAGAACTCAGAAGACTGTAGTTTGCTTTATTTAACTTGAAATAGTTTTTAAAACAGGTGGTATTAAACCTATTATTCTGAATCCTAGGAAGATAGAATCCAAAATTCAGTCATTTCTGTAATCTTGAACTTTGCAACATTTTTGTATAACAGAACTTCAAAAATTTAATGATATGTCAGTAATGTATTTGACCTATGCCACATGTCTTTAGTGGCAGATTGGCATTTCTATTTTTTTTCCAGTGGGAGAGAGCTTAGAACATGTTGGTTTTGCCATTTTTTGGGATTCAGAGTTTATCCTAATTTTTTTTTGGTATATGCCTTATCAGAGAAAGTTTAGGAGTTAGTTAGTGATAGGATATACGATGACTATCCTAGTTGTCATTTTCCTCCACTGCCTGTTGATGTTTGAATTGATAAACATCTATATCAGTTTATCAGGTTATTTGAAAAAATTAAAAGATAATATTGGCTCAAAATTTTGTATCTAGGCTATTGAGCATTTTGTGGTATTTTTAAGATATGTTAGTTAGCTCCTTGAAATGCTTTGAGTTATGATTTTAAGATTTTTCCTTGAGCTCTGTATTTTTATTTTGCTTTTATTAATAGAAGTAACTTAACCGATAATGACTTCACAACATTGGGGATATACTAAAAACCATTGAATTACACACTTTAAAATTGTGAATTTTATCTTAGAAAAAGTAATTCAAAGAGAAAGTTTAGAAGAAAAAAAATCACATAATTCCACATGTCCACTATTTTAATTTTGTACATTCCTTCTAGCTGTTAAATCTGAATATTCTTTAAAGCACTTAAAAAATAAAGTTAATATATTTCATTGCAGAAATTGGGAAATGCAGAAAAGCAAAACAAAAATATTGTCATCTGTCACCTATTGATAATAACTCTTAAGTATAGGAACATTTAGTATTCTTATGTGTATCTATAATGTTCTATGATTGCCTTTTAAATGTGTAGTTAAATTGTGATTATCTTGTGATATCTTACGTTCTTTCATAACCTATCTGTTGGTCAAATTGTAGACTTTAATGGCCTGTATAGGTTGGATATATCATTCTTGGTCATATTGTCAGGATAGTTAAAATTGTTAGCTAGTATTAATACTATAATAACATGGTTATAGTTACACCTTTGCTTCAATTTTTATTTATTTTCTTAGAATAATAAAGCTTTGGAAGTTTGAATTGCTGTGTTAAGATTGATGCATTGTTTTAAGGGTTTTGATACATAATACCAAATTGCTCTAAAACAAGTTGTGTATCATTTTGCACGCTCATCAAGTGTTGACAGCACCGTTTTTCCTGAATACTGCCAACATTGGATAGTAATCTGATTCCTAAAACGTGGTATCTTATTTTCATCTGTATTTTATTGTTGCTAGTTATTTTATTTATTTATTTTTTGAGACAGAGTCTTGCTCTGTTGTCCAGGCTGGCGTGCAGTGGTGCAATCTTGGTCCACTGCAACCTCCGCCTCCCAGGTTCAGGCAATTCTGCTTCAGCCTTCCTGGGACTACAGGTGTGCACCACCACCCCCAGCTAATTTTGTATTTTTAGTAGAGATGGGGTTTCACCATGTTGGCCAGGCTGGTCTTGAACACCTGTATTGACCTCAGGTGATCCACTTGCCTTGGCCTCCCAAAGTACTGGGATTACAGGTGTGAGCCACCATACCTGGCCATTGCAAGTTATTTTTTATTTATCTTTGATATTCTTTTATAAATGGTGTGTTCCAGCTTATTTTTAAAAACTTTTTTTTCTTAAGTTTAGGTAGGTAGGTACTCTGAGGGCGTTATTATTATTTTGTTGTTGGTAGGCATTGACATTTTTTTCCAGAATTTTTTGTGTGTTGTGTTTTCTATTAGCTTGATTTTTATATTATCCAAACTTCCTTCCTTCCTTCCTTCGTTCCCGCCTTCCTTCCGGCCGTCCTTCCTTCCTTCCATCCTCCCTCCCTCCCTCCCTCCCTACAGGGTCTCGCTTTGTCACCCAGGCTGGAGTGCAGTGTCACAGTCTTGGCTCACTGCAGTCTCTGCCTCCTGGGTTCAAGTCATCCTCTCCCGTCAGCCTCCCAAGTAGCTGGGACTACAGTTGTGTGCCACTGTGCCCAGCTAATTTTTTGTTTTTGTGTTTTTTTTGTAGAGGTGATGTTTTGCCATGTTGCCCGTGGCTGATCTTGAACTCCTGGGCTCAAGCGATCCTTCCGCCTTGGCCTCCCAAAGTGCTAGGATTACAGGTGTGAGCCGTTATGCCCGACCTCAGTCTTTTTCTTTATGGTTTACTTAATGTCTTCTTGCTTGATTCAGGGTTATTAGAAGTTTTACTACATATTAAATATAAAGACTAAATGACTAATTAAAGACTAATTTTTTATTTTGAAATCTTAAATCCATATGGTTTTTTTGATCTAAGTTGTGAGGCAGGAATCTGATGTTTATTTTTTAAATGGTTAAGTAGCCCTACCAAAACCGTTTGTTACAAGCTTAATTTTTAAAAGTGTATATGCTTGGTTTGTTCTCTTTCTTACCCTTTGGTTTAGTTCATTGGTCTTCCTATATAGGTACTACATTCTTGGAGTTATAAATTTACAGCAATTATATTGTGTTTATTTATGTAGGAAGATTACCAGAGTTTATGTTAATTTAGGGAGATAGGCAAACAGTCAAATGATTACAAACTGTGCTATTTTCTGGAAAGAAATAAACATGGTGAGACTTATTTGGAGTCATCAAGGAGGACCTGCCTTTTTGAAAAGGATATTTTTTCATGCTAATTCCTGAATTACATGACAGGAAATACTAAAAAGAGAAAAAAAGGAAAATACTTAGCAGCAAGAGATAATAATCATTAATATATGCTATGTTTATCTTCCATATTTTACTTTGACAACTGCATAATGTTTCCAGCTGTGGCTATCTGATATTTTACCATCGCTTTATCATTTGACATTTGAATGATTTGTTTTGTTTAATCTCATAATAATGCTGCATTAAAAATTTTACAGAATGGAAATTTTGGTCAACATTTTAACGATAATGCTTAATGGCTATGTGTGTATTCTAATCTGAGATGAAATATGCTATAATTTTTGTAATTTATGTTATGTTATGTTATGTTATTTTTGAGACAGAGTCTCACTCTGTCAACCAGGCTGGAGTACAGTGCACTATCGTGGCTCACTGCAACCTCTGCCTCCCAGGTTCAAGCAATTCTCTGCCTCAGCCTCCCCAGTAGCTGGGATTATAGGCACCTGCCACCACGCTCAGCTAATTTTTGTATTTTTAGTAGAGATGGGGTTTCACCATCTTGGCCAGGCTGGTCTTGAACTCCTGACCTTGTGATCCACTCGCTTCGGCCTCCCAAAGTGCTGGGATTACAGGCGTGAGCCACTGCGCCTGACCTGTAATTTATTTTTTTACTGATGGACACTAGGTTTGTTTTTACCCCTACCCTTGTTACAAATAGCATGGCAATGAAGATCTTTAAACACAGAGTTTTGTTATATGTATGTTGGCAGACAGAGGACAGTATCATTATTATTTATTTGTTAATAATTCCTGAAGTAGGATTATTAGATCAAAGTATTTGAACATTTTGTGGCTCTTGGCACATACTGGCAAATTGTTCCTTTCTTTTCTTTCCGTTTTCCTTTTTCTTTTTTCACCTTCCCCTTTCCCCCTTTCCCCTTTCTCCTTCCCCCTTCCCCCTCCGCCCTCCACCCCTCCCCCCTCTCCTTCCCCCTTCCCCCTCCCCCCCTTCCCCCTCCCCCCCTTTCCCCTCCCCCTTCCCCCTCCCCCCCTTTCCCCTCCCCCTTCCCCCTCCCCCCCCTTTCCCCTCCCCTTCCCCTTCCCTTTTCTTCTTTTCTTTTTGAAACAAGGTCTTGTTCTGGTGCCCAAGCTGGAGCCCAGTGGTGTAATCAGAGCTCCCTGCAGCCTTGAGCCCCTGGGCTCAAGTGATCGTCCCATCTCAGCCTCCCAAGTACCTGGGACTACAGGCACACACCACTATGCCCAGCTAATTAAAAAAAAAAAAACAAAATTTGTTTTGTAGAGATGGGGTGTCACTGTGTTGCCCAGGCTAACCTTGAACTCCTGGCCTAAAGCAGTCCTCTCTCCTTGGCTTCCTAGAGTGCTGGGATTACAGGTGTGAGTCATCATGCCTGGCCAGCAAAATTGTTTTTTAAAAGTTTATGCTACTAAAGATTATATATTAAGAAAAAAGGAAAATTTTTTTTTTCTGAATTTGAAGAGATTTATGGTATATTTGAAGGTTAGGCTATTCATTCCATGGATGTTATGACTGTTTTAGGTGCTTGAGAGGGATTTTAAAGGTACATGAATACACTATAATAGTAGAGGAGGAAAATAGTATACACGTAACTATACCATGAATCGTAATGTGTTAAGTGGCATAAGAAATGTGTAAACCAAATGTTACGTAAGTTTAGAGAAAGGAGACTTTACAGCTAAAAAGCATGCCATTATCTTAATCATTTACTAATTCATGAGAAAAAATGGTACTTTTTTTCAGTAATTCGTATATTCATGTTTTGTTTGCTTAATTCTTAATCTGAATTAATGGCTTAAATCCAGTGTTTTAATCATGGAACAGTGTAATTAGGAAAAATACTTGTAAAATCAGTCTTACAGATTGCAGTCTATTAGCCAGGTATGGTGGTGTGCACCTGTAATCCTAGCTACTCAGGAGGCTGAGGCAGGAGAACCCGGGAGGCAGGGGTTGCAGTGAGCCAAGATCGCACCACTACACTTCATCCTGGGTGACAGAGTGAGTGAGATTCTGTCTCAAACGTAAAAAAAAAAAAAAAGGTGGTTCTGTAACAAGAGCACTATCTGGATTGACATATGTAGAAATGTAATCTTGATAATATCCCAGTTTCATTTAGCAGTCTTTTAAAAAGTCATCTATGTGATTTTAAAAACAGATATTAGCAAGTCATTGAATTATGATTCTTAATCTGTTTTTGCTTCTCATACATACACTATCCTAATATGGTCTTTGAAAATGATACAAGAAACTCCAGTGTCGAAAAACGCAGCTATCCTTTCTTTTGACAGACCGAGAGGCCTAAGATAAACTTCATAGTATATAGGCTGAATTAGTTAAGGATGGTCGTGTTTGTCAGACCTAGAGAAACTGTTCTCTTGGTGTTGAATACACTCAAGATTGATTGGATAGGTGGACTGAAGTAAAAATGATATTACATTTGTTAATTAGCTAGATGTTGGGACAGAAATGTGAAGGCCGCATAGTCTGTCAGTATTTTAAAAGAACTCAGTACTGAACGGAAGGCAAGGACATGAAGGGAGCACAAGTTAGTGCAACTTCTTTACAGATGGAAATGTAATTCTCACATAAGAGACTCATTTAGTATGTAGTCTGTCAGTATTTTAAAAGAACTCAGTACTGAACGGAAGGCAAGGACATGAAGGGAGCACAAGTTAGTGCAACTTCTTTACAGATGGAAATGTAATTCTCACATAAGAGACTCATTTAGTATGTAGTTTTCATCTTGGCAAGGAAGACTGCTCTTTCTTTCTCCATAATGGGTAATTTCTAAATCTTCCCTAGTCTAGGTCATGGAGGCCAAATACTATTGTGGGTCAAGTGGGTCCATCCTTTTCTTAGGTGACTGTATCACATATGTCTGAAATGTAATTTTAAATATGAGATAATATCACCTCCTGCCTAGCTATGACTGCAGTCTAGCACCAAAGGAGGTCAGAATTTCCCCCTTTATATTTAGTCCATCTTTCTATTGAAAGCATTTGTAGATTGAGTGGTTTTTGTATTATGAATCAGATTTATTCTCTCCCAAGGCAGGAAGTTTTCAAGTATTACATTTTTTAATACACAGCAGGTGGATTTTGTCTGAAAGATAGTTTTATGCCAGGATATCGTACTTGTTTCACTATTGAACTACAGAACCTTAGAATTATTTTAAAGATTGGGAAGGTATAACCTGTCTCCCATGAAAGACCTTTGTAGTGGTAAATTTGCCAACCTTGTTAATTTTACTCAAACTTTGTTTTTGAAAACAAACAAACAAACCCCTCATTTTAAGTAATAATTTTCATGTATTTATGTCCAGGTCTTGGGGTTTTTTTGGTCTGTTTTACTATATAGGAGTACATAGCCATTTAAAGCAGTGGCTAAGATACTGAAGTCTGTGGATCAAATTTTTAGCAGGGAAGGGGGATGCTGAATGGGTTCACTGACTTGCCAAACTTTCTGAAATATAAATGTCTTTATATTCTGGAGACAGATTGCATATTTAGAATCTCAAAAAGGTCATCTACCTAAAATATTGAAAATTATAGGTACATAGTATTTTATATAATTAGAAGTGTACGTCATTATTTACTGCACGATTACTGTGCTGAAAATAATGTGTTAATTTTAAATTTTGAAACAATTCTAAACAAAAGTTACAAGTACAGTACATAACTTTTTTCCTAGGATATTTGAGATGGATGCTTCTCTTTTGTCCCCCTAAATACTTTAGTATATTTCTCTTCCTCAAGGATATTCTCCTATATAGCCATAATACACCATCAAAATCAGAAAGTAACAAGTGTATGTTATACACACACAGACACACACACATATGTGTGTGTGTGTATGTATTGAAAAATACAAGTGCACACTTAAATCTCCAATTTCATTCCATCACTGTAGAGGTCCTAATTTTCATCTCTCCCGTATTTGTATTGTCCTCTGATGGTGAAATACCATTATCCTCCATATGTGTACTTATTTGATCAATCCCCCTGTAATTAATCCATCACCTCCTTCAGGTTCTTCCCTTTCTTTGAAAAATACTAGGGAAGAACCGGAGGGAGGTAATGGATTAGTTAATTGCAGGGGGATTAGTGTAATTAAGAGGGAGGCAGTGGCCCTGCTTACCTCTCTTGTGCTGTGATATCTTATGCAAGGCCATTCTTCACATGTAGATGCCCCCCTCATCCTATTTAACTCAGACATCTCATGCTAGTCCATTCGTATGCTCTATTAGAAACTTTTTCTCGTTCTGTAGGCTCTAATACCCTAATACCCTGTTCTGGGCCACTGTGGATTTCTCTCCAGCATGGACACCTACCTCTCTCAGTCTCACGTAATGACTTTTGGACTGAATTTTTAGGAAGAAATATGGAAAAGATAAAGCTGAAATAATTTTGAAGTGTTTAAAAGCCAGTATTTAACGTATTATAGAATTAATTGGTATGTGAATAGAATAGTTTTTTCGATGCCTAAAAATGTAGAAAAATTAGTAAAATTGTAATTTTGGACTGCCATAGAAAAAAGTAGTGGAGATAAAAAGCTCTGGAAAAATTTATCTTGGAAATTAAAATTATCTGCATATGTGTACGAGTGTTGCAGAGTTATAATATTTACATATATTTTGATAAACAAAGTAGGATGTCTCCCAAATTTACTAACAGTTGAAACAAATAGGTTGATATTTAGAAGGAAGAAAGTTTTAGACTTTGGGGCTTCTGTTTCTTGTACTGCCCAGAACTCTAAGTAAGCAGATGATAAATACAAGGTAATTATGCATATCAAAGAATCAAATGTGAAGATTTGTAGTTCATTCTTAACTCAAGTTTTTAATGATAGAAGGCTATAAATTGTTTATTATGTTACAGATGGAAATAATTACAACAATAACATAACGGATGAGCTCTTCCATAGCATGGTTGTCCTGGTTCAGAGGGTAAATTTTAATTGAATGATTAGTAATTAAGTTTATGTACATCAGCAGTGTAAGTGCTAAGAATTACTGATCAAGCAGATGACATGAAAATGAAAATGATTACTTCTACCCTCAAAGGAATTTCCAGGGAAATGCACACTACTAATTACATTTAATTGAATAAATGGTATAGTAATGTACATTTAAAGTGTCATGTAGTCAGGAGTTTTTATTTGGATTTATGTGGTAACTTTATTAGTCTGATAGGATCGATTAGAATCTTGAAACTAGTAACTTACTATTGTGTTTAAATTTGGAATTTACAATTTATTTTGGCAATTTTGTAAAATTTTATTCATGTTTTTGACTTATGTTTTTGTCACACCATGAAAATAAGCCTTCTGTATTTAAACTGACTTTATATCTACTGTGTAATAGTGCAGCAGCTGTTACACTGAAAAGAATATCATACTTAGTCCAGTTTAAAACTTCAATTTCTGTCACAGACAAGCTGTATGACCCTGGACAGATCACTTTGAATCTCACTTTCCTTTTCACAACAAATATTTACCTAGTTTTTTTGAGACGGAGTCTCACTCTGTTGCCCAGGCTAGAGTGCAATGGCATGATCTTGGCTCACTGCAACCTCCGTTCCCCTGGGTTCAAGCAATCTTCTCCTGCCTCAGCCTCCCGAGTAGCTGGGACTACAGGCGTGCACCACCACACCAGACTAATTTTTGTATTTTTAGTAAAGACAGGATTTCACCATGTTGGCCAGGCTGATTTCCAACTCCTGACTACAAGTGATCACCCACCTTAGCTGGGATTAAAGGTGTGAGCCATTGCTCCAAACCTTACCTTGTCTTTTCTAATCCAAGCATTGTGTTGTGATTACAAAAAGTAAATGAAGGCCAGGCTCATTCATGTGTGTAATCCCAGCACGTTGGAAGGCCCAGGCAGGAGGATTGCTTGAGCCTAGGAGTTCGAGACGAGCCTGGGCAACAGAGTGAGACCCCATTTCTAAAAAAAATATAAAAAAAGAGCTGTGGTAGGGTTCCTTAAGAACCTGTGGGTGTAGGATGGTCGTAGAGTGGAGATACTTACACAGGAATGCTGTGTACTGTGAGTGACTACCCCTGCCTCACAGAGGGCTTGAGATAATTGTGTATATGAATGTACTGCATATATATATTATATATGTAAAATATCTAGTACATCTATAAATTGTATACATGTTAATTTTAAACATATTTTTATTCGTGCATTTTCATGACTTAATTTTAAGATCCAAAACGAGGAATGAAGAAAAGGGAAAGCAGGGATGGTAGACAATGATATGCAATTAATAAGCTAAATATTTGATTAATCCTTACTTTGGACTTCTGTTTTGGTTGAACTCTTGATTATAAACATTCGGGGCAAATGTGTGCTCTTTGTAATTCAGTATAGATTGCTGGGCAAAGCTCTTTTCTGGTGAGAGTCAGATTTAAAAGGTGGTTGAGAATTTATTCTTTTCCTTTTTAAAACATGGTTTAGCTGAGTAGCTTAGATTCTTAAAAACACAATATGACTTTTTACCTGTCTGTTCTGTGCAGGTAAATATCGTGCTCAGTTTTTTTGTGTGACATGACTATTTAGTCTGAAGAGTGCACTTGCTTTATAGTTGCTGAATATTAATGCTACCCCTAGCAAACCTTTCAAGTATCTTGTTTTCCCTTGACTGTGTCAGGTATTTAATGTTAGTGATAGAAAGACTCTTAGGAATTGATTTTTTTAAAAGTTAATAAACTTTAAAAAAAGTTTTACTTGGAGATTTTGAACCTGATTTTATATATGTGGATGTTTGCCTTTGTTGTTGAATCAACTTGAATTATATATTTGTTTGAAATGTGGTTGGATATTTAGATAACTCCTGTTTTTTTTTGATGTAACAGATATTGATATATGGCTTGAAATTTTCTTCCTATAAAAACTAGGACTTGTTACAAAATGTTTTTTGATTAGAAAAGTAATATGAAGGAAGTATATGGCATTTTAAGAGAGAGGACATTTAAAGGAGATTTCTGAGCAGCTGCAGACCTCGCCAAGACCATGCAGATTCCACTGACTATTCCCATGCCTGTGCTCCAGCTGCTCAGGCTTGAAGGTATGTGAAATAATGTCACTACATTAGAGCAGCATCTCTGCCACACTTATGGGAGTCTGCAGCTGTGACATATAGAAGTTGGCCGTGTCCAGATTGGTGGCTCCGAAGTGGGCAGCCTTGTGCACACAGTCGTGCAGTGTGAAGCTCACCTGTCGACGCACCGTAGCCAGCATGCTGCAGAGGTACACTCCCGAAGGGCAGCTCGAGCCCACTGCTCCTGGGATTCCTGCGATTCTTGAACTATGGGACCACTCTTGGATTTCAGGAACCTCTGGCTTCAAGGGCCCCAGCATCCATCGGGGCAGTGCCATGGCTGAAGCCATCAGGGCCCCAGGGTAACTGGAGCACAGGCACAGGAATAGTCAGTGGAGTCTGCATTGTCTTGGTGAGGTCCACAGCTGCTCGGAAATCTCTTTTAAATGTCAAATTTGGTATTTGCTAATTTGGTATTAGGGGTTTTACATTTTATTTTACATGCCTTTGATTATTTATTTGAAATTTTAAAAAAAGTACTGTTCTTTATTTGGAAATTTTGTACTTGCAACTTTTTTAATGTCAGAAGTCTTCTTTTTGAAACTTTTTTTGCCTAGCTTTTTATTAAGTATAGTCACACCACTAATGACAATTTCATTGTTATATTTCTTGTGAATGTTGTAACTTAAAAATAAATGAGTATAGTACCCTTATTTTTAAAGAAATATCATTGAGATATAATTTACATAATCATGGTATGATTCAAATACTTCATCCCTGGTCCTTAGGGGGTACGTTTTGGTATATGAGATTTATAAAAAGTAAGAACTTAATCTATAGGTTATCTAATTCAGACAGTTAAAAACTACCCACTTCTGCTTTGAAAGCTACTTCTTAGAACCACTGTATAGAACATGCTACCTGATCAAGAATAAATCAACACCTTGCTTCCTGTCTTTTATCCATTAGATATCCAGGTAAAATAATATCTGTTTTCCTGATATTTCTCCTTTACTTACACTCTAGCATGCCCTGTGGCCAGCTGTAAGTTGCCCTCTACTTTTGTAGAGCCCTTTGCTGTGTTTCTGCAAAATCTACTTTTTCTGATTCGTGTAACTCAAAGCTAGCTCTATTTTCTTCCAAATTAAAACTCTTACTTTCTTAATTAATGCTGGCCCAAAATATAAATTAGAGGGAAAGTCTTATTCCAGGATCTGAAAGACTAATAGTATTCACAAGAATACTTGATTTTTTTTTTTGAGATGGAGTCTCACTCTGTCGCCCAGGCTGGAGTGCAGTGGCGTGATCTCGGCTCACTGCAAGCTCCGCCTCCCGGGTTCACGCCATTCTCCTGCCTCAGCCTCCCGAGTAGCTGGGACCACAGGCGCCCGCCACCACGCCCAGCTAATTTTTTGGTTTTTTTTAGTAGAGACGGGGTTTCAGCATGTTAGCCAGGATGGTCTTGATCTCCTGACTTCGTGATCCACCCATTTTTAAGGAGGAATGTGTATTGAATGATCAATTAGAATTTCAGGTAATGGGAAGAATTTAGAGGAACATTGAGGGACAGCTCATAGACAGTATTTAAACCGTCAATTTCAACTCTTTTCAGTTTAGCAAAAGAACTTACAGAAACTTGGTATATATCTTATGAAACTTTGCAGACCCTAACCTAGGTCAGGCAGTATCTTTTACTACAAAATTGGGATAATCATTTTCTAAATAATCATGAAGAAAATGTTCTGAGTAGGCAGTAAGGATTTCTCTGGTAGTAACATGATGATTTAAAAATGTAATTGTCCACTTGAACTGGGTTGTGTAAAGAATGCTTCCATTTCTGAGTATAGCAAGAAAGATCATAACATACCTCTTAGCGCCTCCCAGCCTCAGACATGTAGCAAGTGAAAGCTGTTTGAATTGGCAAATGAGGTAATTATTGAGTAGCTGGTTGGAATGTTTGCTACTAGCTACCCAGCAGAATTGTTAGTTCTTAGTACTGGTGCAATTACAGTAATTAGAATAAGTAAACTTCTTTTAAGATAATTGCGGGGCCAGGTTATATAGAGCTTGTTTAGCTTGCCTTTTAGTATTAGCATGTACATCAGTGTGTATGTTAAAGGATATCCTAATAGATTTTGTGGAGATGAAATTGTCTTATAGCAAATTCCAGATCAACATATGTATAGAATGTATCTAATGTAGTCTAGACCAGTGGCTCCCAGTTTTTTTGGCACCAGGGACTGGTTTCGTGGAAGACAGTTTTTCTGCCAGGGTGTGTGTGGGTGTGTGTGTGTGGGAGGGGGCAGGATGGTTTCGGGATGAAACTGATCATGAGGCATTACATTCTTATAAGGAGAACGCAACCTAGATCCCTCACGTGTGCAGCGCGCAATAGGGCTTGCATTCCTTTGAGAATCTGATGCTGCCGCTGGTCTGACAGGAGGCGGAGCTCTGGCAGTAGTGCTCACCACCACTCACCTCCTGCTGTGTGGCCTGGTTCCTAACAGGCCACGGACTGTGGGTTGGGGATGCCTGGTCTAGATTGTTCTTCACAGATTAAATCTTCACCAGATTAAGTTTATTAAAAGGTAAAACAAAGAATAGCGCCCTCCCTTGGCAAAACATCTTGGTGTGGTATCTTTTCTTCATTTTACAGCGAGATGTAAAGAAAAAATAAACCTCTACTTTTAAATTTCCCATCCAGTACTTAATTTCTCACCATTTGGCTTCTCTCCTTAACACAAAACTACTTTTATTAAAGGTCAGTAAAAGGCCTTCTGGTTGTCTTTTTCTTTAACTTATTTGGCATTACTGACCATTTTTTCCTTGAAACTCTTCCTCACTTTTTGTGATATTGCCTCCTGGTTTACCTGGTTGTGTTGAAGCCTGCTTTATTAGGATCCTTTCCTGTGGGGCCATCTTTAAATGTTAATGTAATCTGGCATATTGCCCTATGTCATCCTTTATTTACTAGAATTTCTTAATTTTCTTTTTATGGACAGGACAACATGAACATAAGAATTTCTTAATTTCATCTACCTTTCAAGTCATTTTGGAAGCTTCTTCAAAGTATTCCTGGAAACACTTGCCTAGATATTCTGGGCTTTGGGTCTAGGATGGAATATGATCATCTATTTTGAAATACCTCCTTAGATGACACTAATATGTATTTTGGTTAAGAGCTATAGTTTGTTGCTGTCTCACCTCTTAATAGGTTTCATTTGAGGTGCTTTTTAAAATGTCAAGCCCTGTGCATTTAATTAATAAGGTAAGTATCTTGATCAAGGTCATATACTTGTAGATGATTGAACTACGATTTGAATTTGAACAAAATTGATTTCAAAACCCAGGAGAAAAATGAAGGAAGGAGTTAGAGGAACAAGGTAGAAAAGCTCCACAGTGTGATCACCAGCTCCTCTCAGGCTTTCCTCTTGCCTCAACTCTAACATGGTAAAACATTCTGAAAGGACTTAAAGATTCTGTTTCTAAAAATCCTTTGCTTTCTTTTCTATACAATTGCTATAAAATGGTAAAAGTGGCTCATTGAATCTACAGATATCCCAGAAAGTTGAAATGCTTACTGAAATGATACTCCATCTTTCAAAGCCTCATTGAAATGTGACCCCCTTTCCAGGCTGGTGTGATTTCTCAGTTTTCTGAAATTCTGTCGCTTTGGGGTATCTCATTCATGATTTTGATAAAATTCTGCCTTGTTTGTTCGTTGTTTGTTTGCGTATCGTACCTCTTCTACCATACTAAGATTTTTAAGATCAAGGACTACATCTTATCTTTGCATTCCTCATTCATTTATTTGATAAAAATTTAATGATCACTTATAAAGTGTCAGGTACTACTTTAGTCTCAGAAAATCTAGAGATTAATAAGAAATGGATACAAAGTTGAGATGCTGAGTAAAACAAAGATAAGCAAGCATCTTTAAAGCAGGACTTCTCAGATTCTTTTATTATAAATACTGTGGGATCTCAATCCCAAAGACCTGAGGAAACTTGACGTTAGCTATTATAAACAAATATTATTGTGACTTTCTTCAAAACCTTATAAACAAATATTTGATGAATGTTTTATTTTTAGGCTTGAAATTTAACATTCTTGAATAGTGATAGAATATGTGGCTTTCATGGGCAAGTCCTCAAAGATAAGAAGGATATGGGTTATTTTAACCTGCTTATTAGGTTGAAGTACATGTGTTGTATTACTGACTCTAGTTACTCTTGTTTCTTAATTTTCGTAGAGTAACACCTTAAATTGTAAATATTATATTTTGTTTTAATAAGTACAAAAAAATTTAAAATCCAGTTATTTCCCTTTAAACTGCAGTAAAATGAGGGAATGATAATGACATTGTTGCAAAACATGTATAATGCATTTCAAAGTCAAAATAAATGTAAAATAGGCATTAATTTGGAACATTCAAAAAAGTTTATTTGGATTTATTAAAATATTAGTTTGAAGAAATATGAAATGTTACAGATATTCTCTTTATCTTGAATAATTTTTTTCTTAAGCCAGTATATATATTATTCTGAACTCTATTCTTAAATGTTTTCTAAATAATGCAGAAGTACACTTGATTTGGGTTGTTTCCACAGATTTTGTGTTTAAGTAGAGTTTGATTTGATAGGACTGATTATAGTTCTCCATTGTTTTGCATTAATGATACTACTTCCTTCCCTTTAGTAAAGCCAATGAACAAGGATTAATTGTAGTTATAAGTCACTTTGAGATTATTAGACAAGGCTGCTATATTTTGTCTTGTAATTATAGGCCATTTGACATTTTGGTATGGAAGTAAATATTACTCTACTAAATGTGAGTAGAAATTAATATTAATGTTCAAACTCAGGCATAGCCTCACTGCTTTCAACATTCCTTTTTAGGAATTTCCTTTAGTGTCAATAAATTGCCAACCTTGCTCTTCTACTTTACCCCCCTGCATCCCTGTTTCAAATGTTTATTCCCTTCTTAAGGCTGTCTACTTCACCTTTGACCCTTATTCTTAGTAGTTGCACTAGGGTCCTTTCTTTTTCTGTGAGAAAACGTGAACAGTAATAAAATACATTTCATTGCAACTAGCTATTACTGATATTCAAGTGTCCACTGTGCCAAGGTATGATTCTAATGAGATCACTTATTCCTCACACCAACTGTGTTGTTGTAGGTACTGCTTTTATCCGCATTTCATAGATGAGGGCACTGACACACAGAAGTATGGTTTGCCCAAGGTCACAAGACGAATTTATTGATGGAACTGAGATAAGAGACTTCAAGGAAATTTTAAGCTCTAATGGACTACTATAACCTTTGTCCGTAGACTTTTCCAAAGTTACACAACTACTTTCTTACAATTATTGGTACTTTTGAAAAAAGAAATGAGATAACTTGGTTTAAGGGTATGTGATACTTAAGGAAGCACAGAAAAATTTGGAATACACTTAATTTACACCTTCAGGGTACTTCTTAGGAAAAATTTCCAGGGAAGAATAATAGTATTACCAAACTATTTTCGTATTTGTCAGGTGCTAGATTTTACTCTGCTACCAAGTAAAAGGACTGCTCCCTCATTACAAAATAACTTATTTTTAGAGCTCCCAGTCACAATGATTTGAGTAAGGTGACTTTGCTTATGGGAAATAAACTGTATTTTATCAGGCTTATTTGAATGACATTTTGGTAACCTCTGTGTCACGATAATAGAATCATTAAGACAATACAATACAATACAATACAATAACCTACAAATACCTCATTTGTATGTGGTACTTGATTTGAGTCAATACAGTAACCTACAAATACCTTGTTTGTACTTGACTGAGTACTTTAGAAGAATATTCACTGAATCAGTGTTATTCTTGAAAGGACATAGATCTATTATTGTATCTTGTAAAATGTTCTTCCTGTCTTTCTCAGCCTGCTAAAGAGGTTATGATTTAGTTTCAGGACAGATGTGGAATTTGATACTAGGGGTAGGTAGAAGTACTCAGTCTGACAAGATTAAAGGCTGTTGAACTTAGTTTCTCTCTTCTTCCTCTTCTAAATTTTTAATTGCTTTATCCTTTACTTTTCCGTTTGAAACTCATTGTGGTTAGTGCAGTAAAAGCAGTGGCCCTGGTTGCTCAAGCATGTAATCCCAGCCCTTTGGGAGGCCGAGGTGGGAGGATTGCTTGAATCCAGGTGTTTGAGACCAGCCTGGGCAACATAGTGAGACCTCATCTCTTAAAAAAATATTAGCTGGACGTGGTGTCATGCACCTGTAGTCTCAGCTACTCGGGAGGCTGAGGTGGGAGGATCACTTGAGCCCAGCAGGCAGAAATTGCAGTAAGCCATGATTGTGCCTCTCACTTCAACCTGCGCGACAGAGTGAGACTCTCCTCGGTGTGGGGGAACGTAGGCCAGGACATAGAGGTCAAGAAGTGTGTTCCTTTCGCCTGCTCAGTCTGGGAAGTATAGTATGATTAAGGACATGAGATTTGCCATTCAGATTGAGCGGTAGCTCTGCTACTTGGTAGAGATATTTGTCATTGGCAAGTTACTTTCAGAGGTTTTGTTTACTTAGCTGTATAATTGTGTAAAGAATCTTATGTAGAGTTTTGTAATTATTGAAGTCATTGAATGCATGTAAAGTGCCTAGCTCAATGTCTTTCTTATAGTTATTGAATAAAAATATTAAGTGTTATTGTTAATGTAGATACTGGTAAAATATCCCATGTCAGATATGGTCCAACCTGGTTAACCAGATTAGGAAGGTAGTTGGGAATTTTGGCACAGAGTCTTTAATGGATAAATGAGAGTGGGTATTTAGAAAGGCAGTAGAACATACTGCCTGGTGTCAGATACTGACATTACCACTTATTAACTGTTTGGCACTAGTAAGTTATTTCACTTTTGTTTCTGTTTTTTCACCTTAAAATGGTATTGATAACGATGCAGATTGAGTATCCCTAATCCAAAAATCTGAAATCTCAAATACTCCAAAGTTTGAAACTGAGTGCTTGACGTGATGCTCAAAGGAAATGCTCATTGGATCAGTTTTTGGATTTTGGATTTTCAGATTAGGGATGCTGAACTGATGAGCAATGCAAATATTCTAAAATTTGAAAAAGCCCCAAATCCAACATGCTTCTGGTCCCAAGCATTTTGGATAAGTGATACACAACCTGTAGCATCTATCTCATGGTATTATAAAGGTTAACTAAGTCAATGCTTGTAAAATACTGGCACACAGAAGAATTTATAACTTACTGGCTGTCACTGTCATTATTTTTGATGCATAGTGGTATCAGTGCTAGAGGATTTGGGGATTCAAAATTTGAAAAATGCCCCCCAGGGGACATCTCTCAACGTCTGGAAGCATTTTTGGTTGCCACAGCTGGGGAGGAGGGATGCTAACTGGCTTCTAATGGGTAAAGGCCAGGGATGCTGCCAAGCATCCTTCAATGAAAAGACACTCCTCACAATAAAGAATTATCCAACCCAAAATGTCATTAGTGCCAAGATTGAGAATTCCTGTAGTACAGCTGTCTGGAGCTGTAGTTGCCAGCATCTGTAGTAACCTGCGCCTGATGCCTGCCTCTCATTTACTCTGTAGTCTCTTACTGGACTCAATACTCATTTTTCTCTTAACTTTTATCCCAGTACTCCCAATCATTATATTTGCAGGTAGCCTATTCTCAGGCATTCTTGACTTCTTTGTAGTATAACATATTATCAACCCCTTTAAATATTAAAAGTTAAAATTAAATATTATATAATTTATGGTTCTTGTAGAAAAACTGATATACAAAGAAGAAAAATTTAAATGTTTCATAACCTTTCCCATTTTAGAAATAAACACTGTTAGAAAGTTGGTATATTCACTTTTATTATTACCCTCCGCTTAGCTTCCCAAATAAAGAAAAGCTTATAAAATACACATTTTATTTTTTAAAAACTAAATTCTAAAGATATTTAGTAAAAAGCAAGTTTCCTTTTTTCTCTCACCTTCATTTCCAGTCCTGTCTCTAGAGATAAGCATTTAATTGGTGCGAGTCTTTTGGCGTTTTTTTATACTTTTATATACACCAGGCATTCTTATGTCAATTTTTTTTTGTGTGTAAACAGTACCTTGCTATAAGTACTGTTCTGTGAATGTTTTTTCTCTATCACTGAACATACTGTGCGTGTGTATATGTATATATGTGTGTATGTGTGTGTGTGTGTGTATATATATATATATATATATATATATACACACACTGAATATTCCTGTCAGTATATTCTTAGCAATTATGTGGTATTCTATAATATCTTTATCATGATTTATACAGTCAGCTATTAATGAAGATGGATGTTCGTAGTTACAAACAGTGCTTAGGTTCTTTGGATTTCTAGGCACACATATAAATGCTTCTGTAATGTACATTTCTGCAAGTGAAATCCTGGGTCAAAAGGCATGTAGATTTAAATTTTGATAGATTACCAAATTATTCTTCAGAAAAGCTGTACCAGTTTACAGTTTCACCAAGAACCACCCGTGATGGTTGACTTACTTTCTTTAGGCTTATTTTAAGCATGAGTTTTTCTCCAAATACTTTAGTCATATCTCTTAGATTTTTATGTGTAATACTCATTTTGTTTGTATTTGAGTAATTTTCACATAGGAAGAGTTAAGGAGAGATATCTAAGTGGGTGCATAGATTGTGTTATTTTTTATTAATTTTTAATTTCACTACCGAGAATTCAGAGAATATGATCTGTAGGTTCCAGCATTGATTTATTTTTCTCTGTAGCCTTACATAGGATCAGCTTATTTAAGTATTCCATAGGTTTCAAAAATATGTTTATTCTTTGGGTAGAAATTTGTGTATATATATTTGACAATTAAGCATATTATTTAAATCATTTTTATTTTTTCAGCGCTTGATTTATCCATATCCAAAAGACCTATTAGTCTTTTAATGTGGAATTTGCTAACTTCCTATTGTTTCCAAGTTTTTGCCTTAAGTATTTTTAACATTTTGTTGTTATTTATATTCTTACCTCTGTCATATCAAACTTTCATGTGTTTCTAATTTCCTTAAATGAATCACAGAAATACCACTACTTATTGAGCACTTAATGTGTACCAGGCACTGTGCTTAGATTTCACATATATTACCTAATTTAGTCCTCACAGTTCATACTCTTATACTAATTTGGTATGTAAGAAAACAGAAAATGCAAGTATCTTGTTCAGTGTGTTTATGGAATTACAATAATGGAATTATACAGTATGTATTCTTTTTAGATTGGCTTCTTTCACTTACCAGTGTACATTGGTCCGTGTCTTTTCATGGCTTGGTAGCTAATTTCTTTTTGGTGCTGAGTGATATTCCATTTTCTGGATGTACCACAGTGTATTTATCCATTCAACTACTGAAGGACATTGTGGTTGCTTCCACGTCTTGGCAATTATAAATAAAGCTGCTGCAAATACCTGTGTGCAAGACTTTGTTTTTAACTTAGCTGGGTAGACATCAAGAAGGGCAATTGCTGGATCATTGCCTTGTGTCCTCAATGCTCTTAAAGATCAGATCTGTTCAGCTTTTTACTTCTTAGAATGGAGTGGCAACTTCCAAGCTCCTTATGTACAGAACCAGAAAAAGCAGACTGAGTTCTCAACTACTTTTTGGTAACCATTTTTTCTGCCTCCTTACCCTGAATGAAACTTGGCTCTTTGAGGATCATTTCCCCTATGGCATATAACTCAAGGGGGAGCTTTGGTTTCACCTCATGAGCCTCAAGGTGGGGAGATGGTCTTGGTTACTTTCCTTATTTCTCATCGAGGTTTGTGTTAAAGCTTTCTGTTTCTTTGGGATCTTCCGATTTATAAGGAAATAGAAATCACTTTAGTTCAGAATAAATTCTTCTAAAAATTAAATATAAAGTTCTCAATTATAGGAAAAAATAATTAAGGTCTCTTTGATTTGGCTTTTCTAATTGAATTCGATTCTAGGGAAAGAAGTGTTTTGGTTTTCCTGCTTCCTTGATTCTAAGATAAGATCTACTCTGAAACATAATCAGATTTGATTTGAGGGAGGTAAATAGTACAGTCAATTACATTTTGATTATGAGACATTTGTTTTTAGAAATATTGGGGGGCAAAATTGTGTCTTAGAATTGAGGAAATTGAACACTTACCAATCTGTTACGAAAGGTTTGCTTTGCCCAGAGCCAGCTTAAAAAGAAAACTACAACTAACGTAGAAATAACTCAAGAATAAATGTGGAGTTGAGAACTAGAGAAACACATTACACAGGAGCAATGTTGAATTGGAATCAGAAATTATCTTTTTCTTGGCCAAATGATACCCTTTATTGTTTGCAGTGTTTACTTTGATAGAGATCACCCAGTTAGTGTAGCTATGGTTCACATTGTAATTGGTCTTAAAAAAA
This sequence comes from Pongo pygmaeus, assembly GCF_028885625.2. NCBI lineage: Eukaryota > Metazoa > Chordata > Mammalia > Primates > Hominidae > Pongo > Pongo pygmaeus. The sequence continues at coordinate 50,596,571 of NC_072379.2, read as the reverse complement.
ATAGGAAACCTAATCATCTATCTTTATGCAGTTTTCCCACACATTTGATAAGTTTTTAAACTTTCATAACCGTGGGTAAAGTTTCTTGAAATACAAAACAGCTTGGTTTTAATGCCACTTGGGAATTGAATTAGAAAGCTTTGGTCCATAATTTCAGTGTTAAGTAGTCTAGGAATTGATGGAAGTTAATTTATTATTTATATATCCCCTGATACGTTAAATATCTCATAGTGAGTTCAGGGTATACAGCGTATTACTTCACATAGTCAATGTTAAGAATTTAAAAGATAAAGAAAAAAATCCAATGGGAAAAAGTGTTATCTTAACTGAAAGTATAATTAGGTATTTGCTAATTTTTAAAGAGTATTAAAAAAGCGGAAACCATTTAGAAATTTGATAGTAGATAGTAGTATGAGGTGTACATACTGTTTAGAATAAAGGGAGAAACCTTCATCACTGTTTCCAAAAAGGAAAGTTACTCAAAAAATTGGGGGGTGGGGTGGTGGCAAATAGTCCAGTCCTTAACTAGGAAAACCATGAACCACTTTTATTTCTTTTTTTTTTGGGACAGAGTCTTGCTCTGTCACCCAGGCTGGAGTGCAGTGGTGTGATCTCGGCTCACTGCAGCCTCTTCCTCCTGGTTCAAGCAGTTCTCTTGCTTCAGCCTCCTGAGTAGATGGGATTACCAGGCATGTGCCACCAGGACAGGGTAATGTTTTTGTATTTTTAATAGAGACAGGGTTTTGCCATGTTGCCCAGGCCTGTCTTGAACTCCTTAGCTGAAGTAATCCCTCCGCCTTGGCCTCCCAAAATTCTGAGATTACAAGCATTAGCCACCACGTGCAGCCCCCACTTTTATTTCTGATTTTAGTAATTTGAGTCTCTCTCTTTTATTCTCAATCTACTTTATGGTTTGTCAATTTTGTTTATTCTTTTGAAGAACTAACAATTGGTTTTGCTGATTTCTATTCTTTTTTTGAGACAGAGTCTAGCTCTGTCGCCAGGCTGGAGTGCAGTAGCGAGATCTTGGCTCACTGCAACCTCCGCCTCCCGGGTTCAAGCAGTTCTCCTGCCTAAGCCTCCGGAGTAGCTGGGATTACAGGCACGCCCTGCCACGCCCAACTAATTTTTGTATTTTTAGTAGAGACGTGGTTTCACCATGTTGGCCAGGATGGTCTCAATCTCCTGACCTCATGATCCGCCCACCTCAGCCTCCCAAAGTGCTGGGATTACAGGCATGAGCCACTGCCCCTGGCCCATTTCTATTCTTTTGGTTTTTTTTTTTTTTTTGAGACAGAGTTTCACTCTTGTTGCCCAGGCTGGAGTGCCATGGCACGATCTCGGATCACTGCAACCTCCGCCTCCTGGGTTCAAGCAATTCTTCTGCCTCAGCCTCCCAAGTAGCTGAGATTACGGGCATGCGCCACCACACCCAGCTAATTTTGTATTTTTAGTAGAGACGGGGTTTTACCATGTTGGTCAGGCTGGTCTTGAACTCCTGACCTCAGGTGATCCACCCTCCTCGGCCTCCCAAAATGCTGGGATTACAGGCATGAGCCACCACACCCGGCCCAATTTCTATTCTTAAAATCTCTTTTATTTATCTCTGCTCTAATCTTTATTTTTTTCTTGTTTTTGCTAGCTTTGAGTTTAGTTTGCTCTTCTTTTTCTAATTCCTTATGGTGTAAACATAGGTTGTTGATTTAAAATCTTCATTTTTATATAAGTGTTTACAACTATAAATTTCCTTCTCAGCACTGCTTTTTCTGTATTCCGTAAATTTTGGCATGTTGGATTTTTATTTTTATTTTGTCTCGGTATATTCTAATTTCCCTTGTGATTTCTTTGATTCATTGGTTGATAAGAATGTGTTGTTTGATTTCCAAGTATTTGTCAGTTTTCCTAGTTTCCTTCCATTACTGATTTTTAGTTTTGTTTTATTATAATGGGAAAAAATGCTTTGCTTGATTTCAATTCTTTAAAATTTATTAAGACTTGTTTCTTTTAGTCATTCCTGAAAAATGTTTTACGTGCCCTTGAGAAGAATGTGTAGACTGCTGTTGTTGGATGCAGTGTTTTGTCTATGTTAGCTTCAGTTGATTTACAGTTTTCTTCGTATCCTCTATTTCCTTGTTTATTTTCCGTCTAGTTGTTCTGTCCGTTATTGAAACTGGAGTATTGAAGTCTCCAACTATTACTATAGAACTGTCTGTTTCTCCCATTAATTCTACCAATGTTTGCTTTACATAATTTAAAGTTCTGATGTTTGGTATATATATATGTTTTTAATTGTTACATCATCTTGGCAAAGTGACCCATTTATCAACATTTGAAGTCCTTTGTCTTTGATAATAGTTTTTGACTTGAGACTATTTTGTCTGATATTAGTGTGGCTTCTCTACCTTTCTGGTTACTATTTGCATGAAATATCTTTTTCCAACCTTTTACTTTGAACCTATGTGTTTTCTTAGATCTACAATGTGTCTTTTACAGATACGCAGTTGGGTCATGCCATTTTATCTATTATGACATTCTGTGCCTTTAATTGGGGGAGTTTAATCAATTTACATATAGATACTAGTAAGGAAGAACTAACTTGCCATTTTGTTTTCTGTATGTCTTTTAGCTGTTTTGTCCTTCTTCTATTACTGCCTTTGTTTGTATTTACTTGATTTTTTGTAGTGACACAATTTGATTCCCTTCTCTTTTTGTTTTTGGTATATTTTATAGAAATTTTCTTTGGTTATTATAGGGATAATATATAATATCCTAAAGTTATTACAGTCTTAATTTTTTATACCAGTTTAACTTAAATCACATTGAACAGCTACATGTCCACTGCTCTGTCCCTCTTTTATGTTATTGATATCGTAAATTACATTATTATACATTATGTACCTATTAACACAGATCCATGATTTTTTAATGCATTTGCCTTTAAAAACTCATAGAAAATATAAGGTGAACTTGCAAACCAAAATTATAATAATACTGGTTTTTATATTTGCCCTTGCATTTACCTTTACGGGATCTTTGTATCTTTATATTGCTTTGAGTTACTGTCTAGAGTCCTTCTATTTCAACCTGAAGGACTACCTTCAGTATTTCTTGTAATACATGTGTAGTGATAATGAACCTCCCTCAGGTTTTGTTTATTGGGGAATGTCTTTATGTCTACCTCATTTTTAATGGTCAGTTTTGCCAGATACAAAATTTGCATTTGACAGTTATTTTCTTGTAGCACTTTAAATGTATCATTGCACTGCCTTCAGGCCCCCAAGGTTTCTGCCAAAAAGTTGGCTTATAGTCTTATTTGAGGATTCTGTCTGCAGTGAGTCGCTTCTCTTTTGCCACTTTCAAAATTCTGTCTTGGCTTTTGACAGTTTGATTGTAATCGTGTTGGTATTCGTTGTGAGTTTTTCTTATTTGGAGTTTGTTGAGATCCTTGGATTTGTAGATTCATCAGTTTCATCACCTTTGGGAAGTTTTTTCCTTCATGTAATCTCTGTGTTCATTTCTCTTCCTCTGAAACATCCATTGGGTATATATTGGTCCAATTGATTTGTTTCATAATCTCTTGGGCTCTGTTTAATTTTCTTCTTTCTTTTTTCTTTCTGCTCAGATTGGATAATTTCAGTTGTCTTCAGATTTGCTTAGTTTTTTCTTTTGCCTACTCAGTTCTGCTATTGAACCTATATAGTGAAATTTTCAATTATTGTATTTTTCAGCTCTACAGTTTGTTTTTATAATTTCTCTTTATTGATATTCTTATTTTGCTTATTATTTTCCTGATTTCCATTCATTTTTTTCTTTAGCTCTTTGGCCATAGTTCAGACAGCTGCTTTAAAGTCTGTCTAATAAATCTAATATCTGTATTTCTTCAGGAATGGTTTCTGGAAATTTTTGTTCCTTGGAATGGGCTGTGTTTTCCTATACCTTGTTGCATGCCTTGTGATGTTTTTTGAAAACTGAGTATTTGAAAGAGTCACCTCTCTCAGTTGCACACTGGCTGTGTACTACTGGGGCATTCTCTGCTGATTAGTTGAGCATGCCCTTAACCTAGTGATCACCCTAAGGTGAAAGCTTAAGGTCTTCTTTTCTGAGCATTTGTGTTGCCTAGGCCTGTGGGTCGCTTTCTCAATTCCTCCTGTATGCATGGCTGCTTTTGAATGTCTTAATTTCCCGAAGAGTCTCACCTGGATACTCAGATGGTCTGTTGTACCTACCCACTGTAATCTTATGCCCCAAACATCTATTGTGTCCCCTTGCAGCTTTCATAAATGGTGCCCATTGCTTCTGTTACCCAATGAGGTCCCAGTTAGTCAAAACAGGAAATCAGTTCTTCTGGCAGACCAGAGAGGTTAAAATGTTACAACTTAGGTCTGCACTCTTCCTGCTTATTTGAAGGGAATGAATTGGGAATTGGTTTGCTGCCTCCCTGAGACCCAGATAAACTGCAGAAGGGGGGGGACAAGATCACAGAAAAATGTCACAAAAGTTTTGCATATTTTTTTTTTCTTAATTGGGCATTTGCTTCGTTCTGTAGACCTTTGACTGTTTTTCACAGGTCCTGTAAGGTTAATTCAACTAGTTTCTAGTTGTTTTTGGTGTTTCTGTGAGGGAATGAGGCTTTGAGCTTTTTAATTTGCCGTTTTGTTGATGCCACTCAATAATACTTTTTAAATTATGAAAATAACAGAATCATATTGAAGGAAGTTTACAGCACCCAGAAGTATAACAAACTAAGAAAAATCATCCGTATTGTACTATCCCCCTCAGACTTCTATTTTTCTTCCTCTGTCTTTTCCCTTTGTCCTCTGTCGTCTTGTTCCCCCACTCCTCACCACAAATAAAAAGGGGTAAAAAACTAAAAAAAAAACCTCTAAACATAATTTATTGAGTACAGTGTTAATTTTTTAATTAGCATACTTTTGTTTTTAATTTCCCAAAACATTATTGTATATACTAAAATTTTCATTTATATTTCCAAAAGGAAATATTGTAGATATTTCTGATAACATCCAAATGCTTGGGTTTTATTCTAATCTTTCTGCTTTCAAGGTATAAGAGTTAAGAAAGAATCGAGTGTGGCCAACCCATGTTACTTTCCTGTGACTTAAGACATTTTTGGCATTTTTACATCTAGTAAAAATTGGCATGCTCTCAGTCAAAGGGGTAAGCCCAGACCACGTGGAAAGGATCTTACCTCTTTTGAGAGCTAATATAAAAAGAATTCCTTCTAGACATAAAAATATTATGACATCAGTTACTTAGGCTAAACATGCCTATTATTCTAAGTGAATTATTAACAATAACTACTTTAACTCTGTGCCATGTTAATTATCATAATATGGTTTATAATTTATTTTAACCTTAGGTTATATATACCTTGAAGCCATTTATATTTTCGTATACTTGTAATAGTTACTGTAGACTATGTATATTAGACTAGACATGGAGAATCAAAAAAGAGTACGTGATCAGAGTACAAATCATGCCCTAGCTTCCTTCATGTCTGCCTCCTACCTCGAGTAGAAGCAATATAAAAAGTAATTACCTAAGATTTTTTGGATTGTGGTTTGAGAGAAGCACCAAGTATTTAGGCTGATGGGTGGCTGAATTAGAAAGTATTTTTTGTGATTTAGAACTTTATACAGAGATGTTCATTGTGATTAATTATTCTTTGTATTAGCAGATTTTTGCTTTTTATAGTTGCATGATTTCTTGTTTTGGTCATTCATTATTGTCTATTAGTAAAGAAAAACTTTATTTAACTCAAGCAGCGACATATAATCCAACTTGGATTTTTTAATAATGACATTTTTCTTTGGGAATACATTACTGTTAAAAATGTAGATTGATACATTACTTTTAATGAATATAAGTGGTATAATTAGAAGACTGAAAACAATCCCTGGAAACATGAGTCTAATTTGATAGCTAAGCAACTGAGGACAAGATCCTTATTCTCTGTAGCATATTTTCTAATGTCGTTTCATTGTCTCACCAAGAAGTACTTGCATAAAACAAGTTCGATTATAGCATCTGTTGAATATTTAAGATTGGATAAAGTGGGTGAGTTTAACAGATATTTTCCCTTATTTCTTTTAGGTGAATCTGGATTGGGAAAGTCGACATTAATCAACTCATTATTCCTCACAGATTTGTATTCTCCAGAGTATCCAGGTCCTTCTCATAGAATTAAAAAGACTGTACAGGTATGGATATTAGTATTGTTAATTGATAAGCTGGAATAATATTAATACACACAAAGCACATGTTGTAACTTTCATTATGCTTCCTTAGAGGTAAGATGCAAATTTGCCCTTAGCCAGTGTAAGATGGTAAATATGACTTCATAAAATTAAAAAAAAAAAAGTAAAGTTCATCAGAAGAATTATCTTGACTAGAACTTCCCAAATTTGTCTAGAAGACTCTCCTAGAGATGACACTGTGACATAGTAACCAATTCCCCTGGAGTTGTACTACCTAGTATGGTAGTCATTTGCCACATGTTTAAATAAATTAAAATTAGTTAAATTAAAAATGCAATTTCTCATTTGCTCCAGATACATTTCAAGTGCTCAACAGCCCATGTGGCAAGTGGCTGCCATTTTTTGCAGCACGTATATGAAGATTTTCATCATTGTAGAAAATTGCATTGGATAGTGTAGAGAAAACACGATTTATAGAAAAGCTATTGTTATTTAAATATAGTGTTCCGTATTAGTCAGTGGGATAATACCATATCATAGTTGAGTGGCAGTAGCAATTCTGTAAGACTCCCAAGGTATATGTGATCTAATTTACTAGTTCTCAGTCTTTGCTATGCATTCCAATCCTCGGTATCCTGTTAAATTTAGTTCTTCTAGTAGGTCTGAGATGGGCTGCAATTTCTACATTTCTAACAAGATCACAGGTGATGCTGATGCTGCTGGATGGTAGATCACACTTTATAGAGCAAGGGGCTAGATTCTAGATATGCACTTTTTATTAAATAGTACAGCAGCCTGTAGCCACATGTGGCTATTAATCTTTGAAATGTAGGTGGTCTGAATTGTGATGTTCTGCAAATATAAAATATACCACAGATGTCTAAGACTGAGCATGGAAAAAAAAAATCTCAATAATTTTTTATATTGATTGTATACTGCAGTGATAATATTTTGGATGTATCAGGAAATAAAATTGATTGATTTCACCTTTTTCCTATTTTAAAAGTGGCTACTAAGAAAATTATAAATTATATGATTGACATGGTATTTTTGTTTGGCAGCACTGCTCTAAACTGTTGATTAAAAATATTGTTGGTGAGCTCTGCTTATGTGATATATAGGACATGAGCAGAGAGGAGGCAAGTGAACAGTTCTGGCTGGAGTAGGCTTCATTGAGGCAGTGATGCTTTTAGCTGGATTTGAAGAAGTGATAGTGATCATCCCAGTGCACAGGATGGAGGGACAGTCTGTATATTCTGGGCAGTAACTCATATATATCAAAGTACAAGATGCAGTTTAGTAACTAGATCCCAAAGGAGTAATTTTGTGAAGTGAATTTCTTATTTCTCCTTTTCAATGTTTCTATTTTAGGATTTTTTTTTTTTTTTTTTGGTAACCTTTATGGGGCTTGAGATTTAAAATTACCTGCAAAATTATGCTCTAAAAACTTGATCCTACATGCTTATTTATTTTGTGATAAATATTGGAAATTTTAATCCTAAGCAAGAAAACGAACTTTGAACTTTCTTAATTTGGGTATCTATTATGAATACCTTAATTTAGGTATTTATGAATTTAGATATGCAAGGTAAAACTAACCATTACCCAAATTAATGTACAGTTCATTTCCAGAACCCTAGTTTCTTCTGTGTGCTCACTCTCATTCAGTATTACACCCCCCAAAGATACACATCTTAACTGACTGCTTTCTCCATAGATAAATTTGCCTGTTCTTGAATGTTACATACATATACTTTTTTGTATCTGTTTTCTTTCAGTGAAGATTATGTCTGTATTATTTACTCATGTTGGGTGTAGTTCTTTTTCATCATTGTATGATACTCCATTGTGTGAATGTATCAGTATATCCTTTATTATTTATTTTAGATAAGCCTTTGGGTTTTCAGTTTTTTACTAATAGGAACGGAACACTCTTGTGTATGTCTTGGTGGACTTAGGCACTCATTGCTGTTGTGTGTGCATAAAGATATAAAGGTATTTGAGTATTTTCTTTGATTTCTAGTGAGGTTGAACATGTCTTTTGTACTCATTAACTGTTATTTATTAAAGTGTTTTGATAATGTTAATACTTTCTGTCATTTTCTTTCTGATTTATAGGAGTTTTAAAAATCTAACTAATAATCCCCTACATTTTAGATATTGCAGACATTTTCTCCCCAGGCAAGCATCTGTTAAAGATGTGACATGCCCTCAATTTATTAGAATTCTTACATTGGCCTGGCTTCAGAATAAATTGTCTAAACTTATTTTACCTTCCTTTAAAATAACACTTCAGAAATATGCTATTCTGTTGTGAATATCTTCCCAGAAACTCTCTTTATCTTGAAAACAAAGGGATAATGGAGGTAAGAATATCTCTAGGAGGATTTTTAAGACAGAAGCCTGTGCACCACTGTTAAATATCTTTTCTTTACCAAAAAGAAGACCGGTAACATTTGAGAACCAGATTGATCCTTACTAGAATCCTGTAAAAGTCCCCTTTCCTGATGGAACCATGGAGGTGTATTCTTTTATATACTGGAAACCAGTTGAAGATCATCTAAACTCTTGCCCACTTACTCAGGAAAGAACATGCCGTATTACAGACAGGGTCAGAGTCGTTCAAGAAGCCTGAATGTAGTTAGAAAATGAGAATGTAATCTTTTTAATAGTTGGCTGGCTCCTTACCAAGCCTAGTAGTCTAGCAGATGATCTGCCCTTGGAAGCTAATAAACTCTCACAGTAGAGGGGAGTGGTCACCAGTATTGTATCTCAGTCCAGACATATTAGACTGGTAAACATACAATCCTGAGTTTCAAAAGACAAACGTTTATGAAAATGGGGAGAAAAACCGTCTCCTATTATGTAGCTGAATAAGGAGCAAGATTTTAATAAAGACCACGATCTCATATTCTCATCGCTGGGCATTATCTATTTATAAGAGACTTGTATCTTAAAGGAGATATTCATTCACATTCACAGTCTTGGAAGGAATGGGAAGCTGTGTACACTGAACAGAGAGCTGATTTTTAGCCTCCTGTGTGTAAAGTAGCAGTTCTGATTCAAGTAAAGTTTTCAGTATTGATAGAAGCTCATTAATTCTTAACCTCTTATCTTGGACCTCAGGACCCTGAGTTATATCTGTGCATTTCCAGATGCGAGCTGACACCAGTCCTGGAATTCTTTATACCAGTGCTTCTCAAACTTGAGCACACATCACAATCACCTGGAAGTCTTGTTGAAACACAGATTGCTAAGTCCCTTTCTTCATGGTTTGCTATATAGCAGGTTTGAGGCAGGGCCCAAATAATTTGTATTTCTGTTTAGTTCTCAATGTATTACTGCCAGTCTGGGTACTACATTTTGAGAACAACTGCTCTGCTGCAAACTGGTTTTAACTGTGTCTGTTAGGGTGAAAGGAGGAGAGGGAAGTGTTTTACCTTAGTTCTTTCAGAATGTTTCAAGTGGAGTGAAATGGTACCATGTTACCTCCATTTTTTACTTATATATATATTTTTTTCCAAAAGATTGATGAAAGTGAAATGAAATAAAAAATTGAACATTTGAGCTCTACTTCATGTTTCAGTATCAAATATAGATACCCAGATTAACAAAATTTTTTGGAAAAATATTGCTTACAAGGTTGTATGTGTGTTAACAATTAAGCTTTATTTTATAATTTTGTTCCATTTGAAAATTTTTATATTTATTTATTTTTGAGATGGAGTCCTGCTCTTTCACTCAGCTGGAGTGCAGTGGCGCGATCTCAGTTCACTACAACCTCCACCTCCAAGGTTCAAGTGTTTCTCCTGCCTCAGCCTCCTGAGTACCTGGGATTATAGGTGTGTGCCACCACGCCTGGCTAATTTTTGTATTTTTAGTAGAGATGGGGTTTTGCCATGTTGGCCAGGCTGGTCTCAAACTCCTGACCTCACGTGATCCGCCCACCTCGGCCTCCCAAAGTGCCTGGGATTACAGGCGTGAGCCACCACGCCTGGCCTGCATTTGAAAATTTTTAAATCATACTTCATGTCACTGAAAGGATATCATCTGTCCTTTCTTGGGGAGAAATTATCCTTTTTTCTGAGATTAAAGTCCATTTTTAATTTTCTCTTAATGTATTAAGATAATTCGTTTGTGCAAT